>NC_135500.1:4158600-4463600 GCF_052857255.1 Amblyomma americanum | reverse complement strand
TCCCTAGCTCAAAATCTGTCTGTTTGGTGCTGTGTGGTTCCGCCACCTTCCAAAAGGACCACTGCCTACTCACAATTTCCCTTCAGCTATGCAACTCTCCACAATTTTTTACTTGCCACAAAACAACCCATCTTCATCCGCCGGAAACTCCACCCTGCCGAAGGCCTCCATGCAGCCACCGCCCAGAAATCGACAACCACCACCAACCAACCTGCATTCGCCCAATCGAAGCTGCGCAAGCTACCCTGAAGAATGTCCTACCCGCCTCACTTCCACAAAGTTTCTAAAGAGTGCTTGAGTGTGCCCAGAATACCTGACCCTATTGGAATGGAGTGCGTCGTTGTCAAGGTTGTTCTAGAAAGTTGTCATCTTCTAATTGGTGGATTGTATCGCCCTCCGAACTCTAGCCCTACATTTTTTGGAAACCTGAATGATTTTCTGTGCCGACGTATATGGACCAATCTTGTAGCATTTATTGACAGGGGATTTTAATGCACCAAATGTTGAGTGGACTAATCAGTTCCAAAAACCACGCTCTCGTACTGCGGAACTCTTTGTTGATATACTTCTACTGCACAATTTAACGCAACTAGTGAAACTGCCTACTCGTGTTAACGATGGAAGTGTGTCAACTTTAGATTTATTACTCGTCAATGACAAGGCTGAAAATATGAATCCAAGCGTGCATGTTTTTGAAGAGGTTTCGGACCACAAAGTGGTTTCCCTTAATATGCAATTGAACAATTTTTCAAAACTGAAACAGAGGAGACCGACAATACGATTTGTTGGGCGAGTTGGTGCTCACGATAATCCATAACAGCGCGACAGACGGGCCGGAGAAGACAGGACACAACACTGAGCGCTGACTGACAACTAAAACGTTTATTGGCCGCCAGCCAGTGTAAATACTGCCCTGGTGGCCGGGAAGGACACAAGCACGCTTGACTGGCGTGACATTCAAAATCGCCAGTACATCAGTCGCGTGTCAACAGGTGAGAGCCGAGCTTTCTTGCTGTGCACGACGCAGCGGCGATGACAGGCCCAAACCGAAGAGGGTCATTGTCACAAACAAAAGAGCCTTTTGTACGCTCGGCTGTTGAATCCGTAAGAAAGTCAGAGTGGCTGTTCGGGCGAGTTGGTTTGCCATGACGGAACATATAGCGCTAATAAACCAGGACGAACAAAGAGACTACACGAGCGCTAACTTTCAACTGAAGTCTATTCATTGCATGTGAAGTTCTTATACAGGCTGAATATCGCAGAAATACTACGAGGCTATCATGCCGTGAGTAACCACATAACATGCACTTACTTTTTATTTACATCATCAAGGAATTCTATTTCTTTCTTTGAGAGCCAGATAATATGCTGTAACGTAAGCATGCCCCTGAGCCAGATGTGCACTAACACATTTATCTTTCAGTTTTCGTATCTGTCTGGCTTCTACAAAATCACGTGTTAGTTGCTGTTTATTTTCACTGATGATTTGGCATTCCTTGAAAACTGGATGACACTCCAAGGCGGATTTAAAGTTGTGGCGAAGGCTGGGCCGAAAAGTGGTTTAGCGCGACTGCAGCACAACTAGAGGATGGGGGGCAAAACACTCATATAAAGAAATGATAAAGCTACAAAATTGGAATGTAATCTGCCAATAGAAAAGAAAAAATATATTAGCACCTTGTTTTATGAAAGAGGTAAGTCATTTTATTAAAACCTGGCAAATTTAGTATTTTTGCAACACTCTTGACCTGCCCCTATTCATGAGTGTGCGGTGCATTACAGCGCGTCTTTGCAGGCCTTGTTTCGATACCCGGCTAACCCGGCCACGCCAGTGTCTGGAAGTGTTGCTGCCTTTCTATGCTGCCCCTCCTTTACCAGTCACTTTCATTGCGTTCTCAATTGCACATTAACAAGGCCATAACTAGCAGGAACTCGAGCACACAAGGCGAGCACATTTGACTGGCAAAGGTTAGGGCGCGCTGAAAGGCAGCAACCTTCGAGAGGTACGGGCTCAAAAACACGGATTCTACAGAAAGACTGCTTTATAATTCGCGCCAAAGCATACGTATGCGTGACGTCATTCTACGTCACATTTGCGTAGTTTGCCCCCCAAAATCCAGGGGACGCTGGAGTGCCCACGAGCCGCCATTTTTTGGACCAATGGGCGTCTATGGAGCCTTCGCTACCAGTGTACATCTACCTTGGACACTCCACCGGCTTGCAATCCAAACAATGTTCGGCAAGGTTTCCTTTGCCATTCTCCAAGTTCCTATTTTGTTCTCGGAGTCTTTCGTTAACACAAATACCGGTCTGACCAATGTAATATTTTCCACATGACAAGGGCAAGGAATATACGACGCCTTCTGCACATTCTACACTGTTTCTTTTGGTGCCTAATTGCGCATGTTTCTTTTCTAACAGCAAAAGGATCGGTCATCCTACAAAGTTTGGCCAGTTTATCGGGTGCTGAAAACACTACTTTGACTCCTCCACGCTAAACTGGCCAAACTTTGTAGGATAAAAAGTAAGTGCGTGTTATGAGGTGACTCACGGCACGATAGCCTGGTAGTATTTCTGCAATAATCAGCCTGTATAAGAACTTCACATGCAATGAATAAACATCAGTTGAAAGTTAGCGCTCGTGGTGTCTCTTTCTTTGTTCGTCCTGGTGTCTTTGCGCTATATGTTCTGTCGTAAGAAAGTCCTCCCGCCCGGAGTCTTGGTTTTGTTGGGTGGTTTTCAGCCTTCTGCTGGCCACGGAAGAAGACAGTGCAAGATGCTCAGAGCGGAATGGCAGCAACGGGTGCGAGTGTACAGAGAGCAGTTCAAGGTTCAGATGCAGCTATTCATGGGGCCGGTCCACTCAAGCAACCAATGGCACCTGCTTTCACGGTTTATCGACCGTACCACAGAGTTTCTTTGGCAGCAAACGCTTTCCGGCCATCGCGCGCTGCTGCCGAAGAAGGATGCACCTACTGCACAACAGATCTACACCACTGAGAGCGTCTCGTTTCCTGGATACGTCAGAAAATTCCTGAGCCTGGGGCCGAAGTTTGCAGTGGAGCCAAAGAGATCGAGACCTGAACTTCTGGCCATGGTAAGGCAAGGTGCTAAGCAGGCCGACAAAACTGAGGTGGACCGATGTATTTCTGAAGGTGTAAACGTGTTAACAAGGTATAGGTCGTCGGGGAAGAAGCTACCTCTGCAAAAGACACAGCTGTTTGAAAGATAACTCGTTCTCGCTCCTTCTTTCTGACAAGGACGGAAGTTTCATTGTTCTGGACAGGCATGTGTATATGTCAAAAGCATCGGAAGTTGCACTTGCTGTGCTTAACAAACGCAATGCTGTCTCAATTGCCAAGGTCAGGAGCAAGGCAAAAATACTCGTCAATAAGCTTAAATTAAATACGCTCCCAAGTAAGATCAACAGCACCTCTAAATCATTGTTGGAATTGTTTTTCACAGCGAAAACCCATAAACCACAGTGGCCGTTCCGCGTAAAAGTCTCCGAAATTGGAACATGGCAGCAGCATGTAGCGAAATTCCTGCAGAAGAAATTGAATGTTTTGTCAATTGATGATCCTTTTAAAATAAATCGCTCGGAAGACAAGATCGATTTCTTGAAATGCAACTACAATAAGAAGCTCGGTGGTTTTTCAGTCGATGTAAAGGATCTGTACTACACCTTGCCTCAAGCAGAAATTCTGTCATCTCTAAATGCCCTTATTGACCACCATGGTGCTATAGCGTTTCAAAATGAGTGCGGAATTTCCTTTGGCGGCTTCCTCGAATTGCTTTCACTCTATTTTGTCTCGACGTTTGCCGAATGGGAAGGCGAGGTGTTTATTCAAAAAGAGGGAATTTGTATTGGTTTGTGTTTAGCACCTTTTCTTAGCGATGTGTTCCTAGCGGCACGCGACAGGATGTTGGAAGAGCGTTTTGACAGGTCCAGTGTTTGTCGCATTTTTAGGTTTGTGGACGACTACTTCGTGTTTTAGTCTGTGACAACCTCAATTTCGAGCAGCAATTGCGTGAAGTTTTTTTCTGTATTCGCATAGTGCCTTAATCCATTGATTTTAACACACGAAGTACCAGTGAATTGTTTTATTTGGTTTTTAGATATTTCGCTTCATTTCACTTCATCTCATGTTTGCTGGGCTTTTGAGCCCCGTAGTGCAAAGCCAATCTTTCCTTTTTCATCAGCTCATTCAAAGCTGGTGAAGAGAGCCATCGCTTATTCTGTGCTTTCTAACGCTGTTAAGAAATCTTGTGTGCACAGGTTGGAGCACAGCTTCTGTAGCAAACTTTTCCGCCTGACAAAGGCTGGGTACCATGCAGACGTTCTAGGCTCAGCTGCAGAAAAACTGAAAAAGCTCGGATTTGATATGATAGGTGAAGCGAGGCAAGAGGAAAAGAAAAGGTACCGTGGTACCGTATCTGCACCAAGTCTTGTACAACATGGAAAGAATTGGGAAACATGCTGGTGTTGAGGTTATCTTCTCGGCACCTAAGCGACTGTCTAGCCTGGTCAGAAAAGTAAATGCCGTGGAAAGAGAACTAAGCAGCTGCTTGATAAGGCACGCGAAAAAATTAGTGCCTTGCCAGGAAGGAGTTGTTTATTATCTGCCTCTGTCATGTGGCAAGTGTTACATCGGCCAAACTGGCCGATGTGTTAACGAAAGATTAAAAACGCACGGATATAATGTCTCTCGTGTCTCCATCACAGGACGCGTAGCAAAACATTGCAGGCACTGCAAAGATGACGAGGACGAGGAAGACGATGACGACTCCAGAGCCTGTATTCCACTCTACAATTAATGCTCCGTGATAGCAAGGACCGCGACTCGCTAGCTAGAGAAATAATAGAAGCCCACCTGATAGCTAGGACCCCTGACCAATGTATCAGTACTGCCTCTGTAGCACTGTCAGATAAGGAAAACCGTTACCCTGATTGTGAATGCTAACTTGTGAATGCAAACTTGTGCCTGCTGTAGCGGTGATATTTCCCACGTATGACTCTTACCTATTTACACGTGTCTGATGTACTGGCGATTTTGAATGTCATGCAAGTCAAGCATGCTTGTATCCTTTCCGGCCACCAGGGCAGTATTTATACTGGCTGGCGGCCAATAAACGTTTTAGTTGTGAGTCAGCGCTCTGTGTTGTGTCCTGTCTTCTCTGTCCCGTCTTTCACGCTGTTATGGATTATTTAGAGGGAGACCACTGCGCTCGATTTTTCCCGCGCTATTGATGTGGATGTACTCAATGCATTGAAAAATTCATTCTCTTCTTTTGTTTTCGAATATGAATGTAATAGCATATCCGTTGATGCGTTATGGTTTTTCTTCAAAGATGTATTTATGCACTGCATTAAGTACCTCAATCCACAAAAAATTCATGAAACGTACTTCTAAACGTTGGATGACAAAAAATAGCCCGTGCAGGGCGTAAGAGAAAAAAGCAAGAAAACAATATATACAGCGCCCTTTTTTTGTCGGTGCACACCAGTTACCTGAACTGCGTCTGTTTCATTAAAGTGGTATAAAAAAAAAGCACGGACCATTATCAAAGAGTACGTTTAAAAGAGTTTATTATCATGTCACCGCCAAAGTATTGGCGTCACTTGTTGCCAAAGAAGCAATCTGTTTTGAATCTCTTCATAAATGGCAATACCGTAGCGGATCAAAAGGAAGTCGCTGATGTCCTAAACCTTTACTTTTGTTCCGTTTTCATCAAGGATGATGGCATCACTCCGCAGTTCAACGCTTTTGCCGTAATTCCTCCGATCCATAATCCATCTATCAGTGAAGGAGGTGAACTATCACTTCTGTTCAATCCAGACGTCAAAAAGTCGTCGGGAATTGACGGTATTCCCGCTTCCTTTCTTTTCAATTACGCTGAATGACACGCTAAGTACAAATGTCTATCTTTGAAAAATTGTTGTCACGTTCAGAACTTCCAAGCGATAGGAAACATGCTAAAATTACCCTGATACCGATAACAGAGGGCGGGCTTCTTTTTTCTTCCTGCAGGCCCATTTCCTTGCTATGTTCGTGTGTAAAGACATTTGAACATAACACATTTGCACAAATTTGTACTTTTGCTGAGGATAACGGCATTATTGATAGCTGACAGCATGGTTTCCGTCGAAAACATTCAACAATAACCCAGCTACTAGAAACTGTCCATGAGCTCGCAGAAGCATTAGATAAAGGTAGCCAAAGAGTCGTGATATTTCTGGATTTTTAGAAAGCTTTCAAGTGTGCCACCAAAAAATGCTTCATAAACTTAAACCTATCCTTAAAAAGGATTTATTGCTCGCATGGCCAGCGGCATACCTTTCATTCCGACGTCAAACTGTATCCATTGATGGAATCAGTTCGGATTCTGCGCCTGTAGACTCCGGCGTTCCTCAGGGTTCTGTTCTGGGGCCATTACTTTTTTTGCTTCTTACAAACGATATCTCTGCCAATATATCCATAAAAAATACGACTGTTCGCTGATAATTGCATACTTTATCATGAAATTTCCAGCCAGAACGATAAGGGGCCGTTAAATATGTCATGTTTTTAATATTCAGGTCCTGTGTAAAACTTGGCAAATGTGCGTAAAATATAAAAAAACAGTAGCTGTGACTGTGAAGCGAAAAGTTAATCCACTGATGTTCCGCTACACCATCCATAACGACACCTTAATTCAGTTCCAAGACTGCACCGCAACGAACGCGACGTAGAAGAAGGACACAGGCAGAGACACAACACAGCGCTGTGTTGTGTCCCTGCCTGTGTCCTTCTTCTATATCCCCTTCGTCTCGCTGTAGTCATGGAATATCGAAACCAACTCGCCCAAAAACTTCCCTTGTCGAACCTTGTCTCACGTAACTAATTAAAATACCTAGCAGTCATAATAAAATCAGATTTAAAATGGAATAACCACATAACAGACACGGTAAATAAAGCTATGAGGCAACTTGTATATTTAAGGAGTACCCTTGATCAATCCAAGGTAGAAATCAGACTACTTGCATACAAATCTTTCATTAGACCAGTTTTACAATATGCGACCGTGGTTTTGGATCCACACACTAAAATCAATATCACCAAACTTTAGAATGTCCAGCGTAAATGTGTCAGGTTTATATACAATTCTTATAGCTGGAAAACGTCCCCAACAGCCCTTTTGGAAAGAGCTAATTTAGAGACCCTGCAGGAAAGACGAAGCCAGAAAGATTAAGACTACCACAACCAACTTGGAATGAACAGAAATGCACATTTTCATTCAGTTACCCAGCGACAAACCCGTTCTTTTCATTCAAAGAAGGTGAGCGATTTTTTGTGCGGAACAAACATGTTCAAAGACTCCTTTTTTCTTCCATCTATCCGTATTTAGGACGACCTACCTGCAAATGTGGTTGAGTGTTAGGCGATATCTTCTTTTTTGAGTGCATTCCGTAAGAGATAACGGTGTTTCACGCTGTCGAATCATAGCGTTTATACTTCATTGTTTTTTTGTACATGTTATACATGTTCTTTTCGTTTTCGTTCTTCGCTAGGCTGAATGTATATTGTGTTCTCGCAAACTGTATTGCTAAGTATCCCCTTCTCCTGCCTAAAGCCTGACTTTCAGGCTGGCAGTATGCAATAATTAAATAAATAAGAAGCCCGCTCAGAACAGAAACGCGCAGCTCTAAATTAGGGCATTGCATCCGAAGCAGTGACGTATTATTTCTCGCTATAATGGAATATGTCCATGCTAAAGCGGCACCCGGCTTGGGTAGGAGTGGCGCAGAGCACCAGTAGGCCGGATGTTGGGCGGTAACTTTCTGCAGAATTAGCAACCCTGAATGAGCGATGTAACGATCGCGTTGATTGAAGAGGCGGGTACGTGGGCGACCTAGATTGCTCTTTGGGCTGCAGCTGCCAGAGCCATGCTCGAGATTTTCCGCTCACAACCCGAAGCCGGATTTTAAGGCGAAAGCCTTTAATGGCTCTACTCGCGCGTCCTGTGTAGCGCTGTCTTCCGAAAATTGCGCGGGAACTAACGAAGATAACAGAAAACGAGTGACAGCATCAGATAGAGGGGGCGAAATGTAACCCCCGCTCTAAGTTTGATGACCGCAGAGTGATTAGTTAATTAATTAGCCAATTAGAGCGAAAAAACAAAGAAAACCTAATGCGTCGATATAGCGCGGACGTCGATATAGTAACGGCGAGCGCGCTGGTGGCGCCACCTGCGCTCCACCACCACAGAAGCCAGAGAAGAAGAGAAAAAGAAGGCCAGAGAAGCAGACCGCAAGCGCCAACAACGTCGTCTAGATCGAAAGTGAAAATCGTGAAATTTGTATCGGAGCCTTTTTAGACTTTTAATTTAAAAGATTTTGACCGGCTCAATCATGCTGTTTTATTGCAGAAACTGGAATTATTTGGAATACACAGAACACGCTTAGACCTCATAAAGTCTTGTGGCCAACGTCGTTTTCAGAAGGTTATTACCCGTCTGTAATCATTTCAAGCAGTTTGTACCGGTGTACCGCAAAGTAGTGTTATAAATGATTAAAAAGAAAATATGTTATAGATGCAGAGGTTCCAAGTTTATTTTTCAAGGCACCTCACCTTCGCGGTTGTAGTCGGTCCTATGTTAAACATCACTTTGATGATGTTTCAGTCGACTATTAACCGTCACCGAAAAACAGTACATGCGCATGAATCAAGCTATAGCTATTAGATACGTGGCCGAAGCAGCCACTCCCATTCACAGCTAATTTTATATTTATAGTTACAAGTATATGCCTAATTAATTCATAATTTAATACATGCAAACTTGCTAAATAATGGTATACGGTTCACTACTTATCCGAACCTCAAGAGCGGTGCTCTGAGGCTTTGAGCCCGCCAGAACGTCCTTCTTTGCATCTCTTCTGGCAATTGCATAAAAGAATTGTCCAATGAAGAAAATTAAACACTGCATACCGGGCGTTTCACCTAGCACTTTTAAAAATTCTTAATTGTACATTCGAAACAGATAAACTTTTTTTCAGAAAGAAGCTCTCAGCCGCGGCGGACATAATTTAATACAAAAGCTTTCTAATCATATAGCTAATTACCAAATTTAACAACTCAATTAACACAGTTTGGTGGTTAGTGCCAGTGGGAAATCCGAGGACATGGAGAAAAAGAGGCCACACAAGTCTGAAACCAAGGAAAATAAGCTTTTAAGCACTGCAGCGCTAAGAAATCCGGTGCAATTTTCCGCACAAAACTGAAATTGAGCGCTTTAGACGCGCAGGAAGCTCGGTGAAGACGGGGCGTCTGCTGACGTGTTGCAGTTGCTAAAGGATCGTGTTTTATGTGTATGACACGTGCGGAAACGATGCGCGCATTCACCCCGGAGGACTGAGTCTCTTTCCGTTCAATTCAGTTGCTAGTGCTCACTGGTGCGTGTCGTTTCTTCCAGGTGTCCTGGTGTTTTTGTGCGCTATTTGACGATGTAGAAAATGAAGTACCAACTGGCCAACGTTCTGCCTTGCTGAAGATGTTATTCGAACTCCCTGCTCTAGTGCACAGTCTCATGAGCTGTTCTTTTCCGTCGCTCTCAAAAATAACGACCACACAGTTCGCGATGACTCCTGTTTTGCCTGCACCCAGCAGCGAATGTTTCACTTCGTAGTGTCGACACAGAAAGAAACGAAACGAACACGCGCATGCGCAAACGTGACGTTTCGGTTAAAGCCAGTGGGTGGTTTGTCACGGTGCATTTATTTGATCTTTAGTTACAATTGATGCCCAACTGAAGTTGCTTAGCTGACCGAGCTTTGTGTCAAGTTTTTTCAATGTCAGCGGCTGTAAGACAAAGATGGATGTGGGAGTTAGTCCGTTCATCTCTTAAGTGGATCAGCGCATCGCGATATGCCGAGGACGGTGCGTAATTAGGGCTTAAAGCAACAACGTGCATCGAAGTCACGCTGCTACCAAATCATGTGCTCTGCCGGAGAATGGTGTATGTTGCCGTCCATATCTTGCGCACAAGTTTCGCTGAATTGCTCGGATTGTTTTGAAGTGTACATAGGCCATCCGATAATTAAAAGTCGTGTGGCTTTGTTGTTTCCAATACGTAATATAGTTGTCATGCCTACATATCCTGATTAGTTAAATCGGTTCTTCAGAATAGAGATGCCTAAACTGACATCAAAACGCCAAGTCGAGAAAAAGGCTAACATAGAAGTGTGACGTTCCTTGTGTGTGCTACGAGGTTCCGCGTTCGACGGTGCGGCGTAGACGGAGACCCAGATGACAGCGGCATCATCAATTACCCAGCCATGCTCTTTGAGAGTGACGACCAGAACGAAGAGGTTTAAGCCCAACCGGACCCAACCGGACCCGCCGCCGCCGCCGCGGGGAAACGGGCTTTATCCTCCCCAATTGCCGTGGCGGTTCCAGGGGAGGCCTCCCGAGCACATCCCAGGACAAGGGACCACTTTCCCGGCCGGTGACCCGCGGGAACTGTCAGCGGGCCAGAGCGCGCCTTACCTTGAGGAGCGAATGTCAGTTGATGGATGGAGAACGGAGGCCGGTGACCCGCGGGAACTGTCAGCGGGCCAGAGCGCGCCTTACCACAGCCGACGCTATGCGCTACCTACAAGACAACCTTCTTTCCCTCGGACTCAACACGTGAGGGGGGCTAGACCATAAGTGCGGTGGTATGTTTGTGCGCCCAAGTGAAAGCCCTAGCCCCCCTCCTTCCCCTCCGGCGTGGGCGTCCTCACCCTAGGGAGTGTGGGGAGAAGAGGATATAAAAATTGACAAGCAGTACGGAAGAGACACGCTCAGGACGACATCGTTCGCCAAGAGGGCCTTCAGCGCCGAAGCCCGACGGCGTGCAGCTTCTGCCAGCAACCGTACGAGCTCAACTCCGGAGCCGCTCCATCGTCCCCATGAAGTCGTCGGCACGTAAGCTCGGACGCCCCAGCCTCTGATGTATAATCTTAATCATGTGTAATTATTGAATATATCTGTTTGTTTAAACTGAGCCATACGGTGTCTCTTTGCCTCTCCGTCCCGTGTGGACCTGCGCATTATGGGGGTCATCACAGAAGAAAGCGCTCTCTATGATGTTTTAGCATGGCCAGAAATGTTCAAGCAGGGCTGCTTGCTTATCACCGGCTTCGGCGCGTGAACAATCCTAGTCTGGCGGTGCTGCTGAAGGTACCTCTAACGTTGCACTTTTGAACTGCTGGAGTGTATGTAATTGCAGAAAGCACGTATGACGAACCCCAATACTTCGTCGCAATGCGTCAGGAAGCCGAGTTGGAATCTAATAGCGAGTGCGGTTAATCAGATTTGAACTCTATTGTCGGTACGGATCGTGGTACAGGTATCATTAAGGAGGTATGTGCAGCCAGAAATTTGGACAACTTTACCACTCTCTTGGTAAAGAGAGTGGTAAAGTGGTAAGCCATAGACCACAAAATTTCACATGTGTCACTGACATCTCTTCCGGGGTTGTTAAATTAAATTACTGTTTTTCGATTTTTCTTTCAGATGCAAGGCAATACTTGTTGTTGGGCCAGTTGCTTAGGATTTATGCTAGTAGCGCACTAAGCACGAGACACAAGAACAAGTACGACGGGACGAGGCGCTGAACTATATACTTTTAATCTGAAACATGAGGCGGACAAGTATTTAAGAGGTGCCCTATCAGGCTCGTAAAAACAAACTAAATATGACACAAAAGTTCAGGTAGGAAGAAGCGAGTGGTGACATGGCCTGATAGGGCACTTCTTAAATTCTGGTCCGCCTCTTGCTCCGTCTACTTGCTCGGCAATGCACCGAGTCGCAATGGAATGAGCCACATTTAAGAAATACACGACTGTACTCACTTGATCCAACATTAAGTCTTCAAGCGCCATCACAACTTCGCCGTAGAGACGCCACGCTTTTAAATCGACTTTGGTTGGGTGTTGCCTTTACTAAAGCCTATGCCTTCCGCATAGGGATGATCGACACCCCAACCTGTGACCACTGCGGCCATGAAGAATCAATTGGCCATATATTGTGCGCCTGCCCGCATTACAGTCCACAGAGGGCATGCCTTAGCCACGAACTTGACCAACTGGACGACCAACCGCTATCCGAAAAAAGAATTCTCCAACATCGAAAGGAATTACCGTCGCAGAAGAAGGCCGTGCAAGCGCTTTTGCGCTTCTTACAATCTACCGGCCTATGTGAAAGACTTTAATTGGAACGCCTTGTGTGTGTGTGTCTCCATGTGTGCACGTTCCTTTTTTTTTGCGTTTTCCTCTGTCATCTTTCTAACCCCTATCCCCCATCCCCAGTGTAGGGTAGCAAACCGGAGACTCACATCTGGTTAACCTCCCTGCGTTTCCTTCATTATCTCTCTCTGGTCCGCCTCGGCTTTCATAATAAAAGTTGATAGTTCAGCGCCTCGGCCCGTCGTACTTCTTGTTCTTGTGCCTCGTCCTTAGTGCGCTGCTAGCATGGCTCGCAATGCATGCAGTGTTGCGGGAATAGATCTTCTGCCGTCAGGCCGGTACTGCCATTTTGGCATTTGTCCTGGATTGAAATATATCCTTGAAACCATTGGTGTCTATGAACCTTGATATATTACTTGAAAATAGACGGGTTGCTCGCCTCCAAGAGCGTTAGGCAACAACTTTGGTTGATTCAATGCTTAGTTCCGTGCCAAGCCATCGACAAACAGTCTGCATCTTTTCTCATATGAGCA
The DNA here is from genome assembly GCF_052857255.1 of Amblyomma americanum. Taxonomy (NCBI): domain Eukaryota; kingdom Metazoa; phylum Arthropoda; class Arachnida; order Ixodida; family Ixodidae; genus Amblyomma; species Amblyomma americanum. The sequence continues at coordinate 4,450,859 of NC_135500.1, read as the reverse complement.
TTTGTTGGGCCATCCAAGCCCTACTATGCTAAGTTTCATACGTCCGCTCGTTGCTGAGCTGACAGATATTCTGAAATTATGCATATGCATCTCGGGCAAGACTGCTCTGGTAATGTTAAAGATCACTACCTGTGAAGTTCCTTGCCGAGTTTGTACTTCAGACACAAGATATTACTGGGTGCTCCGGGTACACTGGCTGCACTGCTCAGGGCAGTTTTGGTGTCAAGGTGCGCTTCCCTGCATCAGCCGCAGCACTTCAAACTGACCATTCGTTCCGGTGGCACTGAACCCTGAACACCCCGTCGGGGTGTCTGTGGTAACAAAACTTCCGATAGATTGTATCAATGACATTCCACTTGATCCCATGCGCCTGGTTTGCTTGAGTCGTAAGAACGTTGGTCAATTTCTGTATTTCTGGACCATTTATGAAACGGCTTGACCCCTCACAAAAAGTAAGTGTGAGTAAAAAATGGAACAATGACACCTCATGTGCCTGCCGAGTTTGTGTGGAAGCCCAAGGGCCTCGAAGAACAGGATCACTGAAAAGAAGCCGAATTTCATTTGCTTATTCGTTAAACAGGGCCAGTGATCCTTAGTAAATTGCTCTCAAAAGAGGTGTAAACTAATTTCTTAACATTGCATGCTGCGGTGACCATCCTGAATACGTCAGCGCTCCGTCAAGATCAGGCCGCATATGCGGATCGAGTCGCTCCTATTTCATTTTAAGTGTTTTAAAATGTTGTTTGGGGAAGATAAGGTCTTCTATAACGCCCATCAGGCTCTTTCCGTCTTCCAGTGTTCTTACTGTGTCTGTCTTTCTGTGTGCGCAACTCGTCTTAAGAACAACGTCCATTTCATTTTGCATCTGCAAGCAGACGTTCGCTCACATGGCACATCGCAGTCTTTCTAGGCAATTAGCTTTTACTATAATATTAAAGTAATAATAAAGATTCTACGGAAGCCTGGTTGTGGCGCTGAGTCAGCTGTACAACAGGCTGCACGAAATACAAAACCAAATAAAAAGCCCCGCCATATAGAAAGCCTACGAATTGCTAGGTGTCCATAAAGGTGGAAGCATAGGGATTGGTTGCCAACCACCGGATCATTCAATAGCTAATTATACAAGTTTTCTTAGCCTGAAAACCTGACCGCTGTTGTCTGATTGGTAAGACGTAATTCGTATTGACAACTTGGCTCACAGACTATCTGATGGCTCCCTTGGCAAAACTGGAAGAGCATTTCGCAGAAAGGAATCACTTTGTATGTACCCTCTGCACTCCTGAAGACTTCAGATCTGCGTTGCTTCAAATCTACCTGCTCCGCAGCACTGGCCTCTTGCGAATTTAATGAAGTCTGTAAAGTTTCCACATGGTGACGAACATGCTGGTATGCCAATGTTACTGCATGTTTCCCTTCAGTACTGGTGCTACTGGAGGAAAGCATGCTTTGTTTCCTCGTTAATATTGATAGAGTTACGCTTTCCAAATGCAGTATTGAAGGATATAATTTCCAGATAAGAAGACTGTGAAACTTGTTCCAAATCTGTCGACTAAATGTGATCAATGCTTTTGACCTCCTGGCCAGGGAGCAAGGCATCACTAATAAAAAAGGCATGATGCCCTGGCTAAGACTCGGTTTCTTTCAGCGTTAAAATAAGGTTAATTTGTTCAGTGCCTCCCATGCCCCCTGTTTTGCAGTTTCTTGGGCATCAATACGTTATCTATTGTGGATGCTTTAACTTGGACAATAATGAAAATTTTTCTATAGCAAAGCAAATACTATGACGGACGCTAAAAGCTCGAATTGGCACAGCACACATCAGACCTTGAGTGTCCACAGATAGGAACGAATAAAATTCAGAAGCCCATCCTGTACATCAGTGGTGAAAACGAGCCTGCAGAGCCATCTGCTGTGCCAAGCGCTGAAAGTTACAGCACTAAGCTATACAGTTTCTCTTCCATGCGGCCCGAGAGTTTCGTGAATGTTACTTCACTTGTTCATGCGAGATAAATTTTTGCAGTAGTAAGTCTAACGATACAAAATTTTCAGTTTGAAGAAATGATTTGCAATATATGCGTTATTAACCTATCCATCTCTTTTTCACATTTATTTATTTATGGGGAGGTCGCTCACACGCTTCTTTTGGCTATAAATTTCCCATTCAGAATTATGTGGTCGTCGTGGATATTTCTCTTTAGTTCTCTCGCCGTGTGCAATTTATTTTGCGCTCCTTTAGCGTCTCTCTCTCTCTCTCTCTACTATTTGAAGTGAAGGTTTTACCGCTTGTGATATGCCGAACGTAAAATTCTGAGGATGATTACGATTCTCCTTAATGCCAAATTTGAGCGAAGCTCTGTCGGTGTCTCAAGCTCTGTACCTCATGGTATTGCTTTCCTGGATCTTCGGCACGTCTAGCGACGTTGTTAGTTCGATGGTAATATTATCCGATCAAGGCGGCGATATGCAATGCACAGCGCGAGGGTGTGTTTGAGTTTAATATGAGGCGTGATCGGCTACGGCGACAGCCCAGCACTCAGGCTCTGTAGGCTCATTATTTTGCTTTTGTCGGCCGTCGACACGTCTGGCGATATTAGATCGATAGTATTGTTAGTTGATGGAGAAAACGATGTGCAATGCACAGTGCACAACAACTGTCCGGCCTCCAACCGCATAAAGTCAATGGTATATTCTCCGCAGGAATCTAAGCAACCCCTTGAACGCATCGCTCAGGGGCTGGCTTTACGTTTCCAAGTGCAGAAAACGGAACCTTTGCACACTCTCACCCACAGCTCGGACTATCCCGAGGTGGACGTGTCGGAACTCCTCCCAATTGTTTCCTCGATGCAGTCTGCTGCCCCGGGATCTGATGGGGTTACTGTGGGCATGTTAAAGATTTTAGCGCAAGACTTTCCAACTCACCTTCTGGATATTGTAAATGCGTCATTGGAAAACTCTTGGATTCCTTACAGTTGGAAAATTGCGAGAATAATTTTACTTTTGAAAAATGCAGGGAATGGATTTCATTTATACAATATTCAGCCGATTGTTTTAATCTCAAATTTAGTAAAGCTAATAGAGAGAGTAGTATACAGGCGCCTCACAGAGCATGTTCATCACGTTGACGGCCTCAGCTGCGCACAGATTGGCTTTCGTCGCGGATGTTCAATATGGTCCGCGCATGTGGATCTCGAGAGTCGAATACGACTCTCAATGCGCAAGAGAGAAGTTGCGGCCTTGGTGACACTTGATGTTGCTAAAGCCTATGACAGCTTTGAACACACGGTCATTATTAACAATCTTGCTCAGCTACATCCACCGCACTACATCTATGCTTGGATATGTGAATTCTTAAAAGATATATTTTTCTTCTGCACAGACGGATCTTTCTGTTCTAATACCTATGTTCAACAAAGAGGTGTGACGCAAGAATCTGTTTTGTCTCCCCTGCTTTTCAACATATTGGTTCGGGACATACCCATTCATCCAAACATTGCAGTTTATGTACATGCAGATAATATAGCTTTTTTCGCATCAGCAAAGGATACTCATGCACTATACGAGTGTTTGCAGGCATACCTGAATGCTATTTATGTCTGGTTGAACCAAATTAATTTATCACTTAATGTCAGCAAATGTGGGGTGCTGGTATTTCCGCCCGACACTCCTTTGTACACGCTCGTATACCGCTCCACTCCAATTCCGCAGGTGAAGTCGATTAAATACCTAGGCGCTACTTATGATCAAAGTTTGGACTGGCGACACCATATTAAGAATAATGTTATTAAAGGGGAACATGCTCTGGGCTGGTTGACACGAGTTGGCAATAAGAAGTTTGGCATGCGTCGTGACACGTTACTGTTGCTCTATAAGGCTTACATGAGACCCAATCTGGAATTTGGTTGTGCCTTGTTCTCTGGTAGCGCAAACTACAAGCTGCAGCCATTAGCTTTACTGGAGAGGCGTGCCCTACGGCTATGCCTTGGGCTCCCAAAATCAGCTTCAAACGTCGTCCTTTGTCGGGAAGACCGTATCCCCGACCTCTTTTCCCGCTTTCAACTTCTAACAGTGCGTACTGTCCTCAGGTTCATTGACACGGCCCCCCGGCGTTTGTAGTCCCATTTTTCTATCCCAACCACCCCTGTTTTTTAATAATCATTGGCCACGCTATCAGCTTCCGCAAGTTAGGCTCCACAGAATCTGTTAGCCCCGCTTCAGGTTGATCTGATCTCCTTTCAATTAGTTGCAGATACGCAGGCTGACCCCGTCTTCGATTATGACCATATTTTGCCGTTCATGCGAAACATATGCCCACAAATATCTTAAATGGTCTCCTTTCTGAACACCTACAGAATTTTCTTCTTCATACTGTTATCTCCACTGATGCCTCCGGCAGCTGTGAGAAGGCGGCGGTTGGGATATATTCGCATGAGCTGGCTTGGGGCTATTCCTTTCGTATCCCAGATTATACTCCTATGTTCTTCGCAGAGTTTCTGGCCATTGGTTTGAATCTTCTAAAACTTCCTGGGCATGTAGCGCGGGTTCTTATTCTTGCAGACTGCCTTTCAGTTCTAGTCTCTCTCCAAATTTCGGGAAAATCTTTACTGAATCGTTCGCTTAGTTATTTGTTCCGCGCACAGTGCGTGAGATCCGCTTTTTTCTGGGTACCTGGGAATTCGGGCGTCCATTTTAACGAGATTGCTGATTCATTGCCAAGGTCAGCTCTCAGCGCTCCTGTAAGCTATCCCGTCCCTCACCTAAATTTGTTATAAACTTTGCGTTTCCAGCGCTTCCAACATATGTCATCCAACCTGAGTGATCCATTGCTCAATACCATGGATTTTAACCACTTAAAGTTCCCATGGAATATCCGGTCGTATAAATCAACGCTTTGTGAGGTGTCAATGACGCTTCTGCGATGAAGAATCCCTCACTTAAATTTGTACTTATGCAGATGTAGGCTCGCTGCGACAAACCTTTGTGTGTAATGTGGGCAAGTTGAAACAATAGATAATTTTATCTCTTGCCGGCGGTTCGCAGTTCAGAGAAAACAGTATTTGGAGGTCCCTCTTTCGAGGTTAGGACTCCCTCTGTCTCTTCCACTTATTCTTTCGTTTGGTGCGAGCGCAACGGGATTCCCGTTAAGCAGTGTCTGCGGCTACCTTCATGATTACATAAGTGCAACTGATCGATTATCTTGTTAGCTGTATACAAAATTTCGTCGCATGTCCAAAATTGCTCGATTCTACTCATGGTAATTCATATTTCTTTAATTCTTTTGACTTTTTTAATTTTTATATTGATTTATTCTTCTCACGCCTATTTTTCCCCGCGCAAATACCTCATTGGGATTATCCACTGAACCTTGGCCAATCCCCCTGCGTGGGTATGTGCCATGTTTAATAAGGAGAAGAAAAAGAAGTGCGCGAGAATGTGTATGTTAGTCCGATATCAGCATTATTTGAAGAAGACGACGATGTGCAATGCACAGAGCCAGAATGTGTTGCAGTTTAACACGAGACGTGAACTGCTGCGGCAATACCTCACTGCTCTCGCGCACTGGCCAGCTAAGCTGATCTGTTCTCTGAATCCCAGTCGCGGTGGTGTTTATTTTTATTTATTTCTGGTTTGACTTGGTTACACCGACGGCGGTGAGGTGGCTCAATCCATGCACAGGCGCTTAGGAGCTGCGCTGTAAAATAAGATTTAGCCTCTGTTTTTCTTTTTTGGTTGAGGTTGAGGTGTTGAATACTACAGGTGGGGTTAGCCTTGCTTTATCTGCCGGCAATTGCTCCACCGCAGCGTCCCTTCGATATTAACAATGCCGCATCTACACCGCTAAGCGCAGTCTCTTATAATAGCACACATTCTCTGCCGCAGTCACAATCTATGCACACAATCAATCCACACAGTTCACATCACAGTCCACTCCAGAAGTCACCATCTGTGCACATATTCAGTCACAGTAGAACATAGGCCATTGTAGTGCCACAATTCATAGACACATTCACTCACAGTATAAAATAGTCCACTCTGGAAGACACCATCTACGCACACATTCAATCACAATAGGCCATAGTCCATTCCTGCTGTCACCATTTAAAAACAAGATCCGTGTTCTGCAGAAATGTTAAAAGAAGGCGTGCAGCCTCCCTTCTGCATGTCTCGTTTCCACTCAGGTAGACAATGTCCTGCACCGTGCTGTGACGGGTTCCTGTCTTCTTGAAGGAAGCGAACATCACATGCCTTTCCGCGTTGTACTCTGGGCAGTACATAATATAATGTTCGATATCCCCGCACACACCACATAAAGAGCAGAGCGGAGACGATGCTATGCCGGTTTTTGCATCCATGCAGGAGTGCGAGCAGAGGCCGTGCGAATTCGATGTAGAAGGGTCGCCTGAGATCTTCTCAGTCCCTTGGTGGGACGCACTCCACAGGGTACTGAAGTGATCGAGCACCGTTTTCCTGCCGAGACTTTTCCCATCTCGAGGTACTTTTTTGATGGAATCCTTGAAAGATCTTTATGGGCGAGACTGTCTGCCACCTCATTACCGTTGACTCCTACGTGAGAGGGCACCCACTGGAAATGTAGAGTAAAGCCTCTGCTGTGCAGATTCTGCACCAAGCGCAGAGAGCTTAGAGACGAGGCGTCAGTAGGGAATCCGCGTTCTAACCTCTGAAGGGCAGATTTTGAATCAGCTAGGATGACAACAGGTTGAGCCGGACAAGCCCCTAACTTCCGTAAAGCCGCCTCAATAGCAACATTTTCAGCCGCTGTGGAGGATACCACAGCAGTACAGCGTACGGACCACTTACAGTCCAAAGAAGGAATGTAACAAGCCGCTGCGCTAGCCTGTTTGACCTTGTCCACAGAACCATCCGTGAAAATTTGAAGATGGCAGGCATACTCTGTTTCCAAGTATTCCAGTACAAGCGAACGCGTTGCTGCCAAAGGAGAGCTGCGCTTTGCGCTCACATGGGGAACTGTGACCTTACAGTCGAGGTTCGGAAAAGACCAGGGGGGTTTCAACCGTTTCCTTTGCCTTCGGACATTAATGCCTAAAGATTTAAGAGTATTGAGTGCCAAGTAAGCCTTCGACTCATATCTCTTGCAGAGCCGCTGGAGAAGGGATCGCCCAGCTACCGTCTCTCCTAAGCGGTCAAGATGCATTAATAGTCTCTGAGAAGCGATAAGGCTAAGAGGTTTCGATAGGGACTCGTAAAGTACTGCCTTATTCGCAGCCGCCAGGGGAACTCCAATGGCTCTTCTTAGGCCCTTTCTGTGGACAACTTCGAGACGCTCAAGTTGTGAGGCCGAGGGGGAAATTAAAGGTAATTGATACATTATCCGGCTGACCACCAGCGCTTCATGAAGGTTGACCATTGAAGAAGGGTGGTTTCCCCATTGCTCACGTGCAATTCTGCGGATCAAATTGAGACGAGAAGATATAGATGAAACAATCGCGTCTACAGCTTTTCGCCACTGTAGACGGGAGTCAATAATGACGCCCAGGAAACGCGCGTGGTTGAACTCACGGATGCAAGAGTGACCGAGGTCTATCTTCAACCGCGCTTGACGTCTTCCTACACTTGGAAACAGAATAAAGCCGGATTTGTCCACTGACAGAGACAACCCCACACCTTGAAGGTAAGCTTGTGCCGAAAGTATAGCCTGTCGAGCTATCAGGGCTAATCGCTTGTGTTGGTAGCCAATAATCCAAATACAGATGTTGTCAGCATAAAGTGACATACGCACTTGCCTGCCACTTTTTTTCAACGAATTGGGTAGGCCAGCCATTACGGCGTTAAAGAGCGTGGAGGAAAGAACACTTCCTTGAGGCACACCTCGTGATAGAACCCTTTCGGTGCTTAACGTAGTTCCTAACCGTACACGAACCGCGCGATCACTTATAAACTTGTAAATGAATCTTAACATATCGCCTTGTATGCCCATGCCTTGCAAACTGTTTAGAATTGAGCTCTGAAGCACGCTGTCGTAAGCTTTCGCAACATCAAGAATAATGGCTAAGGTGGAAAGGCCGAAAGCTCTCTGGTGTCCAATGTGACTGATCAAGTCTAAGATTCTATCTTGGGCACTAAGACCTCGGCGGAATCCTGTCATACATGATGGCTGTGCTTTGCTGTCCTTCAAGCCACCATGATAAGCGTTCATTTACCAGCTTCTCCACCAACTTAGCTACACAGGAGGCCAACGACACAAGGCGATACGAGGCAAGGTCTGTCATGTCTTTGCCAGGCTTCAGTACTGGAACTACATGTGCCACCTTCCATGACGGATGAACATCGCCAGTCTCCCAAACTCGATTGTTGAAGTTGAGGAGCTCCTTTCTGAGTTGCAAGGGCAGATTATTCAGCATTTGATTGGTGATGCCGTCGGGACCTGGTGAGCACCGGCGCCGCATGCCACTTAGCACAGTCTGAAGCTCGCGAAGCGTGAACGGGACGTCCATGATAGACCTGGAGGAAGCAGGTGGTGTATATATATCTATTCCAGAATCAGCGCGTACGAGTGCGTCTGCAAATTCCTCTGCCAAGCACGCAATAGGTTTTTCCTTGCGTATTGCAAGAGCTTCAAAAGGCTTCGAAGGGCGAGATTCTCCAGCAAGGCTGCCAATAACTCGCCATATTCTCATTATCGGTGCGAACACCGTCAAACTAGCACAGAATGAGGCCCATTGCGACCTGTAAAGCTTGTTCGTGTGCCGTCTAATAGCAGAATTTTTCTCTTTTTCTTTCACTCCCACCTTCCTCCGTCCCTTTCGGCACGATTCCGGTGTCCACCGAAATGAGACAATTATTACGCCATTTTGTGTCCTAAAAATAATCTTTACTCATTTTTCACCTGGAGTGCTCGATCAATGTACATTATTCTCAACTTTTTTTTCTGTTGTTATATTGCATAATTTAGTTGAACATATGTAATCGGTTCTTAAACAGAGCTGATACTGAAATTTAATACAGGAGTTTGACTGGGGCTGTATGGATTTGGTGGGAATACATATTGGGCAAAAATTGTCAATTATAATGAACGAGATTTCACTGTTTTTGGGCCTTAGACGGTTATATTTTAAGCCGTGAATTACTGGGTCAGTCGGTTTATAGCTAACAGAGAAAGAACGATCGGAAAGCAACTCGGGACAAGTAACGAGCACACACACCACTGGTGTGCTTGCAACCGATTTATTTTACAGGTCATCTTTTGGAGTTTAACTCCTCTTGCGCGTGGGCACAGGTCATGCATAGTTGAAAAACTCTTGATGCAGTAAGTTTTATACAAGCATCCATAAAAAAAGCCAGTCTCTCTGGTAAGTGCAAACGACCAATTTTTCATAGATAGATTGAAAAAGAGGAGGAGGGAAAGGCAGGGATGTTAACCAGAAAGGGTTTCCGGTTGGCTACCCTGCACTGGGGAAGAGGGATTAGGGGACTAAAAGGAGGAATAGAGAATGGAAAAAAGGCATAACACACACACACACGCACAATGCTGTCACAATTTGTCACTCAGTCCAGTCGCTCTCAAGTAGGCAAAGAGTGCCTTGTATGCTTTGAGGGCAGTCGACTGCTGTGGCCACGGACCGAGGATCCTTTGCTCTGTTTCATACTCTTAATAGGAATGCCTCAATCAGCTTGAGCTTATGCTTCCATTTTCACCTTCCAATGATTCTAGCTTGTTGAAGCAAGGCACGAAGTGGTGGCAGCTTTTTTGCATGGACATTGAGGTTTTTCACAGACAGCCAGCTGCTTAAGGCATTTCTATTTAAGAAGCATAATCAACCCTGTGTAAACTATCTCCCTGTAATTAATGCTTATTACTAAAATGGAGTGACTTTCTTATTAGCTCTTGATTTAAAACTTAATACATCAAATTTGCACCTTTTTACAAGCATGTGTGGCCTGCAGGCATGTGCAAGAAAATGTGTTCAAGTTCGCAAAATGCGCTGAAAAAAATCAATTGGAAGTCCAGTGGCGCTCATTGTGCTCCTTCTATTATCATCTTGTGTCACTTCCCGCTGACTCCTTCTTTGTTGGGACCATTGTAAAGCAGGGAAAAGCTGTAATTGCATTTCTTTTGATGAACTGAGCAGGTGCCAGTGAGCAAAATGCTGCTTTAATTCTTCATTTGATGAACACATCTGCTAGTATGTCTAGTTAATGGAAGGTTCACTAAAAACAATTATTGAAAAACAGCCCCTTAATACTTTTCTCGTGTGCTGTAATATTTGTTTCCTCATTTATTAAAATTTATTAAAATGTTTATTCACAATAATGTAATTGAGGGTTGTCTCTTTAGGCAGAGGAAAATTGCAGCCCTGAAGACGGCGAGTCGCATGGAGGGAAGCACGAACAAGGTAGCAGGCGAGAAAGATTAATTTTTTCTTGGACAGTGAGAGCTCTAGGCTTTTGAAAGCTACATTAAACGAATTTTTTTTCTTAGACACGGAATCCTCCAATATTGCACCTTTGGACACATATGTCAGGTGTTACACTACTTTGAAAGGAATACCGTAGTACGGATGAAATTTTCTGTAATCTTTATGCGAAAAGTGAACATATGGGCTGAATCTTATTCCAACATGTCAGGATGCCTGGCTTTATCCTTGGTGCGAAATCTAAAAAGCCACTGCCAATACGGAATGCGCCGCATGTTGCGCGAAGACGTAAACAGTGCTCTGTTCGGCTAAATGGCATTTTTCAGCATTTCACACGCAAACCATGTTTGTTACCAAATTTTAAGCGAGCCCACCGGTTTCATAAAGAGGTGAATATTCTGATTTCTGTATCCAAGAGGTTTTCTTTGAATATATACATGTGCCTGTTCCTTATTTTTCATGTTTGTGTGCAAGTTCAAATATTTTACTTTTCATACACTGTCTAGGATAACTATGATTGAGCGGTTCTGTTGTGAATATGCTTGCTGTACTTTTGTTCACAAGAAGAAAACTGCTTTAAGTGACTCGGTCTCAACTGCTTGCAAAGGGCATAAAATAACGTTCCATTGTAGCCGGGCAACCTTATTTTGTCAGCAGAGGTAAAGCTGCATGGGTGGAACAACTCTAAATGTATCGCTCCACCAAAACAGTTTCGCCTCTGCAGACTGAACCTGTGATTTCAGCTTTGACATCCCTTTTCACGGTCAGAGGAAAGTACTAATCGTAGCTGATTTCTTCAAACGTGTGGGATACTCTGGTATCTCTCCTCGTCCCCCGCGCCAGCGCTGAACGTGAATCGCACGCGCGCGCGCAACCGGGAATGTGGAGAAAAGGCACTCCTGCGTCTCTGCTAGTTCCCCAACCTTGACGTGACGTGACGACAGCGCACTGGCGACTTAGAGAAGGGGTTGCAATCTTTAGCTCGTGAGTTCAATGCCGGAAGGGTACCAAAAGAGAAGTTCGCGGCGGAGAACCTCTCTCTGGCTCCTGGCCTTCACCTCACTGCCCCGAGGGACCCTTTTGCTGCCCGCCAACCCCCCAACCCAACGCCCGTCGACAACGACGACTGAATGTCTGTTCTGTAGGATAAAACATTCTTCCGAAGTGTGCCTTTCCTCGCGTGAGCACAATAAACTGCTTCCTAGCATGCCCTGCCGTTGCCTATTTCGCCCGCACCTGCCCTGATGTGACTCTGCGCCACGGGTTGGGGAAACGTGTCGCGTACCAGTAATGAAGGTGTGTAGTTGGCAAGGAAGCTCACCTTCCCGGCCGGCTGGACGCAGAGTGACCGCATAAACGAGACCTGTTTCCAGTAACGCTTACGTGAGCTTTATAGTCTTCAACACGCACTTCTCCCATTGAGGCGACTGAATGGCAATACATAATAACGATGTTTTTACGATGGCGGCTTAGGCTTGCAGCAAACATAATAGGGGGGGAGGGGGGGAAGGAACCTTGTGTCCTAAAAATAAAGGCCGCCACCGTATGCAAGACATAGAAGTGACGAGTGTTAGCGGAGCGATCGACGCCTTGCGCCATCTATCGATGAAATTACGATGCACATCTACCTGTTGTCCAGTTATACCCCCCTCAAGATACGTCCCAAACGGAATTTGCTTCGCTTGGGGGGCCAAGGGGGACCTAGAATTTGGCTTGCGGTGCGACGTGGTAACGCTTCAATTAGTAATTTCATGTATACAGTGTTTATCTATTAATTAATTGTGGTTTTATTTCTATACCACAGCCCTTAGGGTTTTATTTGCCTACCAAATTCGCTACACAACTGTCCGCAGATGGGTGCCACTTCTTGTCTTCATTTGCCTTCTCTGCTAATAGCTTAACGGGGGTCTCGGTTCTGGCAGTCTTGATTCCATAGGTAGCATAAGAGGACTCTCGCACAGTTGCCGCCCTCGCCGTTAGATGACGTTCTACGTCACACTTGCGGTATTACAGGACGTGCTACGTCCACCGCTATGGACGAGGGTGGCGCTGGTGAACACTCTCAAGGTTCGCTTACACGCAAAACATAAATACCCACTAAAGCAGCAGATTGGACAGCCGTCGCCGTAGCTCAGTTGGTCAGAGCACCGGACGCGATATTCGGAGGTCGTGGGTTCGGATCCCACCAGCGGCTTGGTTGTTTTTTCTGCTGGTTTATAAGTAATTTTCTTTAAAACTAATTGATTTACACTAGATATAAAAAAAATTGAAACATTCCCCTATGCACCTTCGTTTCCGTGACTCTTGGCTTCTTTAATATTGTTACAGGTTCTATTTACAAATAATATTTACAAGGCAGGTCGAGAGGAGCCTGGTGCGCCGGCGGCAGGATACTTGACTTTCTCTTCTACTTCCAGCCGCCGCACGTCTTCTTTATTCCTCAGAGTCCATGCGCAGCACGTGACATTTCCCCGTTCGCAGACGAAGCCCTCTGGGCCAGTCAATCAATCGGGGTCCCGAGAGTGGAATGGCTTCAGCCGTGCGACATGCACGACCTGGGTTGTCCTTGAGCGGCGTCCTTGCGTTGATTGGGGAGAGATGACATAGTTGAGGTCATTGAGGCGAGCAACAACGATGAACGGGCCTGTGTAGTGGGATAGCAGCTTTTCTGATAAGCCACGCTTGCGTAGGGGCGTCCACAACCATACAACGTCACCGGGCAGGTAGGAGACATCCTTGCGCCGGCGGTCATAACGCTGCTTGGAGCGATGCTGTGATGCCAAGGTGCGTATCCGGGCAATCCGACGGGCTTCTTCAGCGCGACATAGAGTGTTGGCAATAGAAGGCTCGGTGTCGAGAGAGAAAGGTAAGATGCTGTCGAGGGAGCTTCGAAGCGGACGGGCATAAAGAAGGAAGAATGGGCTGTAACCAGTTATTTCATGCCTCGACGTGTTATAGGCGTATGTAATGAAGGGTAGCACGTCGTCCCAGTTCTTATGGCGGGAATCGACATACATGGCCAGCATGGTCGTGAGTGTCCGATTGGTACGTTCAACCAGTCCATTAGTCTGGGGGTGGTACGGCGTCGAGTGGCGAAAATAGCATGAACTAAGACGCAGAAGCTCTTCCACAACGTCTGCCGTAAACTGGCGACCGCGGTCACTGATAACAACTCGAGGAGGTCCATGCCGGAGGATGACAGCACGAAGAAGGAAGAGCGAGACCTCAGCAGCGGTGGCGCAAGGTAGGGCGGCGGTCTCACAGTAACGGGTGTGGTGATCAACGCACACTATAATCCAGCGGTTACCGTTGGACGAGCGGGGAACCGGGCCGAGCAGATCGAGTCCAACTTGTTCATATGGCGTGCTTGGAGGTGGCAAAGGATGCAGGCGTCCAGGCGGAGAAGTCGTGGGAAGCTTGAACCGCTGACACTGCACGCAGGTGGCCACGTAGCGCTGAACCATGTGACGCATTTTTGGCCAGTAAAAACGTTCTTTGATGCGGTTAAGGGTCCTGGCAAACCCCAAGTGCCCAGCCGTGACGTCATCGTGCATTGCCTGCAGAACAGAAAAGTACAGAGTAGCCGGAACGACGAGGAGAAAGCGCGCACCTCCAGGCGAGTAATTCGCTCTGTAGAGTAAACCGTCGCGAACGCAGAAAGGGCTTGCGGATGTCGGGTCACGGGCTTCGGCAAAAAGCGGCGCCAAGTGCTGATCCTTGCGTTGTTCCATCTGGAAAGTGCCAAGATCTGGAAACTCTTGGGAAACGGCAGCGAGATAGTCATCGAAGTTTTCATCATCGGAAGTAGTAACCGTGAGCGGCAGCCGCAAGAGGCAATCTGCGTCGGCGTGTTGGCGGCCACTTTTGTAAGACACTTTGAAGTTAAACTCTTGGAGGCGTAACGCCCAGCGGGCCAACCGACCGCAGGGGTCGCGTAGATTGACCAGCCAGCACAGAGAGTGATGGTCTGTGACGACTGTAAAAGCACGTCCATAAAGGTACGAACGAAACCGTTGTACGCCGAAAACAACGGCGAGGCACTCTTGCTCTGTTACAGTGTAATTGCGTTCCGACTTGCTGAGGGTGCGACTTGCATAAGCGACAACGTGTTGATTGCCCTCATGGCGTTGGATAAGCACAGCACCCACGCCGATGCCGCTGGCGTCAGTGTGGAGTTCAGTCGGTGCTGTCGGGCAGAAATGACGCAATATTGGCCGCGAGGTGAGGAGAAACTTGAGCTGCCGAAACGCGGAGTCGCATTCGGGAGTCCAGTGGAAAGGGGTGTCTTTCTGCAGGAGACTTGTAAGCGGGTAGGCTAAATCAGAAAACTTGGAAACGAAACGCCGAAAATATGAGCAAAGTCCTAGGAAACTCCTGAGCTCTTTCACTGATTTGGGTTCTTTGACACTGCTTACAGCTTCAACCTTCTGCGGGTCGGGTCTGAGGCCATCCTTGTCAACGAGATGACCAAGCACAGTAATTTGGCGTTCACCGAAGCGACACTTCTTCGAGTTCACCACGAGGCCCGCTCTCTCTATGCAGTCTAGGACAATGGCTAAGCGGCTGTTATGTTCGGCGAAGGTCCTACCAAAAATAACAACATCGTCCAGATAACACATGCAAACTTGCCACTTCAGGCCACTGTGACATTCCTTGTGTGCTACGAGGTACATTCCTTGTGCGTGCTACGAGGTACATTCCTTGTGTGTGCTACGAGGTACATTCCTTGTGTGTGCTACGAGGTACATTCCTTGTGTTTGCTACGAGGTTCCACGTTCGACGGCGCGGCGTAGACGGAGACCCAGATGACAGGCATCATCAATTACCCAGCCATGCTCGTTGAGAGTGACAACCAGAACGAAGGGGTTTAAGCCCAACCGGACCCAACCGAACCCGCCGCCGCCGCCGCGGGGAAACAGGCTTTATCCTCCCCAATTGGCGTGGCGGTTTCAGGGGCGGCCCTCCCGGGCACATTCCAGGACAAGGGAACTGTCAGCGATCCAGAGCGCGCCGTACCACAGCCGACGCTATGCGCTACCGCGAAGACAACATTCTTTCCCTCGGACTCAACACGTGAGGGGGGCGAGACAATAAGTGCGGTGGTATGTTTGTGCGCCCAAGTGAAAGCCCTAGCCCCCCCTCCTTCCCCTCCGGCGTGGGCGTCCTCACCCTAGGGGGTGTGGAGAAGAGGATAAAAAAATCGAGAAGCAGTACGGAAGAGACACGCTCAGGACGACATCGTTCGCCAAGAGGGCCTTCAGCGCCGAAGCCCGACGGCGTGCAGCTTCTGCCAGCAACCGCTCGAGCCCAACTCCGGAGCCACTCCATCGCCCCCATGAAGTCGTCGGCACGTAAGCTCGGACGCCCCAGCCTCTGATGTATAATCTTAATCATGTGTAATTATTGAATATATCTGTTTGTTTAAACTGAGCCATACGGTGTCTCTTTGCCTCTCCGTCCCGTGTGGACCTGCGCATTATGGGGGTCATCACACTGGTGTCAGAAGTGGGGTCTCAAAAGCAAATGTCCTCTGAATGCTGCGACATTCATGACTTCAAAATTGTAATC
Source organism: Amblyomma americanum (assembly GCF_052857255.1). Classification (NCBI taxonomy): domain Eukaryota; kingdom Metazoa; phylum Arthropoda; class Arachnida; order Ixodida; family Ixodidae; genus Amblyomma; species Amblyomma americanum. The sequence continues at coordinate 4,434,900 of NC_135500.1, read as the reverse complement.
AAAAGGGAATCACGGGACTGATTGTGGGACTTTTACCCCCATTTAAGAGGCTTGAGGCACCGGAGGGCTTGAAAAAAAAAATGTCTTTATCTGAGGGAGCTCCCACTCCACAGCCGTCGCTCGGAGCAAGCATGCTGGCAATAGGAAGCGTCATTCCGACGTTTACGGGAGATAAGACAGGGGTTCCAATCTGCGATTTCTTTTCCATGCTAGAAGAGATTGGGAAAATGGGGGGATGGTCCGATGCTCAAATGCTGGGAATGGCGAGGTGTAAGATGGCAGGAGCTGCTCATGATTTTGCATGGCGAGACGAAAAAGTAAAATCCACAAAATCATTTGCGGAATTTAAGAAGCTCGCGTTTGAGCATTTCGACACTGAACCACGTCACGTGCGGGTACAGAGGTTCCATGACGCCGGACAGATGGTAGGGGAGGACGTGCGAACGTTTGCGTCGCGGCTTCAGCGCTTAGCGCGCGATACGTTAAGCAGGGAGGAGGAAGGAGACCAGCTAAAGAAGAAATACGCGGAGGATATACTTAAAGAGGAAATGACCGCTTTGTTCGTGGCTGGTCTGCAAGACCCCGTGCGCTGGTTCGTGCTCTCGCGCAAGCCGAGCAATTTCGACCAAGCCGTGGAGGCCGCATTGGATGAGGAACGAAATGAGGCGTTAACGAGAGCCGCAGCGAGAGTACGCGTCATAGAGAGAGCGGTGCTCAACCCTGAGGTTGCTCTCTTGACAGAGCGGTTAGATCGCTTAGAAAAGCTGCTATCTCAGCAGGTGGAACGCCAGGTTGAAGCGCGCGCTCAACAGCGCCCATTCCCTGGAAACCGGAGACCGCCACAAAGCTACAGGCGCGGTATGCGAGATTTTGAAGAAATCGTATGCTTCGCTTGCCAGGGTCGCGGACACATCGCCAGGTTCTGCCAAAACGTGCGCCGTGGGGAGCCACAAAGAGAAGCAGGCGAGACACGCCCTAAGCAAGCCTACAGCGGGGCTCCAGATACCGAGACAAAAAACTAGATAGTCCTCCCCAGCCTGAGGAGCGTGGGGAGGGAGCAGTAGATGATGAGGTGGTGGTAGTTTGTGTGGCCGACGAGGCATGCCCTGTTGTGCGTTGCAAGTTAAATGGTTGTTGCATGGAATTGTTGATAGATACGGGGTCAAAGGTGACATTGCTTAAGGAGAGCAGTTTTAACACGCTTCAAAGGAAGGGGGACCGCGAGGTGTTGGAAGCGTCTGGTGGTATGACAACCAAATTTGTAGGCATAACGGGGGATCCTCTTGGCATAAGTGGACTCTACCGGTTACACTTCTCTCTCGGCGGAATTGCATTGGAGCACCCCTGCTACGTATGCCCGGACACGGTGTCTCTGCCAAACGGAGTGTCAGGTATATTAGGGCAGGATTTTTTGAGAAAAGAGAAGGTAGTAGTCTCATTCTCTGACGAAGAGGTTAATGCGGGCGGATCAAAAGTTCCGTTTTTGAACAGGAGAGGGGCTGAGATTCGCATTACCGATATTGACACCCGTCAAACAGTGGGATCATTGGAGAAGGTATATTCGCGGGTTGCCGTCAGGCTGGTCGATGAGGCGGTCGTCCTTCCTTGGTCGGAGCACATTTTGTACGCGTTTGTGCCTTCAGATGTAGAGAGCGGCGCCATGGGAGTGCTTGAGCCGGTCGACTCTCTCAGCAATGGCCTGAAGGCAGCCGCGTGCCTCGTGACAGTTAATGACGCCCACAGAGTGCCCCTACGGGTGGTTAACTGTAGCCAGCAGCCACTGAGCCTTCCCAAGAACAAAACATTGGCTTTCTTCACCTCTGCGATAGAGAAACGTGAGCCCACCGATACGGTACTCGCAACTGTAGAGCATGCTAGTCCTTCGGCTGCTCCAAAGGTGTCGTTCGATCTTTCTCACGTAAAATACAGGGAGAGGGAGGCTCTGGCTGGTTTGCTGAACGACTACTCGGAAGTATTCGCCGCGTCCAACCTGGATTTGGGCTGCTGTGGCGTTATAAAGCACAGGATAAAAACCGGCACTTCATCGCCCGTTTACCAGCGTGCGTACAGGATTCCTTACTCCCAACGTGAGGAGATGGAGCGACAGGTGCAGGACCTGATTGATCGCGGCATTGTCGAACACTCAAAGTCACCCTGGGGAGCACCAGCACTATTGGTAGAAAAGCCAGATGGCTCGTATCGATTGGTAGTGGACTACCGCAAACTAAATGCCGTAACTCGCATCGATCCATACCCCATCCCCAATATACAGGAGACGCTTTCTCAGCTGGGCTCTGCCAGGTACTTCACGGTAGTGGACATGGCGGCGGGATTCTGGCAGATAGCAATGGATCCGGCAGATGCCGAGAAAACGGCATTCAACACGCCCTCAGGGCACTATGAATGGAAAAGAATGCCGATGGGTCTGGCCAACTGCCCTGCTGTCTGGCAGAGAACCGCTGATGTTATCCTGGCAGGTCTTCTGCGGAGGCTGTGCTTCGTGTATATGGATGACATTATCATATACAGTGACAGTTTTGATAACCATTTGCGCGATATTGAGCAGGTTTTGGTGCGACTAAGAGCAGCGGGTCTCAAGCTGATGCCCTCTAAGTGCCAATTCCTCAAAAACGAGGTTAAATACCTCGGGCACGTTGTTTCAGCTGACGGCGTGCGACCGGACCCTGAGAAACTAAGGTGTGTCTCGGATTTTCCATCCCCGACTAGCGTCCGCAAGGTCCGGCAGTTTCTCGGCCTGATCGGTTACTACCGAAGGCACATAGAGGAGTTCGCCAAGCTCGCTAAGCCGCTCACCGCCTTAACAGCCAAAAATGTCGCCTTTCGCTGGGACGAAAACGCGGAGAATGCTTTTGGGGCCCTGAAAAGGAAGCTAATGAGTGCACCGCTGTTGCGCCACCCGGATTTTAGTTTGCCCTTCGTTATGGCCACAGATGCGTCAAAGTTCGCAGTTGGTGCCGTGCTATCTCAGGTTATCGAGGGCAAAGAACATCCCGTTGCTTTTGCTAGCCGACAGCTGAGCCCCACAGAGCAAAAGTACGGAGCTACGGAAAGGGAGTGCCTCGCCGTTGTCTGGGCAGTAAAGCACTTCAGATGCTACCTTTACGGCCGCAAATTCAAGCTAGTCACAGACTGCCATCCTCTGAAATGGGTGATGAGTGTCAGGGACCCTAGCTCGCGACTCGCTAGATGGAATCTACACCTGCAGGAATACTGCTTTGAAGTTGAGCACAAGTCAGGAAAGACACATCTGAATGCTGATGCACTCAGCCGCACAGCTGCCGTGGCAGCTATAGATGAGTTTGTCCCCGTAGTCGACCCCGCCGAATTACGCACAGAGCAGTGCAAAGATCCTGACCTGAAGCGAATAATCGAAAGCTTAGAGGGCGCACCGTCTCACCCCGAACAGCTAGGTTATTTCATTGACAAAGACGGCACCCTGTGTCGGCGCACGAGGCCAACCAGGAAAGGGAGATTAGAGAAAACCGCTTGGGAGAGAGTCGTCATACCTCGGTCGTGGACAGAAAGGGTTCTTCGCGCGTTTCACGATGCGCCATGCGCCGGTCATTTTGGCGTAGCGAAGACACGCAGGCGTGTGGAGCGTTTGTACTTTTGGAGTGGCATTCGACAGGATGTTAGAGACTACTGTGCGAAGTGTCATTCCTGTCTCGAAAGAAAAACACCCAAGGGACGAAGACCAGCTCCAATTCAGCCGTTCTCTGAGGTTTCGGCTCCCTTCGAGCGGACAGGTATGGACATAATGGGCCCATTGCCCACGACCACTTCCGGAAACAAGTACATTTTAGTATTTGTCGATCACCTTTCAAAATACGCGGAAGCGGTAGCACTCCCAGATCAGAAGGCAGACACGGTTGCAAGAGCATTTGTCGAACAGATCGTGCTCCGACATGGACCCCCGAGGCAACTCTTGACAGATCGGGGAACGAACTTCGTGTCGCAGCTAATGAGGAGAGTTTGCGAGCTGCTTAAGATCGCTAAGAAGCAGACAACACCGTACCATCCGGCTTGCAACGGCGCGGTGGAGCGACTGAACCAAACCGTGGCCGGGTTCCTGTCGCATTTTGTTTCGCGCGACCAGCGGGACTGGGACTTGTGGCTCCCGTATGCAATGTTTGCCTACAATTCCGCAGCACACGAGAGCACGGGCGAATCGCCATTCTTTCTTCTCTACGGCCGAGACCCGGAGCAGCCTAGTGAAGTGCCAGAGGGCCCCCGTCGTGTCCCATACGCTTCACTGGACGACTATAAGGTGGAGCTAGAATCGCGCTTGCAAGTATCGAGGGACATCGCAAAGGAGGCCTTAAAGAAAGCGGCGAAGCGCAGGAAGGAGGTGCACGATCGCAGTGCTAGAGACGCGCCGTTTAATGTGGGGGACAGCGTGTACATTGAAAACTGCCAAAGGCAGATTGGGCTAGCTCGTAAGTTCCAGACGAAGTGGAGAGGACCGTGCGAGGTTGTCGAGAAGCTTTCTCCGGTAAACTTCAGAGTCCGAGACGTGAACCGGCGCTTGATAAGGATACACGCAAATCGCCTCAAGTCGGCACCGGTTCAGTATTCACGAAATGAGGAAAGGGAAAGCGCGGATTTTGATGGGGACAGAAGTGAAGCGGAGCGCGCAGATAGTTCGCAAGAAACGCCCTCTCCTGCATTTGTTCGGCAGGCGCCAGAGGTGACGGCCAGAATGCCACCGGATTTACTTCATGCATTGCTAGAAGAAGAAGCGCGCGAGGTTGTCGCGCAGATAACGCCAGGAGAGGCTCCTGCCACGAGCCCTCGCGAGTCCCAAAGCAGACAAAGGGTCACAGACTTACTTAGTATGACTCATGAAGGCCGATATCCGCTGCGAAATCGGAAAGCTAAGTCGGACTAATGGTGTAAACAGAGCGGAGTTGTGAACTGGTCAGAATTGTGTAATGCCGCAGCTCATAACATTGCTATATGCGTATGTGTTAGGTTATCGGAGTTAGTAGTTAAACCTTTCTGTCTTTAAGTAACACCTTCACAGGAGAGCATGCGGAGCGCATGCAGAACCTGCCCTACTTCCTTTCGTTATCTATATTTTTGTCTGTGCCGTGATCGTGCTAGAAGTGGGAGCTCCTTTGTAACTGTGGTAAATTTATTTCGTCCAGTTTGGACTAGAAAGGAGAGGCTTGGGTGCTGAGTTTCATGTTTATCTGTAAAAGAAGATCAGTGCTGCCCCTGGAGACGCCAGTTATGACAGCGGAGGCATATGGTGTTGTGCAGTGGTGTTGAGTGCAGCGAAAAGTGTTTTGTCGGACGCACTGTGCGAGGCGATTCAGAAAGACAAGGGGAGCTGCAGGGACTCAAATGTTCGGAGAACATTCTTCTGGAGGGTGAGCGAGTGTGACATTCCTTGTGTGCTACGAGGTACATTCCTTGTGTGTGCTACGAGGTACATTCCTTGTGTGTGCTACGAGGTACATTCCTTGTGTGTGCTACGAGGTTCCACGTTCGACGGCGCGGCGTAGACGGAGACCCAGATGACAGGCATCATCAATTACCCAGCCATGCTCGTTGAGAGTGACAACCAGAACGAAGGGGTTTAAGCCCAACCGGACCCAACCGGACCCGCCGCCGCCGCCGCGGGGAAACAGGCTTTATCCTCCCCAATTGGCGTGGCGGTTTCAGGGGCGGCCCTCCCGGGCACATTCCAGGACAAGGGAGCTGTCAGCGATCCAGAGCGCACCGTACCACAGCCGACGCTATGCGCTACCGCGAAGACAACATTCTTTCCCTCGGACTCAACACGTGAGGGGGGCGAGACAATAAGTGCGGTGGTATGTTTGTGCGCCCAAGTGAAAGCCCTAGCCCCCCCCCCTCCTTCCCCTCCGGCGTGGGCGTCCTCACCCTAGGGGGTGTGGAGAAGAGGATAAAAAAATCGAGCAGTACGGAAGAGACACGCTCAGGACGACATCGTTCGCCAAGAGGGCCTTCAGCGCCGAAGCCCGACGGCGTGCAGCTTCTGCCAGCAACCGCTCGAGCCCAACTCCGGAGCCACTCCATCGCCCCCATGAAGTCGTCGGCACGTAAGCTCGGATGCCCCAGCCTCTGATGTATAATCTTAATCATGTGTAATTATTGAATATATCTGTTTGTTTAAACTGAGCCATACGGTGTCTCTTTGTCTCTCCGTCCCGTGTGGACCTGCGCGTTATGGGGGTCATCACACCACGTAAAAGCGTATCCATAAATCGTTCAAAAGTGGCAGGAGCGTTGCAAAGGCCGAAAGGCATAACATTAAATTCATACAACCCGTCAGGTGTCACGAATGCTGTCTTCTCTTTGTCTTGCGGGTGCATCGGGATCTGCCAGTACCCGGACCGTAGATCCACCGAGGAAAAGTAGGAGGCTGAGTGGAGGCAGTCAATGGCATCATCAACGCGCGGGAGCGGGTAAACATCCTTCTTTGTGACAGTGTTAAGCCGGCGGTAGTCGACACAAAATCGCCAAGTGCCATCTTTCTTTTTGACAAGGATCACTGGAGCAGCCCACGGGCTTGAAGATTCCTGAATGATGCCGCGGTGCAAGATGTCACGGACTTCTTCATCGATTATCTGACGTTCGGAAGGCGAGACGCGATATGGCTTCTGGCGAATCGGCTGTGCAGATCCAGGATTGATCATGTGATGGGTACGGGAAGCTGGAATCGGCGGTGGTTGGTCGCGACCAAAGTCAAACACGTCCGCATGCTTCATAAGAACGGCCACTAGTACCTGGCGGTCGCTAGTGGGTAGGGATTTGTTGACCATGGCTAGGAATTGAGAGTCGCTCAGATCGCGGCGTCTAGTTGGACGAGACACGTTGTCAGTGATCGCGGCAACTGGTACAGAAAAACGTTCTTCAAAGCCAGCAAGTTTTAAACCACTTGGCAATACTGCAGGTTCGTTGGAATGATTGACAGTCCAAAGAGTGGCATGGCCCTTGGTCACATGGACGACGCTGCGGGGTACTAGCACACTTTTCTTTGCACAGTTAAGAGAACAAGGTTCCACCACAGCATCGAAGGCATCAGAAATCGTGCTTTAGGACCCAACAGGAACGAATATGGCAGACATTTCTAGAACGACGGTATCTTCAGAGACAGAAAACACTTGGGCAACCACTGGCGAGTCTTCTATGAGAGCTGACCGAAGGCCAGGACTTAACGATATGCCACCACTGCGGAAGTCGAGAGTAGCGCCGCACTGGTGCAAAAAGTCAATACCGAGGATGATGTCATGCGTAGAACGAGGGAGCACCGTGAATTCAGTTCGGAACATGTGGCCAGCGATCACTACATTCACAAGACAAATACCAATCGGAACCAATGATTCTCCCCCTACACCCCGGAATATAACAGCACGATCCCAAGCGAACATTATTTTACGAACCAGACGGTTCTTGAAAGTTGAACTCATCACTGACACCGTGGCACCAGTGTCCACTAAGGCCATGACGCAAATACCGTCCACTAAAACTTCAAGGCGGTTCCTTAACATAACAATGGGCAGAGGAATTGGCACTATCGATGATCCGGCGACCGCACCTCCATCGGCCGCACACGCTAGTTTCCCGGGGACGGTGGGGAACGACGTTGGGGGGGGGGGGGGGGGGGAAGGCGAGCGGCGAGAGCGGTGCGGAGGTGGAGTCAGACTTCGGTCAGAGGCAGGGGAGTTGTTCCGTGGTGGCGCGTAACTGGATGGGCGCTGAGACGATGTGAAGACACGGTCATGAACAGGCGCATTGGAACTCAGGCGAGGGTTCGACCATTGGCGCTGGGAGCGGGAAAACTGGCCCCGGCGACGGCAGAATCTAGAGATGTGACCGATCATACCACAGCGGTAACAAAGGGGTGGGTCGGGGGGGGCACTCGGGATAACACTCCTCGTAGCCAGTGTCGGAACGACCATCGTACTCCGGCTGCCGCAGGTGGCGTTGCGGATGAGCTGGCGCCCTGGGGCCGGGGCGGGTGATCCGGGGAGCGTCGCTGTAATCAATGCGAGTAGCACTGGTAGGGGCCTGGGCAGACAAACTCCAAGGGGAGGAGCGGTAGGCGGGAGCCGCCTGCAGAGAACAGCTCCCATACGGGACCTCACTGCGGCGCGCAAGATCTTGATGCCGGGAGAGTTCGTCACGCACGATTTGACGAATGACGTCAGGGAGAGTCGCCGCATTCACAGGCTCGTGGAAATCTACGCTGGCGACGGTGGTGACGTTAGGTAGGCGACAGAACTTGGGAGTAATTCGACGCAGTTTCAGAGCTTCAAAGGTGCGGCAGTGCTTGATGATATCCGTGGGCGAGTCTAAATTTTCTTTACTAATAAGAAAGCTGTAGACGTCCTCTGCGATGCCCTTGAGGAGATGACCAACGCGATCTTCGTCGGACATACTGGGATTAACGACTTTGCACAGCTTCAAGACCTCTTCTATGTAAGTCGTGCAGGTCTCTCCAGGCACTTGCGCTCTCTGAAGCAAAGACTGCTCAGCGCATTTTCGTTTGGCAACAGTATCCCCGAAGCAGCTGCGGAGCTCTTCCATGAAGTGGTCCCAACTTGTTATTGATGCCTCATGGTTTTCGAACCAAGTTAGCGCGGTGCCATCGAGAAAGAAGACGACATTGGCCAGCTGAAGAGTGGCATCCCAGCCGTTGTATTTGCTCATCCGCTTGTAATTGGTGAGCCAATCATCCACGTCTTCACCAGCCTTCCCGGAAAACGTCCGCGGCTCACGGTAGTGCTGCCAAGCGGGCGTTGCGGCGCCGGTCGGACGTGCGTCGGCTTCCTTGGGCATTTGCACGGGCAACGGTGGCAATCCGGCGATTCTTCGGCTGCAGCGGTTGCGAGAGGGGTCCGTGGTGATCGACCCAGCACCTCCACCACACTGTTACAGGTTCTATTTACAAATAATATTGTTACGTGCTTTGCACGCACGGGGGTTTATTCAAAGAGGGGACCGATCGAAGCAGGATGGAAGCAGGAAGCCTAGCAGCGTCCTTCAGCTCTCTCTTTTTCTTCCTCTTTCTCCGCGGGTCAGTCCTTCATCTTCTGCTTCTTCCGTCGAGGTTCTGTGGAAGCACGTTACATTTCCCTCCTCGCAGACGATGCCCGTCGGGCGAGTTAAACAGACCGTCTGGGATGGAATCGCTTGAGGCGGGCTACATGCACCACCTGAGATTGGCGTGACCGTCGACCACTAGCAGTTAGTCGTGCTATAACGTAATTAACGTCACTTATGCACTCCAACACAACAAATGGTCCAGTGTAGTGGGATAGCAGTTTCTGACACAGACCACGCTTGCGTAGAGGGGTCCACAACCACACAATGTCACCAGGAACATAAGAAACTTCTTGGTGTTGGACGTCGTAGCGGTTCTTGGAACGCTCTTGCGAAGATAAAATTCGAACGCGGGCAAGCTGGCGAGCTTCTTCAGCTCTGCAGAGTGTGGTCGCAAGAGAAGGTTCATCGTGGATGAAAAATGGTAGCATGGTGTCAAGGCCGCAGCGAGGCGAGCGAGCATAGAGCAGGTAAAAGGGGCTGTAGCCAGTTGTCTCATGTTGCGCGGTGTTGTACGCATGAGTGATGAACGGGAGTACGCCATCCCAGTCCTTATGATCTGCAGCGACGTACATGGCAAGCATGGTGGTGAGCGTACGATTAGTGCGTTCTACCACACCGTTCGTTTGGGGATGATATGGCGTGGAGTGGCGAAAACTGCAGCTGCTGAGGCGGAGAAGTTCTTCAACAACGTCCGCTGTAAATTGACGTCCACGGTCGCTAATGAGAACTGCAGGAGGGCCGTGCCGAAGAATGACGAATCGAAGTAAGAAGTTAGATACTTCAGACGCAGTAGCAACTGGTATCGCGGCTGTCTCACAATAACGGGTTAAGTGGTCTACGCACACAAGAATCCATCGATTTCCTTTAGAGGATCGTGGGAAAGGTCCAAGGAGGTCAATGCCAACTTGCTCAAACGGGGCTGTTGGAGGTGTGATTGGCCGCAATTTGCCCGGTGGACTTGAAGTCGGCAGCTTAAAGCGCTGGCATTGCACACAGCTGGCTACATAGTGCTGGATGGTTGAACGCATGTTAGGCCAGTAAAATCGTTGTTGTGTGCGGTGGAGTGTGCGTGTCACTCCCAAGTGCCCAGACGTGGCGTCGTCGTGCATCATTTCAAGAACTGTGATGCGTAGGCTTTCGGGTACGACAAGAAGCATGCGTGCTCCTCCAGAAGCGAAATTCTTCTTATAAAGCAAACCGTCGCGAATGCAAAAAGTATTCTTTACAGAATCTTGAGCGGCATCAAACAAAGAGGTTAATGTTTGGTCCTTGCGTTGCTCAGTTCGAAAAACTTGAAGATCGGGGAAGGCTTGTGAAAGTGACGACAAGTATTCATCAAAGTTGTCTGCGTCGTCCTCAGTCGTTAGAAGCGGCAAACGGGAAAGACAATCGGCATCTGAGTGTTTACGGCCGCTTTTATGCACAACAGTGAAATTAAATTCTTGTAGGCGCAAAGCCCATCGAGCAAGCCGGCCACAGGGGTCACGAAGACTCACTAACCAGCAAAGCGAGTGGTGGTCGGTCACGACGGTGAAAGCATTCCCGTACAGATAGGAGCGGAAGCGCTGTACAGCGAAAACAACGGCGAGACATTCTTGCTCAGTAACCGTGTAATTTCTTTCGCTCTTACTCAACGAACGGCTGGCATATGCTACCACGTGCTGATCGTGACCATGGCGTTGTATAAGTACAGCGCCGATACCGATACCACTTGCATCAGTGTGCACTTCAATTGGTGCAGATGGGCAGAAGTGGCGTAGGATGGGGCCCGAGGTCAAAAGAAATTTCAGATGCCGGAAAGCTGCGTCACATTCGCTGGTCCAATTGAACGGTGCATCTTTATGCAGCAAACACGTGAGTGGGTAAGCGATGTCCGCAAACCTAGCTATAAAGCGTCGAAAGTACGAGCAGAGCCCTAAAAAACTCTGCAGCTCTTTCACTGATTGAGGCACCGTAAAATTTTTGACAGCTTCAATTTTCTTTGGATCTGGTCGAACACCTTCTTTATCAACTAAATGACCAAGAACAATTGTTTCACGGTTCCCAAAATGACATTTCTTGGAATTGAGGATAAGGCCAGCTCGTTCCATGCAATCAAGCACAATATCCAGACGGCGGTTGTGCTCACTAAACGTTTTGCCAAAAATTACAACGTCGTCCAGATAACATAAACAAATTTGCCACTTGAAGCCACGCAGGATTGTATCCATGAACCGCTCGAATGTTGCAGGTGCATTACATAATCCGAAAGGCATAACGTTGAACTCGTAAAGTCCGTCTGGTGTAATGAATGCCGTTTTTTCCCTATCTGCAGCGTGCACGGGGATTTGCCAGTAGCCGGATCTCAAATCAATAGAAGAAAAGTATGAAGCGGAGTGCAGACAATCAATTGCGTCATCTATACGTGGAAGCGGGTAGACGTCCTTCTTCGTGGCCGTATTTAAGCGACGGTAGTCAACACAGAACCTCCATGTGCCATCTTTTTTCTTAACAAGGATAACTGGAGCCGCCCAAGGACTGGAGGATTCTCGAATTATGCCTCGCTTTAGCATCTCTTGAACTTGGTCATCTATTAACTTACGTTCAGTGGCTGAGACTCGATAGGGCTTTTGGCGTATAGGAGGTGCGGAGCCGGTGTTGATCGTGTGATGAATACGACTGGTAGGCGGTGGTGTTGAATCGTCTTTGGCAAAGTCGAACACGAACACGTGTTTCAGAAGGAGTTCCACTAGAGTGCGACGCTCGGTTGGGGAAAGAGCCTGATTAATCATAGCCTTAACTTGGGTCTCCATATCTCTTTTCACGTGCTGCTCACTGACAGAGTTGGTTAACGCCGCGACGAAACCTGACACACCTTCCTCGAAACGGGCGAGTTTGAGGCCCCGGGGCAACACAGCTGGCTCTTCAGAGTGGTTCACTGTCCACAGCTCGGTACGGCCTCTCACCACGGGAACGACGCAACGAGGCACGACGATACTCTTCTTAGAGCAGGCGAGTGTCGTAGGCTCTACCACAGCTTGAAAAGATTCGCACTGATTGTGAATAGAGGAAACCCGCACGAATGCTGCAGAGAAAGCTGGTACAATAGTATCTTCTTCCACCGCAAATGCTCCAAAATCCGGTGTCGAGTTATCCACAAGAGCTGAAAGTAACGAAGAATTCAAAGCAACTTCTTCCGTACGACAGTCTAAAGTTGCACCACACTCTTGCAGAAAATCAATCCCAAGAATCACATCATGCGTTGACCGTGGTAGCACTGCGAATTCTGTTCTAAACGTTAGACCACCAATAACAACATCCGAAGCACACACACCAAGTGGAACCAAAGGTTCACCACCGACACCACGGAATAACGCTGCACGGTCACCACTAAACATCACTTTCCTACCTAAACGATTCTTAAACCTCAAACTCATAACGGATACGGTAGCACCAGTGTCCACAAGAGCCATTGTTTTCACACCATCAATAAACACTTCCAGTTTGTTCTTCAACATAAACACGGGCAGAGGTAGATTGGACGTCATCGACTCGCCGGCGGCCTCACCTCCATCGGCCGTGCCTCCTAGTTTCCCGGAGGCGGAGGGGATGCACGACGTCGAGGAGAAGGTGACCGCCGTTGGCGCTGAGGTGGCGGCGTCACACTGCGGTCAGATGCGGGTGATGAACTCCGCAAATTGCTCGGACGGTACGGGTCCCAAGCGGACGTTGGGGGTCTCTGCTGCGCGGTGTGCAGTTGCCCGTAAGTATTCGCCGGGGGTTGGCAGTCTTGAGAAGTTGGGAAACGACGGCGGCAATATCTAGCGATATGCCCTGCAATGCCACACCGGTAGCACAAAGGTTGAGAGCGCCAGCGACCGCCATAAGAGTCCTGGCGAACAAAGTCGCGACGTTGGCTGAAGCCAGGATCTCGCTGCTGACGAACCACGTCTTCTGGGTAGGTGGGCCTCCTTTCTGTCGGCTGGTGGCGATAACGTTGGGCAATGTTCCGATCGTCCATGGGCAAAGTGCCGTTGGGTGGAGCCCACGGAGTCGACAGGGCGGCAACATCTTCCTCCGGTGCAGAACTGTGCCGCAGATATTGTGTGTGGCAGAAGGTATCCCGGGATCTGGACAATTCGTCGCGCACAATCTCTCGAATCATATCAGCCATAGAATTTGGAGGACTGGCTTCAACACTGGCTATAGAGGTGACATTGGCCAATCTTCCGAATTTAGGGGTGATTCGACGCAGCTTAAGAGCTTCAAATGTTCTGCAATGTTCTATAACGTCAGCGGTGGTGCTCAGGCTCTCTTTGCTAATCAGGAAATTGTAAACATCTTCCGCAATTCCTTTTAGAAGGTGGCCGAATTTGTCTTCTCCAAGCATTCTGGAGTTAACTAGCTTGCATAACTTTAAGATGGCTTCGATGTATGCCGTGCAAGTTTCTCCGGGTACTTGCGCGCGGTGAAGCAATGTCTGTTCCGCACGCTTCTTCTTTGCCGATTCATCCCCAAAATTTTTCTTTATCTCGGTCGTAAAGGTAGCCCATGAACTCAGTGTATCCTCATGATTGTCGAACCAGTCAAGGGCAGTGGCGGCAAGGAAAAACACAACGTTAGCCAGTTTAGTAGCAGCGTTCCATCGATTGTATTTGCTCACCCGCTCGTAGTGTTTCAGCCACTCGTCAACGTCCTCTTCAGGTTTTCCAAAAAATGTGCGGGGCTCTCGATAATGTGGCCAGTTGTTCGCTGTGGATAGCCCGGGTTGCTCAGCATTGTCGTCTCCAGGCATGTCCGATGGCAGTGGTGGGAAGCCTGCGAGTCTACGGCTCCTTCGGTAGATGGAATGCTCCGTGGTCGATACCCGGCACCTCTCACCAACCTGTTACGTGCTTTGCACGCACGGGGGTTTATTCAAAGAGGGGACCGATCGAAGCAGGATGGAAGCAGGAAGCCTAGCAGCGTCCTTCAGCTCTCTCTTTTTCTTCCTCTTTCTCCGCGGGTCAGTCCTTCATCTTCTGCTTCTTCCGTCGAGGTTCTGTGGAAGCACGTTACAATATTTATAAGGCAGGTCGAGAGGAGCCTGGTGCGCCGGCGGCAGGATACTTGACTTTCTCTTCTACTTCCAGCCGCCGCACGTCTTCTTTATTCCTCAGAGCCCATGCGCGGCACGTGACAATATGTTTGTCAAACGAGCCCCTCACTTCATTTGCCTTCTCTGCTAATAGCTTAACGGGGTCTCGGTTCTGGCAGTCTTGATTCCATAGGTAGCATAAGAGGGCTCTCGCACAGTTGCCGCCCTCGCCGTTAGATGACGTTCTACGTCACACTTGCGGTATTACAGGACGTGCTACGTCCACCGCTATGGACGAGGGTGGCGCTGGTGAACACTCTCAAGGTTCGCTTACACGCAAAACACAAATACCCACTAAAGCAGCAGATTGGACAGCCGTCGCCGTAGCTCAGTTGGTCAGAGCACCGGACGCGATATTCGGAGGTCGTGGGTTCGGATCCCACCAGCGGCATGGTTGTTTTTCTGCTGGTTTATAAGTAATTTTCTTTAAAACTAATTGATTTACACTAGATATAAAAAAAATTGAAACATTCCCCTACGCACCTTCGTTTCGGTGACTCTTGGCTTCTTTAATATATATATATATATATATATATATATATATATATATATATATATATATATATATATATATATATATATATATATATATATATATATAAGAGAAGTGGGCACTTCTACAAAGACACTTTTATTTATCAACGTTTCGACCGCGGTGCGGTCTTCTTCAGGACTGTAGTGGTCTCGCGTCAGATGGACGTTTTAAGTTTGTGAGCTCCAGAGGAGGGAGAAAGGAGTGTAACACGCAAATATGCAACAACAGTTCAAAAAAATTGAAAAAAAATAAAAAACAAAGATGGGGGTGCGGGGAGCAGACAGGGACAATATTGGGGGAGGAAGCAAAATAAAGAGGGGGAAACTAGTATAGTAAGGGAGGGTGGGGTACCAAAGGAGATGGCGAAACGAGAGAAAGGGAGAGGAAGACGGTGCGGGGGACATGGGCAGCACGGCAACCACAGGCGTACGAAAGCAAAACGTGCAAACAAAACACACAAACAAAATGCACAAACACAAAGGGCGACGCTGCAGATGCGTGGCCAAAGAGGAGCCGCTGCGCAAATGACACTGGCAGTGACGAACAGGCCAAACCAGGCGCCTTTTGGGGGTCTCATTAATTTACGGTGAGCCGAGGGCTAGAACGTTAAGGAAGGAGTGGGCTACGTTAACGAGCACATGTGTAAGAACTTACTCACGGGGTCTGGGTTTCACTGAACGGTGCACCCCTCTCTAAGCGTAGACAGCTGGGCTAGTTGGTTCACAGTCGCATTATGATACATCGTTCTGGCGCACAATCGCACACCCGGCGATTGTGTGTCTGTTCTTCCTTCGTCCGTGTTTTTCGTGCGCCAGAACGATGTATCATAATGCGACTGTGAACCAACTAGCCCAGCTGTCTACGCTTAGCGATATACTTTCTAGTACATTGGGCCCTGTCTTCCCTCCTTTTATGTGTGCGAATAAAAAAAAAAAAAAAACCGGCGATTGTGTGTCTGTTCTTCCTTCGTCCGTGTTTTTCGTGCGCCAGAACGATGTATCATAATGCACCCCTCTCCCTGGGCGGGTCGTTGAACCGACTGGAGAGACTACGCGCCACAACATCCACAGCCTCGGCAGCAACAAAATTCGATGAGTACTCCAGAGCCTCGAACATTCGCACAAGTCGTAGGCCAAAATGTTATGTCTACTAGACAAGCAGCAGCCAGCCGTCCAGACATCACCACCAGAGGCCAACACTCACCTCCCGGACGTCGAGGGGACACTGCAGCGCAGCACTAAAACAGCCACCCCAGACCACCAGTGGCACAGCAGCAGCACATTCCCCTACAGCAAGCACCTCAGCCCAGGCGAGCACATCAAACAAGCCATCGTGTCGAGAGGCAAGCCCGAAGAGAAGTATGCAACCGAGGCGGAAACCTGCCGTGGATTCTGCACCAGAACAGCAACCCATCACCAGCAGCCCGTCATATAACTGTGGACTGATCCCCAGCACCCCTGTTTTATCATATGACCTCCGGAAGCGTTGTGGTTCCGCCCAGCGAGTGCGCCGGGACTGATACACAGGCCGCGTGAGTACTCCGCCTCCCTTGTTCTCATATCACCGGCAGCCCTGTTTCAAATCTTCAGCTTTTCTTAAATTACGAAAAATTATTGATAAGCGGCTTAGACATGACCTTCATGTTAAAAGCTTAAAAACGTACCTTCGGGCTAATATCGTACCGAAAGGTCTACAAGTGAAGCTGATACCAGCAATGAATAATCTATCAGAAGGAGACAAACAGAAATGGAACGACATATTAAAATCAGTTTCCCTAGAGTTACTCAAAATCACAATTCGGCACTCTGAGAAAGCTTTGGTGATACTCGGAACAGAGGATCGTCGGGCTCGGAATAATCTTCTTGTTTCCGCGCTGGAGGCCGAGGAACTAGAACGTTTCAAAACAAAAAAAAAACTTCAGAAATTGGCATAATCAAAATTAGAAAATTTACACTGGACAAAGTTCCCCATGTCGAATGGATGAAAGAAGTACTAAGTGCGGTTGGATCAAATTCTCCCAACCCCGATATCGCTCAGTCAAAGGTCAGCCAAGGGCAAACACTCTCAAAACAGGGCCATCACAGTGTAGACAACATCACCAATCTATCTCTAACACCGCTCACAGAGTATGAGCGAGCCGTCCTATCTAGAGGGCTGACGTTTTGCCCCCGCACAGGCAAATTCAATGAATTCCAACTCCTGAAAGAACTTGACGACTTCGCCAGAAAACTTCGCCTGAGAGAATACTTCTTTGATAAGCCCGAAAACCCCCACCAAAACTCGGACTTCCACCCAGCAAACCAAAATTGGACTCCCAACATCGGGCGGGAAAAACACTTGGATATCTATATTAAGGCAGTTCAAAATGACATTATTGAAAATTTTAAGAACCACAGGTTAGGACCAGACAATCTTCCTAAAAGAGAACGTACTGCTCTCGAAGCGCTCATAAACCGTACCGACATCGTCATAAAGCCAGCTGATAAGGGCAGAGGCATTGTTATCTTGAACAGGGATGACTATATAGCAGAAGGCATCCGACAGCTTTCTGACAACCATTTTTATAAACAACCGCATGGCGACCCCACCGACGAGCAATCAAAAGCTATATCTGACATTCTCCTCGACCTCACAAAACACAATGAAATCTCCCCGAAACTATGCAAGGCACTCACGGCTACCCATCCTTCTCCTGGGCGTTTCTACATGCTCCCTAAATTACATAAAGCCGGTATTCCTGGACGGCCAATAATTTCAGAAATCGGCACTCTCACAGAACCAATATCAAAGTACATTGACACTCTAATTAGCCACATTCCAGCCACACATCCATCCTACATCAAAGATACAAACGACTTTCTCCGCCAGATAGACAATATAACATTACCAGAAGGAGCCTTTCTTGTGATCATGGATGTAACATCTTTATACACAAACATTCCGTATGCCGACGGCATTGCAGCCCTTTTAGAATCTTATGAACAGCAGAGACCTCATGAATCTTCAAGCCCAAACGTGTTAGGAACACTAGCCAAAATTGTGTTAGAATATAATAGCTTCGAATTTGATCTTCAATATTATCTGCAAGTAAGTGGCACCGCTATGGGAACAAGAATGGCCCCAAATTGTGCCAATATCTTCATGCATCATATAGAGTCTAAAATTTCTTTCTTCTTGTCCAATTCAGCCGTACTTTTACAAGCGCTATTTGAATGATATTTTTATAATATGGACCAACACAGAACAGCAACTTATCCATTTCATTGACAGTTACAACTCCGTGCACCGAAACATAAAGTTTACGCACACCTACCAAGCCAGTCAAATCAATTTTCTTGATGTTGACATTCTGGTGGCCAAGGGGTCAGTTCGTACAACCGTTTATAGAAAACCAACCGACTCAAAAAAATATCTACATTTTCAAAGCGCCCATCTCCGTCACTGCAAAACCAGCATCCCTTATTCGCAGGCCCATCGTTTTCGAAGAATCTGCTCTAACGACCTAGACTTTCATGAAAACTCCGAACACATGCGCAACGTGCTCTTAACACAGCGCTATCCACGTTCCCTTATTGATAACGCCATAAGCAGAGCTTCAAATCTTAACCGTAGTCAAATACTTCAGGGTCACCAAATAACAGAAATGATTACACTACAAACCTTATCCTCACATTTAACAGTAACGCACCGAACATAAACAGAATTCTTAATCAGCACTTTAACATTCTCCAGCAAAGTCAACGACTATCGAAAATATTTACATGCGCACCCCGCGTGATTTACAGGCGTGCCAAAAACATTCAGAACCATCTAGTCCACTCCAAGGAACACAAAACACCAAAATATGGATGTCAGCCCTGTGGTAAAGGTCGCTGCAAAGTTTGCAAGCACATGCAGACTACGTGTTCCGCAACTAGTACGAGGTCAGTTTTCCAGCATTCAATCAACGGTAACTTTGACTGCGACTCATCAAACATTATTTACCTTCTTGAATGCACTTTGTGTAACCAGCAATACATAGGACAGACAAACACTGCATTCCGCATTCGATTTAACAATCACCGCGCACACGCCAAGTCTCTCCCAAACCTTCCCCTATCCAAGCATGTAAACGCAGAAGGACACCCATTTGACCAACTAAAAGTAACAATTACTCAAGGGGGCTTCAAAAACAGGCGAGAACGTGAACAGCGTGAATCCTATTTTATCCACAAGTTTAATACTATTCAAGAAGGTCTTAACGAAAAGCCTGGTACCCTTTCTTTTATTCACGATCTCCAAACAAAATAATACTACAATTCTCGTTAATTGGCTCAGATATGCCTTTTATAACTCCTAGTGTATATCCCAGGCAATCATACCCCTCCTTACTTACACTATCCTGCCTCGTGCAGTATTGATAAGCTTTTGACGGAGGTTTTCTCCTTCGGTTCCCCGACGTCCCCGGCTGTCTTCGATGCGACGGGAGCATTCTCCTATCCGCTACCACCGTTTGGATCGGCGGACGAGACGAGCCGGGACTCGAAGCCCACCTCGTCCCTAACGGAGGAGGGTGGGTTTACCGAGAGCGGCTCCGTGCCGAGCCTGACGTGGGACCTGACCTGCACGCAGCGCCAGGCCCTCACATCGTCGGACGGCCAGGGGTTGCCCCGCCGTGCGCAGGGGCGTAGCCAGGGGGGGGGGGGGGGGGGGGGATTATGGGGCTGCAGCCTCCTCCCCCCTCCCAAATTTTTTCGAACTCTCACGCACCGCTGACCAAAACAACCACTGGTGCCGGAAGTCATTCGATTTTGTCACCTACAATGCCTTTTTCCGACTAGAAAAGACATTCTGGCGCGAACGGCCAATTACGGGAATAAACGGGTGATTACGAAAATGTATGACTATTCATACCTGCAGACATTTGTGCCGTTCATTGTAGCAGTTAGCATCATGATCAAAATTACCATGCGAATGCGAAAATTTTGAGGACATCAATAACCAATTTTGATTGACCTTCCTCATTGAAAGCCCTGCCCACGCAGTGTTTCCCAGCCTAAACACTCGGATATTGGTTATTTCAACTTGCGGCATCATTCGTACGTGGCTTTCGTTTGTCCTTTGCTCTCTTTTTTATCTACCTGCCTTCACCTTTTCTTTGAATCAAAGGAGTACCCTTCTGTAGTTATTGGTGCAGAATAACTGTCGTCGTGCAGGCACTTAAAAATACATACTTTCGTATTGATTTCTGCATTGTTCCTCTATTATTCTAACCATAATGGACTGTCGCGACCTCAGCATGGCCCAAGTACATAACGCGACTTCTGCGTTCATAGTTTTGTTCTTGCCTGGATGGTCTGTCTTTCCGTGTGTGAAGTTTACTATCTGCGATTGCACAAGATGTTTATTTGGCCTGTTTAACGCATTGTATGCAGTGACTTTTGCTTACATACGTAGATTTAATGGAGACATACGTGTATTTAAATATCTTGTTGCGATGTTTTGTGAACACGTACAGTGACTTCGTTTCCAGTTACACTTTCTTGTCCTTTATCAAGTTTTATCTTTGCATTTCTAATACTCCATTTTATCTTCGCACTTAAAGTGTATATTTTGAAGAACATCTCATTTATACATGTGCTCGCTGTAGCGAATAAAATATCGGTGCATTAAGTCGCAATACATGACCGCTGACAGCTGCTGCTGCGCAGTACACTGGAACGAAGGACAGCGCCACTGAGATTTTTCCCTGGCCATTGAATATGTACAAAAATCTAAAGGTTCTTGAACGACAAAGATTCATTAAAATGTTTGTCCTCTGCTTGCCCATTTCATGTCCTTTACCTTTTTCATATCAGCGCCATGCACTGCTTTGCTGGTTTCGGATTGATATAGTTTTAGACTTCGTGTGATATTTTCTTTCCTAATTAAATACGCAAAAACATGAAACCATTGGCATCAGTTATGTCTGCCACGATTTCTAAGACATACGAATACATTGTTTTGTTTTAAGTATACATATTTCACTCGTCTAGACAGTGCGTAGCTCTATCTAATACACAATGTCATTTTCAATAGCAATGCAGTTATTACTCTAGCGTTTGATTTCTCCACAAATTCTATGAGGAGGCCGCCCTGCAACATGAGCCCCCCGTCCGAACAAAATTTATGGCTACGCCACTGGCCGTGCGCCGCGCCGCCAGTCGCCTCAGGAAGACGACAAGCAACGCGCCAGCTCCTCAACGGCGCCCGACGCTACGGGAGCGGCAAATAGTGCACAGCATCACCGCGAGTCGGTGAGCCAGCCGCTGCACTTTTGTGCGCAGTCCGGCGAAGAAATGGACATCGACCAATTTGCGGGAAAGCACGCGCGGCAGGAGTCGGAGGATTGCTCAGACGGCACTGCCCCGCCCCAGGCTAAAAAGTCTGCCCCACTCCCCGCTCATGGCGGGGAAACTTAAACATGTAGCTTTTATGTCGATGACCGATCTTTCCATCGTGGCGTTAGTGCATCTTCTCTCCCTGAATGTTCAGGGATTTGGATTTGGATCGCCGGACAAGAGGTGACGCACTTCGGCCGAGCACAGGGCGCAGACATCCTGTTTCTGCAGGAAACAAACCTTCGTTGCTTACGCGAGGTCCCCGATTTTAAGCCTAGGCTTTGTGTTGATGCTTTTTTCTCGTTAACTTCTCCTTACATTCACAGCGCAAAAAAAAACACGGACTTGAGGGGAGACACCACAAAGCGCCGAGTTCAACAACCTTTATTGCTGCGCGCAGCGACTACATATAGCATACAGCGGGCATGCGCAGCAACGAAAAGGAAAGTCATGTGAGACTGGTAGCAGCGCCAACCCGCAAAGGAAACACCTCATCACAGGTACAAGGAAGACAACATAAAGCTAAAACCTAAAAGTCAGGACGCAAACAAGAACAAAAACCATGATACCCTAGTTGGAAATTCCTAAGACCCGACGTTCTTTATCACCTAACAACACCGAAGGGGTGCTGACACAATAATCTCCTTTTTCTGCAATCTCACCAGCCTCTGCTATCTCCCTGGCAGTTTTGCTGACATACTTATGAAGAAATATTGTTTTTCTCAAAAAAGGACCACGTCCCCTACACTGTTGGCAATCACGGCAGTGTATGCCTAGATGACGGGATGCCCCGATGACACTATGCTGTGTTCCATGAGCCTCTCGTTTAGACATCTGCCAGTTTGGCCAACGTAGGCTCGGCCGCAGGGGAAAGGTTTAGAGTACACTACGTTTTTTGCCCACTCTACAAAAGGTTGCGTGTGCCTAACAGTGCAGGAATCGCTGCCAGTAATGGTGGAATTTACCCTCTTGCACAGTTTCGACAACTTCTCTGGTGCGGAAAACACCACATGCACACTTGCACTTTTCCCTATTATTTTGAGCTGGTGGGCGATGGTGTGCATTTACGGTAGTACCGCCACATTTTTCTTCCAATTTGTGTCAGTCCCAACGGTCTCCGGCACTACTTCCCTGCTTTCTTTGAGCATGTTCTCGGAAACCGATAACAAGAGTGAACACGGGTAGCCAGAGAAGCTCAACCGGGTCACCTGGCTAGAAAACGCATAATCCTGTCGATGCTCGCATGATTTCGTAAGAGCACTGCAAAAGCAAGATTTTACAATTGCCCGTTTGACAAGTTTTGAGTGGGCTGAACCAAAAGGAAGGACAGGTTTATTTCCTCGCGGTTCATAAGCCCAACACACATGGTCAGCAGAAAAATAAATGCCCAGATCAAGAAATCTGGTGAATTCGTTCACAGCCTCTTCATGCGTCAGGATTAGTGGATGCAGGCATTCGGAAAACATATCAAAGATACTGAACATGCTCGCCTGATTGGACATATCCTGTGAGTTGGCAAAAACAAGAAAATCCACAACATATCTGAAAATGCCCGCAACACTGGAACCTTCACTTCTGCGTTTCAACTCTCGGTCCCGCTCCGCTAGAAAAATGTCGCTCAAAACAGGAGCAACGCAGGAGCCAATGCATATTCCGTTTTTTTGAGTGATGATGTTACCTTCCCAAACAGCGACTGTAGACTTGAGGTACGTTGAAAGCAATTCCAGAAAATTATTTACGGAGAGACCACAACTGTTCTGAAACGGAATCACTCCGTGTCTGTCAATGCAGTTCCTGACACTGATCAACAGGTTGTCCTGAGGAATAGAATAATAAAGGTCTTTAATGTCGACTGAGAAAGCCGACAGGTTCGCCTCGGGCCTGTCCTTAAGAAATCGGATCACCTCGTCAGAGTTCTTCACCTTAAAAGGGTCGTCAATCGTAAGAACATTTAAGTTTTGCTGGAGAAACTTTGCAAGCGACTTCTGCCATGTCCCATTCTCAGAAATAATTGCCCGCAGTGGGCAATCCACTTTATGAGTTTTTGCAGCGAAGAAAAGTTCCAAGTCGAGCTTTTCCGCCTTCTCTATGGACATAACAAGCATATCCAAATTCATGGAGCTGCATAATCTTTTGCCGCACTCTTTACACTCTCCAGACGTACATCATTTCTTCTATCGAACACCGAGAACACCGCTTCCTCTGCTTTTGCTTTATACGTGTCCTCCAACTGCACCACAAAGCCTCCTTCCTTGTCGCCGGTTAGAAGCGCTAAAGAATTATCCCGCAAATAAGACACAGTTCTCTGGATGGGCAATCTACGACACTGGGCTTTACAACGAGAGACAACGTCCACACCCTCCGAAAGGCATCTTCCACTCTCCGAGCCAGGAGCAAAACTTGACACTTGCCTCACCATGGCCAAACGTTCGGCGGCTGTCTTCTTTGGCTCCACGGCGAACTTGGTTCCGCAGCTGTGCACCTGTCGCACATAAGACGATAGTTGGACATCACCGACGATGTGGACAGTGTTTCCGTGATGAGGTGTCCTAGGCGGAAGCACCCGGCAAAGCGCAGGAAGCTCTTGCTGCCACAGAAATTCCGTTGCCCTATCAACTTCGAGGGAAAGTTTCCGCTAACGGAAAGCAGCGCTCGTAGGACTGCCGCCTGAGCCAGCCCATAGCCGAAGATGGTCTTTGAGAAGACGGGCTTGTCGCTGCCATTCCGAGCGCAAGAGTTTGCACATCCTAACGCTATGGCTATTCGGCGGTGCCAAGACTCTGAACGGTGCCACAAGATCGGGAGGGGTTATCCTGTGGCGGATGCAGAAACCGAGTGACCTGGCCTTGCACGAGGCCACTGCTACCAAAGATACAATGCGACATTGGTCGCTGAGAGAGACAGAGCCCTGAGAAAAAATGAACTTGCTTAAAATCAGTTGCTGGGCGAGTTGGTACTTCATGCTTACATTCACAGCGCAAAGACAAACACGGACTCGAGGGGAGACACCACAAAGCGCCGACTTCAACAACGTTTATAGCTGCGCGCAGCGACTACTTATAGCATACAGCGGGCATGCGCAGCAAAGAAAAGGAAAGTCATGTGAGACTGGTAGCAGCGCCAACCCGCAAAGGAAACACATCATCACAGGTACAAGGAAGACAACATAAAGCTAAAACCTTAAAGTCAGGACGCAAACAAGAACAAAAACCATGATACCCTAGTTGGAAAGTCCTAAGACCCGACGTTCTTTATCACCTAACAACACCGAATGGGAAGCTGGCACAATAATCTCCTTTTTCTCCAATCTCACTAGCCTCTGCTATCTCCCTGGCAGTTTTGCTGACATACTTAGGAAGAAATATTGTTTAGATTTAGAACTAGTCTTTAGATTTGTAGATGACTATCTCGTCCTTTTAAAATGCAGCGAAGAAGCTTTCGAAACTGCGGTTCCCGATGTGCTATCTCTGTTTGGCCAGTGTTTGCATCCCCTTTCACTGACATCCGAACTTCCGGAAAGTAACTCAATAAGATTTCTTGACCTACGGCTACATTTTTCCGCCCGACATACCTGCTGGGCCTACGAGCCACGAGGTAAAAAGCCACTTCTTCCATTTGCGTCTGCCCATACCAAGTTATTAAAGCGAGGCATCATCAGCCTGTGCCTCAGCAACGCCCTTCAGAAATCCTGTGGCCATCTGCTTCAAGAAAGTCTTCATAAACAGATAGGGCGCCTCCATGCTGCGTGCTACCCCTTGAAGCTCATTATAGCAGTAGCAGAATGCCTCAATAAGAAACGACGGGAACAACGCCCACCAGCACCCTATGGAAACGACCGCAAAAAAGTTGTCGTTATACCCTATCTGCACAACGTCAGCCATAACCTGAAAAAAGTTGGCAAACGAGCAGGCGCGGACGTGGTGTTTTCGGCACCCCATAAGCTCTCCTCACTCTGCAAGAGAGTTAACAGTAGTAGAGTTCCTCGTGGCTGTGGGCAGACGCATGGCAATCCCCACGTTTCATGCGCCACAGGTGTTGTATATTCAGTTCCCCTGTCCTGCGGAAAGAAATACATAGGCCAAACGGGGAGATGTATAAACACCAGGCTACAAGAACACCACAATAATATGAGCAGAGTAGCTATCACCGGGAACCTTGCAAAACATTGCAAAAAGTGTAATTATACGACACCTGCACCACTGTTTACGACGGGTGCGCGATCATTGGCAAAGGACGGGATCGCTTATCTAGAGAAATAATCGAAGCCATCGAAATCCGGCGTGCCAAGGACTGCTGTGTGAGCACTCCGTCCATCTGCCTTTCTGAGAAAGAATTGATGTTCTTAAAGGCAGCTGGGCATACCCTTTGAGAGGTGACTTAACTCAGGGTATTTATGTTCTAGCAGTCATTTTTCCCCTCTCGTTCTTTGGGATTCATGGTGCTTTGGTTTTTGGCGTTTTTTCGTTGACTGTCTTCAAAAACTTTTTAGTCTTTTTAATTTTTGGCCCCTGTTAAACTTGAGAAATGTTGAATGCCCTCTTTAAATGTTTTTAGCCGCACACAGCAATTTTTATTGTTTTTAATGGTTTATTGTTTCACTATCGTTTCCACGAGTTTTAAACCTTTATAAACCAATTTTTTTCGCCATACTTTCGCATCCTGTTTAATCCTTCATCTAGTTTTTCTTAGTTTGCGTGACGGCCCTCTACACCGTGCAGTTTTTTATCGGTTTTTTCTGTTATATCGCCTCTTCCCTTCCGTCCTTATCAGCCTCACATGTCTAAATTCATTATTTGACGTGACTATTCACTGTTTCCATGTGACCGCGCATACCTGATTGTCTTGCTGCCACCTTATATATGTCTGTGCTCCGAAATAAAGATTCAGTTGATAGTCAGCGCCCGTCCCTGTGCTTCCATGTTTGACTTCTGTCCTGTTTTTAGCGCTGTTCCTACACCTCTACGGAGTATTTGTATTCAGTTTGTTTTTTCCGACGCATGGTTTGAGCTACACGGTGACAGTTTAGGTGGTACCTGGGAGCGGGGCAGGCCAGCTAGCCGACTCGATAAGTTCTTCTTTCTGCGAGAAATGGAGCGCTGTGTGGTTTCATGCGATGTGCTCGCGTTTCCTCCGGGCACCGTACGCATTAGCGATCATAGACCTCTGTCAGCAGTACGGGATATAGGCGGGGGCGCCACACGTTTAGACGCGTGGCTCCATGTCTCCTGACAGATTGGTCGAGCATAGTAACTATTGAACACGCGCTGGGAGGCCCTGGGGGAGGCGACGACAGTCCCACCTCCTAAACGACAAAAAAATCAGTGTGGCAATCGCTTTTAGTCCGCGAAGGGAGCCAGTGCAGAAAGCGGATAACGGGCGAGATAACACCACCGCCCGCATATGCGCCGTGCACCGTGGCGCACCGCTCACGTTCGTGATGCCCGATTATCTAAGTTAACTGAAAACGCGCTTCCACACGCTACTTCGCCAGTCCAGACCAGTTTCTCTGACCCTATCGTACTACGACAGGTGCGGGTAGGCAGCCTCGACAATACGCGACAGGTCCGCGTGGAGGAGGTGAGTTTGCCCGACAGGAGCAGCAGCGCGGCTGTCATCTCTGACGCTTTCACGCGTCACTTTACGCTGCTGTTTGTTTCTGGTGCCGGACGGTGGGACTCCGCCTCTTTCACAGACGCCGTACGTAGCTTTTGCGGCCAGTTGTCACCGGTGCAGAGCGATCTAGGCGCACAGCTTAGCGTCCCGGTTAGCTGCGACGAACTGTTCTCCACCGTTAAGAGCCTGAACGCCGCTTCAGCTCCAGGCCCTGACGGCATCCCCACCAGCGTCTATGCCAGGTTCCATACCGTCCTGGAGGAACACCTCCTCAGTATGGAGAACGCCTTTGTAAGGGATGGCGAGAGGCCGGAGTCTTTTAGAGAGAGCCGTATTGTGCCCATCCTGAAGCCTGGCGGGTGCCCGTATGTCATGCAGACGTGGCGCCCGATCACTGTGCTTAACGCAGATTACAAGATCGTGGCGTCACTGCTGGCTAAAAGGTTGAGCAAAGTTATAGCGATGCTCGTAAGCCCTGCGCAGACCTGCAGCGTGCCTGGACGCTCGGTGTTCTCGTCGCTCGCACTACCGCGTGACTTGCTAACGCTCACCTCGTGAACGGGAATACCGGGCTGTTTCGTCTCACTCGATCAGGCGAAAGCCTTCGACCTAGTTGAGCGCCGCTCCCTTTTTGGCTTTCTTGGGGTTTTCGGCTCTCCGCCGGAGTTTGTAGAGCGTTTTGATCGGCTGTACTCCGGCCTAACAGCTCGGCTGCTTTTCAACGAGACGTTGAGCGACCCGTTCAGTACTGAGCGCGGCATTAGACAGGGCTGTCCCCTGTCGCCTATGTTATTTGTATAGTGCTTAGACCCGCTCCTTCGCAGCATAGCAGGGAGTCCATCGGTGCTCGGATTCCCATTGCCGGGCCAAGGTCAGGTGAACGTGTCCGCGTACGCTGACGACGTGTCCCTGTTCTTGCGGGACGAGGAGAGCTACGTAGCGTTTTTACGGTTTTTGGTAGTTACAGCGAGCTGTCCTGTGCCCTGCTGAACAGGGGCAGGAGCAAAGCTCTGTGCTTCGGCGCTTTTGCGTCAGACCTGCGGGGTGAGGTGGAGTGGGTCTCGGCAGTGAAGGCGCTAAGCGTGGTATTCTTTTCCTCGGGGGAGGTAGCCCGCCAGTCCTCGAAGCAGTAGAGAGCAACCGCACAGCAACGCCTGGCAGTGGCAGCGCGTTTTCGCCTATCGCTCTCGGAGCGCGCATTTATTATCAGTTCTTCAGTGTGCAGGTCGCTCTTTTACATCGCCCGCGTTGCTTGTCCGCCGCGCACTTTCAAACCTCGCTTGCCCACAATGTGTGCGCTTTTTTCTGGGCGGGAAAGACGAAGGCTGTCGCACGCGCGCTCCTCTGCCTTCCCACGCGCATGGGCGGGTACAGCCTGCCCAACCTCTGCACAAGTTGAAGCGTTCTCGCTATCTGAGGCGTCCACGACCTGGTCAACGGCACCGACTACCCGGGGAAAGGGCTTCTCGCCTACCTTCTCGGGACGTCGCGGCGCCTCTTCTTTGGTCATTTAGTAGGTCCTACAGCCGAACAGCAGCCGAGGTTTTTTCGGTATGTTTGTCGGATGGCCGAGCCGTGCGACGGTGCGGCTGCTGCTGTATTGTGTGGTGCGCGATGTTTGTGTGCGCTGTTTGTGTGCGGTTCCCTCCCACGTGCCTCCCCCGCGCTTATGGACCTCCTTGACACTTTTGCTCCTTGTGTGCGTGTGCGTGTGCGTGTGCGCGTGTGCGTGTGCGTGCGCGTGCGCGTGTGCGTGCGCGTGCGCGCGTGCGTGTGTGTGTGCGTGCGCGCGCGTGTGTGTGCGTGTGTGCGCGCGTGTGTGCGTGTGCGTGTGTCGGGCGACATTAGTCGCCGTACTGTCACTTTTGTACGAGTGAAGGACGGCTGTCCCTTATCAGATCTGTGTCCAGTAAACTTCTCTTATAACCATTATAACACATTTGTAGGAGGGTGGTTTGAGGAGAAAACAGATGGGAGGGCACAACCAATTTAAATGCCCGTCATCTTGGATTCAAGAAACCGAAACTATGCCACCATTTCGTCCTATGACGTCACACTCACATAGTTCCACCTCTATCCACCATATTGGACATTGACGTCAACATTTGCATGTGGCAGGTGGTGTTTTCAACAACGCTATTGCAGATGGCGCTACAAGTCACGATGCAGGATGTGTTGTTTTTTAGTTTCTGCCACAGATGGCGCTGTGATCTCAGGGTGGTATGAGGTGGTAAGAGGGATCTGGAAAGGGGTGATGGTCCCTAGCCTGACCTTCGGGAATGCGGTCCTGTGTATGAGGCCAGATGTTCAAGCAAGGCTGGAAATTAGGCAACGGGGAGTAGGGAGGTTAGCTTTGGGAGCACATGGCAATACACCAAATCAGGGGGTACAGGGTGATATGGGATGGGCGTCTTTCGAGAGCAGAGAGGCTAGCAGTAAGATAGCATTTGAGGAACGATTGAGAAGGATGGAGGAAAAGCGGTGGGCTAGGAAAGTTTTCAGATACCTGTATATAAAGAATGTTGACACGAAATGGAGAAAGCGAACTAGAAAATTGACAAGCAAATATCTGGACAGCAGTAAGGGGGCAAATCAGCAATTATCGGTTAAGAAAAAGGTTAAAGGAACAGAGAGAGCTTTGTGGAAAACAGGGATGCTGACGAAATCGGCACTAGAAACATACCGGACCTTTAAACAGGAAATTGTCAAAGAAAATATCTATGATAATTGTAGGGGAAGTTCTTTGTTGTTTGAGGCCAGGACTGGAGTTTTGCGGACTAAGAAGTATAGAGTCAGGTACCAGGAGATAGACACTTTGTGCATTGCGTGCGGAGAGGAGGAGGAAACGGCTGAACACTTGATACTTTTCTGTAAAGGGCTTCACCCTACAGTGGAAGGCAGCGGGGCTGACTTACCCAAGGCATTGGGGTTTAGGAATAGTGAAGGGAAAGTGGATTTTAAGAGGTTAGAAGTAACCAAGCGAAGGTTATCTGATTGGTGGCTAAAAGCAAGACAGGAGTAAAATTTCACAAGACATGGCTAGGTGGCTTGAGCCACCGCCCGATGTAAAGGGTTCAGCCGTATCCATCCATCCATCCATCCAGGTAGCAGACGCCACGAAATCTCGAAACGTGATGAGTAGTTGCTGCCACAGATGGCACTGTGATCTCAGGTTGGTAGCTGACCCCACGAAATCTCGATACGTGAGGAGTAAGAACTAACGCTCTTAAAACCCACAGCGGATTTAAGCGCGGCAAGACCAAAGAACGTATCTTCCTTTCCAGTGATGCTGCAGTGCTGACAGTTTGCATTTTGTTACAAGTATGCCTTACGTAGTGAGTTTTCCGGGGCCATGCATGCTTGCCGCATCTGTGTTTACGAAATACAATTGTTCGTTGAGTTTTTTTTCACTGCTGTGCTGGACGCGGGTAAGTCACAGTCGCTTCAGAACGGGAAGGAAGGCCAGAGGGCAGACCGGAAGGGTCGGCATTGGCCTCGATACCCCGGGGAGCATCGGCGTCGTGTCGCACGTATTGTGCACTTCCAATTAGGCACACGCGGGCGTCGACGAGTCGCCATAGTCCGCGTCGCGCCACTTTCGTACCATGTCTGCGGCTCCGCCGCTCTGATTCCGCTCGCTTTGATTCCGTTAAGCATGAAATTTTATTAACCAAGCTTAGTAATTATGGCATACATGGTGGTGCGCCAGATTTTATGCGCAATTATCTCAATAATAGGTACCAGTACGTAAAATGTAACGGAGATGTATCACCCAGTAAAGCAGCTGAATGGGCTATTTGGTTTTGAATCTTAGTGAAAAAACAGCGCACAAGCAAACACAGACAGAAAGAAGGGGACAAGCGCTTGGCCCCTTCTTTCTGTCTGTGTTTGCTTGTGCGCTGTTTTTTCACTAAGATGTATCACCCAAACGGAATGTCATCAGTGGTGTCACGGAAGGGTCTGCACTTGGTCCAATTTTATTTAATCTTTATATAAAGGGAATGTCTGGTACACCCAACTCCCCTCGTCTGATTATGCACGCAGATGACGCTAATGTATTTTTCTGTTTACTTCGCTCGCAAATGTAGAATGTACAGTTAATCTTTGGAGGCACTTTCAGCATGATTGGATAAAAAAAAGCATGCGTTGTAAGCCAGATGAAAATGCTTGCCGGTATCGCTACTCATAGTGGCCCATTAAGGAATAAGCAGATTGGCTGAAATTGGTGCCCCAATTTTTTGTTGCGCAGTACAATGCAGAAAGAATGTGGTGCCAAGCAAAGCATCGACATTAACGAGGTGCTGTTTGCACTAACTTCTCCCTTTCTTACCCTTTATTTGCCGCTCTGTTTTATTTATAAATAAAAACCAAGTGAATTTATACCACTTGGCTTTCATAAAAAGCCGGAATTGAGTGTATTCATACCAAAGGTCCTGTTGGACGCCAAGGGGTAATGGATGCTAATGGACGCCGTAAGTTCTACAGAAGCGGAATCCAAGCGTATGCTTGGCAATATCTCCTAGCTTACTTTGCCTCTTATGTTCGCATGTATTCTTGCTCCCTAATTTTTCTGTTCCCTAATTCAGCGAACTATAGCTGGCCTAGCTACGGCTTTAAGTTAAGCTGTGACGTATCATCAGTACCTAATCACATATTGTTTGTCCTGTTACATGTTTAAACAACGATGCATGTAAAAACCAATCGGTGTGTTCGTACAGTCTTGGAGGCATGGGACTTCCATATGACGTAATTAAACTGCTCGCAAGCTTAAACTTGCGGGTAAATGTTTCCACAAAATAACCTGCGCAAATTTTCTTTGGTGAACGGACCTTCGATGCCCAGCGAACTTCCTGAACCCACGACGTTTTCGAAGGGAGGGTCACACGGTGTGAGCTTTTCCCGCCGAGTAGCAACACACAGGCAGAAAAGTGTTTTTACGTCGCGTTTGGGGCAGATAGCCTTCCCCGCTTGTATGTCATGAAGCCCAACCCAGCAACAATCTGACGGGTAGCTAGAAGCTAGTCGAATAAGTGGCACCAACCTTATGAAATGGGTAATTTGACGCCATCATATCTCAGCAGAATCATCTCATTGGCTCGGCCTTCAGAGCTACGGACAGACAAGATTTTGTTGCGAAAGCCAGGCAGCCAGCTCGACTCGTCGCGTGGTCGCTCTTCAGCTGTATACCGTGGCCCACGAACGACCTTGAGCCGCCGTCCCTAGCAAAGCCGCAGCCGCGCTCCAGCAGATGGCGCCGCCGTCGACGCCGCTCGCTCCACCAGATGTGCTCCGCTGGTGTAGAGGGAGAGGAGGGGTCGTCTCGTGGGGGTATATACATACATGGCGGAAAAAATACTGAGGAGAGAACATCCGGCGAGAGATTTGAAGCCTAGTTGCAAAAAGCAAAAATGCATTAAAAAGAAGAGAGTACGTCCCCCCCCCCCCTCGTGTCCACGCCCCGTGATAGCGGGCAGTGATATCTAGCGCCGCTGGGCGCGCGCATGCGCGAACTAGCGCGGCAGACTGACTGCAGATTAACTTCCTTGCTGAAGACGCCCGCCCCATGGGCCGCGCAGGCGCACGCACTAAAGCATACCAACACCAAAATACTAAGGACTGACTGGGAGAAGGGAGCGGCTTCACGAGCGCTTGCATTGCGAAAGCTGGCCGCTTGGCGTCGCGCTCCCCCTAAGTTCTTTTACTTCCATGTATATATATGCGCTTCGCCTCAGTGGATTCTAGTCGTTATGTAGAGCGCGAAAGAGAGGCAACAACAAAAGAAAGAAGCGAGGAAGAGACAAC
The DNA here is from genome assembly GCF_052857255.1 of Amblyomma americanum. Lineage (NCBI taxonomy): Eukaryota > Metazoa > Arthropoda > Arachnida > Ixodida > Ixodidae > Amblyomma > Amblyomma americanum. The sequence continues at coordinate 4,402,379 of NC_135500.1, read as the reverse complement.
GCACTCAAGAGACGGCAGACGAACGCGTTGCACGACTCGAGAAGCTTCGTGATGAAGATGCGGCTAGAAGTCGTGCCACGTCCCGGAGTGACTATTCAACTGCGAAAGAGACCTGTTTGAGTTCTCGAGAGCGTCGAAATGAGACGCTGCGTAGACGATGTGCCGAGGAAACGAAGCTTTCGCAATTAAATTCGGGTTAACCAGACCTGAACCACAGCCAATTTTTGCTCAAGAAAACAGATGAGCGAACACACCTCATATGCTGTCATTTTCTCTATAGTAAAACAATTTCTTCATGCGTCGGTCTGACTTGAGTGCCTTTGCCAGCCCGCTTTTACTTGTGTTATGTCTGCTTCAATGCAATGAGTAATTACCAATTTCATCTGCAGCGATGGCGTAAATGTACAGCGTCCGCCTCGAATGCAACGAGACCAGGGTTCGAATCCTGGTGCCGCGCAATTCTCCAACTGGTAAAAAAAAAACTCCACGTGTCGACGGAATTGCATAAGCAGGCCTTGGGTGCGGCCTGATCACGGGGACCAGAACCGACAACGCACTCTCTCACCAGAACAGGATTTGGCCACCCTAGTGCAGTACATCGCCACTACCTTCCATAAACAAACCAATCAACCTTCGGACCTCAAACCCCAGCGCCTAGGCGGCGGTCAGACCTGTGACGCAGAGGTGGGTGCTAAGAATCTCTGGCTCCGGGCAAGCCTTCATTGGAATCTGAACCTGACAACGTTTGAATCATGTACAAGCGCAAAAAAACAAAGACAGAGAAGGACTGGACAACACGAGCGCTTACTTCCAACTGAAAATTTATTGACAAGCAAGTACATTAAATGCCGCTTGCTGCATGACGTCAAACCAATCAGAGAAGTGATGGAGCACGGATGTAGAGAAGAAGAAAGAGGACCCGATGTACGAGAAATGAAGCTCAAGAGCACGCACCTTTGGGCGAGTTGGTGCATTGCAATCACCAATTCCCCTAAAGGTCTGTGCTCCTGCCAACGTTGAACGCTAGAACCTTATCTAGTCAGGCTAGCGCAGCAGCACTGTTCGAAGAACTAGAGGGAATTAAATGGGATGTCATAGGGCTTAGTAAAGTTAGGAGGACCGGTGAGGCGTATACAGTACTAAAGGACGGGCACATACTGTGCTATCGTGGATTAGTGGATAGAAGAAAACTAGGTGCGGAATTCCTCATTAATCCCCTCATTTAAAACCCCTGTCGAAGGGGCATTTGAGGAATAAATAAATACATAGATATAGCTGGCAACGTAGAGGAGTTCTGTAGTATAAAAGAAAGGGTGGCAGCTATCGTAATTAGGCCTAATAATAGGTACAAGCTGAAGGTGGGACAGGCCTACGTAGCTACATCTAGTCATGATGACCAGACTGTTGAAAGCTTCTATGAAGACGTGGAACCGGCAATGAACAGAGTAAAAACACAGTACACTTTACTGGTGGGCGACTTCAATGCAAAAGTGGGCAAGAAGCAGGCTGGCTAGCACTTGGGAACGCAGTTTGTGAGTAGGCTTTTCCTCGCAACTGTGGTTCACCAGATTAACTCGTTTAGGCTGCAACAAGCCGCACACCCGTTGGAAAGCGAGACTGTTCTCAATGCTCGCGGAAGGAAAGGGGATTACTCTGAAATCTCGACAGTGCTGCTGAATGATGGAAGTCCTACGTTCTTACGTGGCTCCACGTACAGCAGCTGTCTTGACTTGGCTTTCGTCTCACGAAGCCTAGTCAGACGTGCAGGGTGGTTTGCGGAAATAGAGACGCACGGAAGCGACCATATCCCCACGTACATCAAGATCAGAGGATTGACCGCTTCGAAAACACAGGATACGATCCAAAGAGTGGACTGGCCTAAATTTCAGTCTATTATAGAAGAACACTGCGACGCCAATTCATCTTTCGACTTCGAAGAGGCAATCAAGAGCGTGGTGCAAGACACTATGTGTACTCTAACATGCTCCTCGAAACTTAATGATTTTGATGTGGAACTAGAACGACTACGAGCAATCCGACGACGTGCTGAACGAAGGTACCGACGTACGAAAACAATGGACGATCTACGGACCGCCAGGTGAACGCAAAAGAAGATACAGTGCCGGTTAGCCGGTTAGACAAGCTCGAATCGCAACGTTGGGCTGCCTTCTGTGAGTCGCTAGATCCACGCAAGCCTTTATCGCAACTATGGAGAACGGTGCGCGGGCTGCGGACACTTCCCGTACAGCGATTCCCATTCAAGGCGCTTGCCCTTTCTCAAAATAGATCGGAGATTGACGTGGCAGAGGATTTCTGCGCCAGATTATCCGGCCAACTCACAGCTACCAACATTCCATCGCCTTCGAGCAGCTACCCGCCACCACGTGATTTCCGGTTGGATCTACCATTCTCGATCCATGAACTTAAGGCAGCATTAGCTTTGTGTAGCCGCACATCAGCGCCAGGACCTGACGATATTTCCTACCGAGCTCTGTGTCACCTGGGGGAGCGAGCGAGAGTTCTTCTTGAGGTGTACAATGAATCTTGGAGAAATGGCACGCTACCAGCAACCTGGAAGACAAGTCGCCTTGTTCTACTGCTGAAGCGTGGCAAGTCGCCGTTGGAGCTCTCATCATATCGCCCGATCGCTTTGGCGAGCTGTGTGGGCAAAGTAATAGAGAGGATGGTCCTAGGACGCCTGGAGTTGTACTTGGAGTACCACAACACCTACCCAGATGCCATGGCGGGCTTCCGACGCGGTCGATCATCGATCGATAACGTCGTCGACCTGACCTACATTCAACATGAGAAATGCTGTAAGCGTCTCTGCGCATCCTTATTCCTCGATGTTAAAGGGGCGTATGACAACGTTACGCATGAAGCCATCCTCTCTGCTCTCGCAGAGGTAGGAGTGGGTGGTCGGATGTTTCAATGAATACGGAGTTATCTATCCATGCGATCCTTCTTTGTAAGCACCGAGGAAGGCCATACTTCTCTTCACTATAGCTACCGCGGCGTCCCCCAGGGCGGTGTACTTAGCCCCGTGTTATTTAATCTAACACTAATTGCTGTCCTTGAGCACGTGCCAACCACAGTCAGGCTATCTATGTACATTATGAAAAAACCTGGCGCTGCATATGGACATCTGCATATGGACATCTGCAGTAACACGCCTACAGTTGCGAGCGAGAATTCAGAGAGCCGCCACACAAACTGTTATCTACCTCCGTAATCGAGGCCTGGAAATTTCCTCCGAGAAATGCGCACTAGTGCCATTTACGCGCAAACCCATGGCAAACGACAGTGTAATGATAAATGGCCAAATAATACGACGGGTCCGATCGTTCAAGTTTCTAGGTGTCATAATCGACAGGGACTTGTCATGGAGCCCACACATATCATACGTGAAAAAACGTTAACAGGCATCTGCCACCTGTTCAAGTTTTTCGCTGGCAAGACCTGGGGAATGTCGCCTAGTGCCATGTTACAACTGTACAGGGTGCTTTTTCTAGGATTTCTGCGATACAGCTTGCCAGCAATAAACAACACAGGCAAAACGAATCTACGCACAATACAAAGTCTCCAGGGTCAAGGGCTCCGGATCTGTCTAGGCCTGCCTCAGAGTGCTTCAACAGTGGCTACGATAGCAATCGCTAGAGACCACCTTGTCAAGACCCACATTGAAATTGAAGTACTCAGGACCCATATAAGGCATCTAGCCAGGAATCCTCGTCACCATTTAGCCTCTCTACCTGCGGACAGGCCACACACATCTTTCAGCCAAACGATAACTGCATATGATGAATCATTGCCAGCTTGTTTCACTCCGGCTGCGAGACCTTCGATCCCTCCATGGTGCCTCGCTCAGCCAAAAATCAACCTCGCAATACCTGGTATCTCGAAAAAAGCTGATCTGTCATCACCAGCCCTTAAACAGCTCACGCTACTACATTTGTACGAGAACTACCGTGACTCAACGCAAATTTACACTGACAGATCTGTCCTTCCAAGCAGCTCCGCGGCGGCAATCGTCATTCCAGCGAAAGCTACAACAATCAAATTTAAGACGACCCACGCGATAACATCAACGGCAGCAGAGCTCGCAGCGCTCTTAACTGCCCTTCATCACATTGGTGATGAACCGCCACACAAATGGACAATATTCTGCGATTAGAAGGCGGCACTGCAGTCTCTACTGTCACCTCTACGACGCGGACAGCACGAACAACTAATCTTCCATATTACAGAGACGTTACACGATATAAGGGATGCCGGCCATGAAATAACGTTCCAGTGGCTTCCAAGTCACTGCGGGATTATCGGCAATGAACGGGCGGATCACGCTGCCCGCTCAGCCCATACCGAGGATCGCCACGTCCCAATACCTCTTTCAAGAACTGACGCGGCACGGAAGCTCCGCCTACTTGCTCGGCAGTGCACCGAGTCGCAATGAAATGAGCCGCATTTAAGAAATACGCGACTGTACTCACTTGATCCAACATTAAGTCTTCGAGCGCCATCACAGCTTCGCCGTAGAGACGCCACGCTTTTATATCGACTTTGGTTGGGTGTTGCCTTTACTAAAGCCTATGCCTTCCGCATAGGGATGGCCGACACCCCAACCTGTGACCACTGCGGCCATGAAGAATCAATTGGCCATATATTGTGCTCCTGCCCGCAGTACAGTCCACAGAGGGCATGCCTTAGCCACGAACTTGACCAACTGGAAGACCAACCGCTATCCGAAAAAAGAATTCTACAACATCGAAAGGACCTACCGTCGCAGAAGAAGGCCGTGCAAGCGCTTTTGCGCTTCTTACAATCTACCGGCCTGTGTGAAAGACTTTAACTGGAACGCCTTGTGTGTGTGTGTGTGTGTGTGTGTGTGTGTGTGTGTGTGTGTGTGTGTGTGTGTGTGTGTGTGTGTGTGTGTGTGTGTGTGTGTGTGTGTGTGTGTGTGTGTGTGTGTGTGTGTGTGTGTGTGTGTGTGTGTGTGTGTGTGTGTGTGTGTGTGTGTGTGTGTGTGTGTGTGTGTGTGTGTGTGTGTGTGTGTGTGTGTGTGTGTGTGTGTGTGTGTGTGTGTGTGTGTGTGTGTGTGTGTGTGTGTGTGTGTGTGTGTGTGTGTGTGTGTGTGTGTGTGTGTGTGTGTGTGTGTGTGTGTGTGTGTGTGTGTGTGTGTGTGTGTGTGTGTGTGTGTGTGTGTGTGTGTGTGTGTGTGTGTGTGTGTGTGTGTGTGTGTGTGTGTGTGTGTGTGTGTGTGTGTGTGTGTGTGTGTGTGTGTGTGTGTGTGTGTGTGTGTGTGTGTGTGTGTGTGTGTGTGTGTGTGTGTGTGTGTGTGTGTGTGTGTGTGTGTGTGTGTGTGTGTGTGTGTGTGTGTGTGTGTGTGTGTGTGTGTGTGTGTGTGTGTGTGTGTGTGTGTGTGTGTGTGTGTGTGTGTGTGTGTGTGTGTGTGTGTGTGTGTGTGTGTGTGTGTGTGTGTGTGTGTGTGTGTGTGTGTGTGTGTGTGTGTGTGTGTGTGTGTGTGTGTGTGTGTGTGTGTGTGTGTGTGTGTGTGTGTGTGTGTGTGTGTGTGTGCACGTTCCCTTTTTTTTTGCGTTTTCCTCTCTGTCATTTTCCTAACCCCTATCCCACATCCCCAGTGTAGGGTAGCATACCGGAGACTCACATCTGGCTAACCTCCCTGCGTTTCCTTTTCATTCTCTCTCTGTACAGTGTCGGTCGAATGACATTTATTACCCGAATTCTTCACGGACTGTGTTTTCTTTTCTCGAACCCTTGAATTGTTATGTTTTTCTTTCCCAATTTATTTATTGGGTGACGGTTAGTGAATTTACCTAATTGTTTATTGTCGCTACCGAGACGGGACTTAGGTTTTAAAACAAACTGTGTTAGCGGGATGCAGGGCAGATTACGTCGATTCACACTACGAGTCAGTCAAATGTCAATACGTTTTCTCCTTGCTTGTATCCTTCTTTATGTTTTTGTTCTTTGTTAATAAAAAGATAAACTTTCCGGGACATCGAGTCTGTAAGACACCAAACATCCTACAACCATCATCATCAACATATTTCCCTCTAAGATTCAGAGGGAAAATCAACTTGCGTAATGTGGATTCGGAATTTTCGTTTTAACAGATTATACATTTCAACGGGTTCTACCTATATTCCGCAGCGTAGGGAGAATGACCGCTTCGCACTTATAGCTTTTAGGGGACATAGCCGTTGCGCTAAATAACAGGGACGAAAAGAGAGAAGCAGCTCGGAAGAGAGGCGGATCGGGCTAGTTGGCGCATTTTTGGCCACGTTTGCACGTCTGAAGAATACAACACAAGCGCTAGTGTGTGTTGTCTTGTCTTATGCCCTCTACGTCCACTATGTTCTCTAAATCTACTCTCCAACTATGCCTTACAGCTTTGACAGCACTGCTAAGATAAAGTTGTTACGAACTAAAATGATGTCATTGGCTGCAGTAGGATAAAACACAACACGTACAGTATCTAGAGCCAAACGGCACTTCAGTACTTGCATTGCTGTTTCGCTGGTTCATCTTGCTCACTTGCTGAAGCATCCCCGACACTGGTGTTAGACCGGGAAGGAAAGTTTAACTTTAAGCAGGGCCGCACATAGGTGCATGGTGTTTTTTCGGCCTGTAGTGTAAGGACAGCTCAGTGAGCTATGGAAAGAAAAAATTATAGGTGTAACGTTAAGAGACCGGAATCAAGAGGAATAAATGGCCCGTGGCAGGGCATGTACTACAAATGCAGGATAACCGCTGGTGCTTAAGGGTAACAGAGTGGATTCTAAGAGAAGGCAAGCGTAGCAGTGGCGGCAGAAAGTGAGGTAAGCGGATGAGATTAAGAGGTTTGCGAGGATACGATGACCGCAGCTGGAAAAGGACTGGGCAAATTGGAGATATCTGGGAGAAGCGCACGCCCAGCAGTGGGCGTAGCAAGGCTGATTAGGATGATGATGATGATGAAGAATCAAACAATGGCGTGATGCCAGTCAAACAAGGTTGTAGTTGTGGCCGTACATGAAAGATAAATTCCTAATCAATTACAAGCGATGAATTCAACTTCCAAAGCTCAAACCATCGTCTAAATTTGCAATGATCATATCCCCAAAGTCGAATAAGCACCACACAAATGAAACCTGTGCAGTTTCACCCTTATGTAGGCAGTAAATGACTAAACAAAATGTATAAATCCTATCCAGTTAGGTAAAATGCATAACTGCTATCTACTCCTGCCAGAGCTTCCACAGACACCTAACTGCTTTTGCGACTGTAGATCGTGCAATATTTCAGGTCCTAAATGACCTGCGCGGAAACAGACGACGACACGAGAAGAAAAAACACTGACGACAGGACGGGCGCTGATTACCCTCTTCTTCGTAAAAAAGGAAGCCTCCCTCTACTGACAGGTGGTCGCAGCCACAAGGTTGACCAGTGTGATGGCACAATTGTGGTTAAGTGGACGGCATAGAGGAGAGCCCAATGTGGAAGAAGTACGTTCAATCAAAACTGCAAATTGCCGATATGGTGGGACATGATTCGAAATGACCAGCGCGGAAGCAGACGAGGACACAAAAAAAAAACACTCACGGCGGGACGGGTGCTGGCTAACCTCTTCCTCAAAACAAAAGTGTCAGTGATTATTCTTCTCGTGTCCTCGTCTGTTTCCGCGCTGGTCATTTCGAATCATGTCCCACCAACTAGCCCAATCAGAAATTTTGATTGAAAGTATTTGTTCTACATTTGGCTCTTTTCTATGCCGCCCACCCAAGCAAAATTCTGCCATCACACTGGTCAACCTTGTGGCTGCGACCACCTGTCAGTCGAGCGTGGTTTCCTTTGTTTGAAGAAGAGGATGGTCAGCGCCCTTCCTGTCGTCAGTGTTTTTTCTTCTCGTGTCCTTGTCTGTTTCGGCGTTGTTCATTTCGAATCATGCCCCACTAACTCGCCCAATCGGCAATTTGGGTTGAAATATTTCAGGATTTATGATTGATGAGGTCCTCTGTTATAAACTCTAATTAGGCGCGTAATGAAGAATGTGTTCAATAACGAACTTGCTTTAAAGTTATCGGGGTCCAGAGGAAAGGGCAAGCTTCCACTAAACTCATTCTAATTTGCCAAGTGCATTGAAGTCGAGAGTTCGATAAAAACTCGTCTGGTCGGGGACAAACATGTTGACGAAAAAGAAGGAGCGCCGACAAAAGAAAACAAAAAACATAAACAGACGTTTCGGCTCCCATACGGGAGCCTTGTTCACAATGAAATGAAGCAAGCAGCTCAGTGGCATTACATATGCTTGAAAAGAGGGAGCAGGGAGCGTGCGTAGATTGGGTTAAGATCTCCATCGTTGCGGTTGAGGGTGTGACTAGTAGTTTGGATGGTTAATGATTCCAAGTGCAGGCGAGGGTATAGCTTCTTTTCGGTTGAAAGCACGAGTGCCCGACCCCAGTCGATGCCATGGCCTGTAGATACTGCGTGCTCGGCGATAGCATTTGAGTCCACTTTTTTGTTGCGTACATCGTTACTATGTTCTTTTAGCCGCCTCTCGAAATTTCCGGTTTCGCCAATGTATGCGTAGTCACAGTCGGAACAAGGAACCTTGTACACTACGCCTGGATATTTTTCTTTGGAAGGGGGTCTTTGACATTTACCAACGCATGGCGCAGTTTTCTTGTCGGAACATGGGCGATATGAAAACCAAAGGTGCGCATGATGCGTGCTAAAGCCTCGCTTAGTCCGGGAGCATAGGGCACGGCAGCACGTTTCAAGGGTGGCAGAGGAGTATCGCTTGCTGGGCGACATAACTGTTTTTCCACGGATTGCACAAATGAGGTCGGGTAGTTGTTGCTTGAACGTTCTTGTCGTATAGTTTGAAAATCAATGGTCTGGTCTTCAAGGGAGCTGCAGATGCGTTGCGATCGTTTGAACAAGGACATAGCGACTGATTTCTTCTGTGTAGCAGGGTGAACCGAATTAAAGTTAAGGTGTCTTCCGGTGTGGGTCGGTTTTCTATAAACGCTGAAACTGAGCTTATTGCTGTCCCGCCTTATCAATACATCCAGAAAGGGCAACGCACCATTCGCTTCTTCTTCGGTAGTGAAGTCTATTGCTCGTTCTATAGAATTCAAATATTGCGAGAAGGCGGCTAAGTCAGAATTATGAATCAGGCAAAAGCAGTCGTCAACATATCTCAGGAAAATTCTAGGAGGTGATGCAAACGTTTCAAGGGCACGGCGCTCGACGGATTCCATACAGAGGTTAGCGACGGTCACTGATGTAGAGGCACCCATTGGTGTGCCCTGAAGTTGACGGTAAAAGCGTCCTTGAAAGACGAAATAAGTATTATCCAGGCAGAACTGCAGAAGTCTACGGAGATCCAGAACTTCAATGGGGGTTCGTTTAGGTAGAGACTTGTCAGCTTCGAGAGCAGCAGAGCAGACTTGTACGGCCAGGTCGACAGGAACGCATGTGAAAAGCGACTTGACGTCAAACGAGACCATGAGCTCGTCATCGTCCGGTGCTATGTCGCTTACCTTCTTGATGAAATCAGTCGAGTTGCGAACGTGCGTTGAGCCAAGGCCGACAAGAGGGGAGAGGATACGATGGAGGTAGCTGGATAGACTGTGAAGAGGGGACCGACTGTAGTCTACGATGGGGCGCATGGGCATACTAGGTTTGTGCACCTTCGGTAGACCGTAGAGAGCAGGGGATGAGCCGTTGGTGCACAGCAGAGTGAAGTAGAGTGGCTTGTAGGTCGGGGGAACGAAACGAAAGACGTCTGAAAGAAGTTTCTGCAAGTCGCGCTGAACTTTCGAGGTTGGGTCCTTGTTAAGACGGGAGTAGGTGCTTTCATCTTCCAGGAGGCTTTCCATTCTGCTTATGTAGTCAGTTCGGTTCAAGAGAACTGTGCTGTTTCGTTTATCAGCGGGGAGTATAACGAGATCTTTGTTGTCTCGTAGGCTCTTCACGGTTTTTTGCTGTTCTGTGGTAAGCGGGGACAGGTGTTGTCCTGGGCGATACTTGGAGAGGACGCTGACTGCGCGAGTCCTTGCTTCATCGCGGCGCGACACTTCCACCTGGTAAACCGCGTTTTCCACAGCACACACAAGTTTTTTGGGGTCAAGAGTAGGTCCAGTGTTGAAATTGATGCCAAGGTTTAAAACAGAAATTTCAGCGCTGCTAGGTTTGTACGAGGAGAAGTTTTTGACGACGGTTGTGGGCGTAGCTTTTTCAGTTTATGCAGCTATGCATCACCTCCTAGAATTTTCCTGAGATATGTTGACGACTGCTTTTGCCTGATTCGTAATTCTGACTTAGCCGCCTTCTCGCACAATTTGAATTTTATAGAACGAGCAATAGACTTCACTACCGAAGAAGAAGCGAATGGCGCGTTGCCCTTTCTGGATGTATTGATAAGGCGGGACAGCAATAAGCTCAGTTTCAGCGTTTATAGAAAACCGACCCACACCGGAAGATACCTTAACTTTAATTCGGTTCACCCTGCTACACAGAAGAAATCAGTCGCTATGTCCTTGTTCAAACGATCGCAACGCATCTGCAGCTCCCTTGAAGACCAAACCATTGATTTTAAAACTATACGACAAGAACTTTCAAGCAACAACTACCCGACCTCATTTGTGCAATCCGTGGAAAAACAGTTATGTCGCCCAGCAAGCGATACTCCTCTGTCACCCTTGAAACGTGCTGCCGTGCCCTATGCTGCCGGACTAAGCGAGGCTTTAGCACGCATCATGCGAACCTTCGGTGTTCATATCGCCCACGTTCCGACAAGAAAACTGCGCCATGCGTTGGTAAATGTCAAAGACCCCCTTCCCAAAGAAAAATATCCAGGCGTAGTGTACAAGGTTCCTTGTTCTGACTTTGACTACGCATACATTGGCGAAACCGGAAATTTCGAGAGGCGGCTAAAAGAACATAGTAACGATGTACGCAACAAAAAAGTGGACTCAAATGCTATCGCCGAGCACGCAGTATCTACAGGCCATGACATCGACTGGGGTCGGGCACACGTGCTTTCAACCGAAAAGAAGCTATACCCTCGCCTGCACTTGGAATCATTAATCATCCAAACTACTAGTCACACCCTCAACCGCAACGATGGAAATCTTGACCCAATCTACGCACGCTCCCTGCGCCCTCTTTTCAAGCATATGTAATGCCACTGAGCTGCTTGCTTCATTTCATTGTGAACAAGGCTCCCCTACGGGAGCCGAAACGTCTGTTTATGTTTTTTTTTTTGGTCGGCGCTCCTTCTTCTTCGTCAACCTGCCAAGTGCATTATTGGTGAGTAATGACTGAACAATTTCCTTATATTTACAGCTTTGTGTCTTTCTCGCTGTCAGTTTCTGAAGAAACCACGCAAGTTTTCTTTGTAGCCACACGAACGCGAATAATGAGTAACATCTGCACTGATTAAAATCTACTCCACCTCTCTCAATAGACGAATCCTGCCAACTGCCGACTGTCACGGTTTGCTTAATGGTAGTAACTGCCTTGGGTGAAAGCAAAATTTTCAACAGCGAGGTGTTTAAGAAATCTCTATAGCTGCATTTAGGTAGCTGTGAATAAGTAATTACAAATCTATTTCGCCTTTTAGGGTCCATGCTCAAGCACTGAACTGACAACTGAAATCGTCTGCTGTAATTTATTTAGTTTCAGAACAAGTAACCATGTTCCGTTACGCTAATATGCATTGCCACTTTCAAAAGATTTTTAACTAGTACCTGCAAAGGCACTGCACGGCTCTTTACTGCTTGTAGGAAGTATAAATGTAATTTTTGGTGGCAGCATGTTCTCTACTGTCCTGGCCGGGGTCGAATGCTGGAAAGCATTCATATGCTTTTCACTGTTTTGCCCTTTGCTGCATAAATTTTTTTTCGGGATTTCAAGTAGGTATTCTGTAACAGGTGATTGCAAAGGTCAGAAAACGCTTGGTTTATTTTCAGTCAGACTCACTTGAGAATTGTCGTGCTTGCGTGAAATCGAATTGAGAAAAGTTTTACCAGCACATGCTTCAGATATGACAAAAAAGGCAGAACCCTTCTTGTAGTGATGTGTACAGTAGATTGCAATTATGTTCCGGTCAGCATAAACAGCACACAATTCTGTATGCCTAGTCTGCTCATTGTTTAAAAGATGCGATCGAGGCCTCTGAAAAGTGAGAAGCCTTTGCAGTAGAGGTAGTCATCAGGGACTTCTTGCGGCATGCACCTGCACGGCGCCGCTCATCAAACAAGCCACGCCCACCTTAGGAGGATTGTTGCATGACATTTGATGTATTGTTTGCGCTTACTTTTGCACACACAACTTTCCTTAATTGCAGAATAATAATATATGTTTATGATTTCTGAATACATTGTCTGTACATATCAAGTAGGACTTCAAAAAAATTTCAAATTTTGCTGCTGGGATCCTTCTGCTGGTAGCAAGGCTACTGACTTGGTAGGAATTTTGACCACACCTAAATGAGATGGCACCCGGGTGGTGCTTACTTAATTCACACTAAGATTTTAATGTAGTGCGCACTGCTCCTCTCTCAGCATAGCTATGCAAGTTGATCCCGTGAGCAGGTTGTTTTAACGCTATAGCGTTAAAGACCCCGTGTGGCAAAAAAGTCGGTGCCGTCGTCGGCGGCGTTGGCCGTGAGCGAAAACTCCTAGAAACATTAATAAATAAAACTGAGTAGGAGATTAGTCGAGTTGCGGAATCGAGTTGCGGAATCGAGTTGCAGAATCGAGTTGCGGAACCTTTCCGCGAACCTGTTGGTCTTGTTTTCGCATAAAATGCCGCTCCAGTTGGGTCGAAAGTCGCCAACAACGGGACCCGTACCGTCCCGGCCTCCCCTTCTTGCGCGGACTTCCTTGTTTACTCCGCGCCGTCACGGGCATAACAATTACCCCCTGAACAGCTTTCAGGCCTGCGCCCAAAATTTTGACGTCACATCCGGCAGGCTGACACTTGCAGAAGCCGCATCGCCAGAGACATATGATTTTAGTCCCTGCTGTTCTTTCTTTCACGCTCCCTGCGCCGCACGGGCCGGTTGGTTGCAGCGGCGTGGTCGCGTTTGTCTTCTCTCGTCGTTGTTTTGCGGCAATTTTGCTTCGGTGTGCGATGTGCAGTGGATACTAAAATGCCGAACAAGTGTTGTGTGCCCGGGTGCACCGGCAATTACGATACGGGCAGGAAGATACAAGTGTTTTCTTTCCCAAAAGACGACGACACTTTCAAGAAGTAGTTACGCGCCATTCCAAGGAAGGACTTCGGGCCCACTTCGTGCACTAAGGTAAGAAATGTTTATGGTTCTGTTATGTGCTCCTGGTTGCTTTTACTTAATCAGCACGTTTATTGTGATACTTCCGAAGCCTAGATAGATTGATTGTGGCCACATTTCTTTGCTGCAAACACGCTTATAGACAAAGGGGCTAGCATTAGGTTATTTTAATAAGTGGATTCTGAGGTGTTTACGAAACGTTTCTACGTTTGTGCAGGTTTGCGCCGATCATTTCGGCGCTTCATGCATCGAGACGACGACATCGTACACGGATCCAAGAAGAGGAAATGTTCTTACAGTTCGATTGCCAGTACCGCGGTTGCGTCATGGATCGGTGCCTACCGCATTTCCCAACTGCCCTTCGTGCCTTACAGCACCAGACAACAGCCAGAGAGAAGCACCTGATGCCAATAGGAGCCGACTAGAAGCTTCCCAACTCGCCCTCGCGGTCAAAGGATCACTGGCGTCATATGAAGCGGAGCAGAAGAGAGACGAATTTTCGTCACTCGAAGAACTAAAGGCGCGCCTGCAAGTGGCCTCAGTGTAAGTGCAGTGGACTGTGATTCATAAAGAAAAGAGTACGATGTTTTTGAACATCACCAACGATCGTGAACCTTGGTTGAAGGCGTCATTGACAGTGTTCGAAAACCTCCGAGTCTCAGCCTGCTACCAAGGATCCGCGATCATGAATCTTGGTAGCGCTGTTGTACCAGACTCGGTTTGCAAAGTAAGCCCCTTGTTGGTAATTTTGAACAACCTGTGCATGCTGTCTGACGAGTCTGGTGAGCGTTGTAGTTCTCGCCACCTGTCGCTTTCAGTAAATTCCCTTCTAGACAAATTGGAAGCACGCAATAATGAAAACAAGAAAGGGGCTGTGAACTTTTAAAGGAACAGCTAACACTGCTTTCTGCAGAGCGTATTCAGCACAGCACACAGGTAATGGTGTTTGCATGGATTCTCCACACAATATCGCCGCATGCCTACAAGTATTTGAGAAAAACAAGTACACTAGCCTTGCCCCATCCGACCACTATTAGAATAGTGTGCTCATCTGTACAAATGGGCCCAGAAATTGATTCTTGTGATGCAACTTTTCTTCAGTATATTTCCCAGTGATTTACACATCTGCAGCCACATGAAAAGACAGTGACGTTGATGCTTGACGAAATTCATATCAAGCCTTGTTTTGATTATACGGGGGGCAGCATATGTGGTGCTGCAGTGAATTCCAGCGAGGCAGCCACGTCTGTACACGTGTTTATGATACAAAGTCTGCTGAGCGCATTCAAGGAGGTAGCACCCATTCTTCCGGTAAAAACCATACAGGGCGACAAACTTCATGCCATACTGAAGAAGGTGATCATACGCTTAGAAGATATTGGGTACAGGGTAATAGCCGTTGTTTGTGACAATAAATCTCTAAACAGAAAGGTAATGAAGATGTTTCTGCCAAAGCCAATGCTTCGTCATGTTTATCCACATCCTGCAGATCCAGATCGGCCATTATTTTATGTGGTAGATGCTGTATAACTTTTGAAGTGTATCAGAAACAATTGGCTGAATCAGAAAAATGCGGGACTTGCTTTTTCTATCAGTGCGTTGAGCTTTCAAACAATGATGTTCGTCCTGAATGCAAAATGACTGCCTCAGTCAATAATTCGAGAGATTTACATAAAGAGGAGTCATCTCTACTGATAAAGTCTGGGTATGGCTTGACATCCAAGGTATTAATCCGAGCAACTTGGAACGGCAATATGTGAAGCTGGTAATGGAGGTTTTTAATCCGCACGTAGCTACAGCCCTGGCAGCTCGCAGTGGTGAAGCTGATTTTCAACATGCGGCAGCAACAGCAGAATTTCACCAAAATCATTCTTCGCTGGTGGAGTATTGTCAACGTAAAAACGGCAAAAAAAGGCTTCCATCATCGTACTGTTTACGAAGAACCATGTCTTGCAGTAGAGATCACTCAAAAGTAGTTTTTCTGAATGGTTTCATTACCTGGCTTGATGTCTGAAAATTTTATGGGCATAACACTGGGGTACTTACCCAGGACACATTGAGTGCCCTAAGGCTATCTGCTCAATCCCTACTGGCATTGGCAAAGTATTGCATAAGTGAAGTTTATTTTAAGTACGTCCTACTTGGGAAAGTTCAAACGGATCCTCTCGACAGTCGTTTTGGACAGTACCGGCAAATGGCTGGTGGGCAGTGCCGCATATCTGTTCGACAGCTTTGTGACACAGAGGGCAGGATTCGCCTTCAAAATGCTCTGCCAAAGAAGAGCACTGATGACTTCAGGAACATCGAAGAGACAGTGTCAGAAATGTAAGAACCTCCTTTAGTGTTCAAGTTGTAGACGCTGACCTTGATGCACTCAGAGAACGAATGCCAGTTATTGGTTATGTTGGCGGGTATTGTGCGCATGCTACAATGAAAGTTTTAAAGTGTAAAAGTTGCCGAGCACACTTGTTTGTTCCCGGAAGTGAGACGGAAATGGAAGAAGACACCCATTCCTTAATCGCACTACTGGACCGAGGTGGACTCCAGTTTCTCTCTGCCCTTGTGATTACAATAGTCATGTACACGGAGGTTGTAGTTACGAAGCTTACGGCGCTCGGCTGCCGGCCCGAAAGACGCGGGTTCGATCCCGGCCGCGGCGGTCGCATTTCGATGGAGGCGAAATTCTAGAGGCCCGTGTACTGTGCGATGTCAGTGCACGTTAAAGAACCCCAGGTGGTCAAAATTTCCGGAGCCCTTCACTACGGCGTCTCTCATAGCCTGAGTCGCTTTGGGACGTTAAATCCCCATAAACCAAACCAAACAATTTCTCCATGGGCCCAACCAAAGCAATGTCGCTCGGCAACTGACGCTCAACTCTCTATCGAGGCTTGAGGACATAGATGCATGTGAAAATGGGCATGCCTACGAGCTCCTTGTCTCGCTTGTTGCAAACTGTGCAGCAAGAATAATGCTTAGCAACTTATGCAAACAAAGGAACGATCAACTTCATATTATAAAAGAACAGAATGCAAAAATCAGAAAAGCCCAAATCTTGCTTGAAAAGTAATTTTCCAAAACTTGTACACCGCACATTTAATTACTTTTAATTGCACTGCAGGAGTTTCATTGCAGCTTCCTCATGTGATTTCTTTGGCGAACTTCTGCTTGTTGTAGTTCAATGAGCATTCTTTTGTTTGCATCATGCATGCTTTCTAGCGCAGAGTTTAAATGACAGTTCCTTGTTTTTAATCTGAAATTTTAAAGTATTTTGGCAATGAAGTGCAATGTTGTTTTTTTACTGAGCTGAACCTCAGACAGTGCCTGCTGTGGTAGGTGAATGAGTTATTTGTCACACCTTTTGTCTGTATGTGCTCTTCTTGTGCAGTGTCTATTCTTGTACAATTGTTCCAGTGTCTATTATGTATTATTGTATTAGTCAATGTGGAAGACTGGGCGAGTTGGTAGGTAGTCATTCTAGAAAAAACAGCGCACACAGGACAGGGACCAAGGGAAGAACCGACGACACGAGCGCTGGCACCGACGACGGCAGCGCTCGTGTCGTCGGTTCTTCCCTTGGTCCCTGTCCTGTGTGCGCCGTTTTTTCTAGAATTGTATTAGTGTCTATATTATTGTGCAATGCAGTTTGCGCAGCGGATTACTTGTGCATTCCTGTACCTGCAGCAGTGAAATAAGTGCTTCTTATTTATTATAACCTTGTCGACAGTTTAGTCACAAGTGTGTTTAATGTACTGTGGTTTCTTTGCATGTCTTCGACTCTACAAAGTAATATGTTGGGATTTATGCTATTGAATGGCGGCCACCTACTCTGAAAAATTGATAAAATAATATTTTCTTCTAACCTACAGTTAAGATGCGAGTATGGTTTTCGTTTTCTACCTCTTGGCATTCCAATGTGCTATGTTCTGCTTCCTCTCATTCATCTGAAACTCGTACCGTGCCACAGGGCCTACTTTAATGTACAGATTGGTATCGGAACTGTGTGTATCTCTTATCGGTGCAACAACTTGTTTCGGCTGTCAGTTGTTTACAATTTTATAGCACGCAGTATAAAAAGCAACATCCGTCTACATTACAGTGCAATATCATTTTCTGTCTGTCATGTATTTTGGCCGCGAACGATGTGTAGTCGAAAATATTTTTAAATATGCCTACAGACATAGTCTGCTGTGATAAATAAATATGCATAATTCTGTCCGTAAAATTAATTATTTGTCTTTGCCCTGATAAATTGCGCGGGCCTGGCGGTCGACGAGCCTGTCTGTGGCATCAGTTCCCGCGAAGCGAGCGCGCCGCAATCGCTCGCGGCCCTCAACCGGCGCCCAGTGTCGTCGTTGACGCCGCGTCACGTGACGCGCAGGCCTGAAAGCTGTTCAGGGGGTAATGGCATAACCCGCCGGGAAGAACCCTAACCAGATGCAGCTGTCGGCATGTGTGCGTTGCCAAGGGGTTGTCAAGGCTTCGGGAATGAAGGAGATACGGCTAGGTAGGAGCCGAGTGACCATAAAACGCATTATTCTCGTAACGACTGTCTTCTCCTCTTTCAAGGGCTTCTGTGAACAACTTGAGTGATCGTCTCGTCGGCATATGTTTGTCGCGCGTGCGAGGAAGAAAGCAGATGACAATGTTAGGATGGTGCCAACAATGGATGGTGCCAACAGTACGCCTAAACTCCGGGCAAGAACGTTTGCAATTCACACTCCCTTCCCCTCTGAACGCTTATACATCTGCATATTTTGACTTATTCACCTGTACTCATAAGGTATTGCGTAGGATGTATATAGAAGGTAGCTACGAACAATTTTCATCCTCAGCTGTGCCAAAATAAGTCTTTGCTTCTGTATCTCATATTTTATGTATGAGAGTGTGATATGTAATAACAATCTTTTTATCCCTGTGTTTACTCAGTACGCTTGAAGTGCTCTTGCGATGTATAGCATTACATTTTTGTTCTTTTGTTTTGTTTTATACGACACAAGAAATTGAGTCGTTGTTTGTCTTCTGCTGTTGCCTGTAAAAATGGGGGCTGCGGCTTTTTCAAGCTGTATTTTTTACAGCTTTTTCTGCAGCTCCTCTGTCCATATACCTTTGAGGCAGAAATAGATTTATTATTATTATTTATTATTATGTCGATTTTTCAAAAGCATTTGACTTGCTCAACCATAATCTGCTTCTACAAAAACTAGAACACTACGGAATTAGGGGAGCCACTTTGTCTCTGCTAAAATCATACTAAACTCATCGCAGACAAATGGTTGCTCACAATAACAAGTTGTCGAGCCTTGAGCCACTTCTCTCTTGTGTTCCCCAGGGCAGCATAATGGGGCCTTTATTATTCCTTGTTTACATCAATGACATCTTTTTCACCCCTGCCGTTGACCTTGTGGGCTTTGCTGACAATATTACAGCACTATTCTCAGGTAGCACAGAAGCCGATTTATTATCGCGAGCCAATAAGTTCCTGGAGTATCTTCACGAGTGGTCAAGAAATAAGAATCTGAAAGTGAGTTCTGACAAGACGAAGGCCGTTTTATTCCGAACAAGAAACAAAACTGTTCACGCCAATTTCACGCTATCACTAGGAGGCAAAACAGTTGCAATCGTGCCAAACACAAAATGCTTAGGAGTAATCTTCTCAGAGTGTCTCATCTGGGACGAGCAGGTTAATCATGTTCGGAAGCAACTAAATCAATTCAACGGTCTTATTTGCCAACGTAGGGACACACTTCCGTCTCAAGTGAAGGTCTTAATTATCAAGCGCTCTTTCGCCCATCACTGACATACTGTCTCACAGTTTGGGGAACGACGACCCAGCACAACATATCCAAACTAATAACAGCACAAAAGCGGGCAATTAGACTAATAGCAAACGTATCGTGGCATACCCACACACATCCATACTTCATTAAATTTGGCATTCTAAAGATCACTTCTTTGTTTCCTTTCAGATTGCTATCAATGTACAAAACTGCGGTTATTACTAACGATGAAACCACTCTCTCGCTTCTAAAAATATCTCGCTATTCAACGGTGTATGATACCCGCTCTCATTTTCCTTGGTCATTGCCTCTTTGTCGCACCAAATACGGTATGCAATCATTGTCTTTTATTCATTCAAAATGCCAGAACATTATAGAAAAAAACAACATATCGCTAAGAGATATCACAGTGAAGAGCCTGAAAACCGTCTTGTACCTTTTTGAAGACGCTTAGCTTGAAATTCCTCTGAACTGTAGATCAGATTATAACATGGGTAAATTCTGCTTATGTTGTACACTTGCATGATGTGATGCTTTTGTTTTGTAGTATTTACATTGATTTTTGTTTTGATCGTGATGCTAAATGTTGAAATGTTGTATTTAATTCATATTGATACTTTCGTTTTTGTTTCAACTGCCTCACCTGTAGCTGTCTTGTGAAAAACTGAGGCAATACGCTGCCTCGGAAGTGTGGGCATAGGGTGCCTCTCAAGCTGCATTCAAGCAGCTTTTCCCCCTGCGTCCTCTGTCTCCCAGTGATACCTGTACCACTGAGAGCCAGAAATAAACTTCAACTTCAAGTAGCAACGGCCGTGCCGTGGGTATAGCGTGGGAAAGGGTGGTCGCGTTTGGGCTCTTTGTGCTTTTGATTGCAACCTCTCTTTTCCCAAATGTTTAATCAGTACTCTTTCCGCAATCTGTGATTAGTTGGCGGAAACCTTATTTTCCTTTCCCTCACCAGTTATTGGGGGGGTGTGTCGCTTGTAATCTTATTGGTGGCTGTCCCCGCTAAGGACGGGGACAGAGGGTTCAAAAACAAGCGCGATGGGTCGAACGAGGGCTGAATTCGTCTGATCAGCGGTTTTGTCATGTTGTAAATAGTTTTCTCCTTGCTTTGCTCCTTCTTGTTTTATTTATGTTGTAAATACATAATTAACCTTCTCCTTTCTTCGAGTAACGTGAATGTTTACGAGTTAGAACCACCAAGTCATCGAGAAACCTCTATTTCATCATCAACAAGGTGTTTCCTCTCATCCCAACCTGAAGGGGGAAACTCACCTCAGGGCCTGCGGAGTGCGAGACGAGCACGCTAACCACTTCGACACGCCAGTTCGATGGTTTAGAATGAACAAAGGCGCGTCTAGTGAATACGCTGTTGTCTTAGAAGTGTGCTTTAGAGACATGTATTTTGGTATTCATTAGTAATTATGAGCATGTAAATTACAGAAGTCGCAGTTAAGCGAGTAGGCACAGCACGTTTCCGCTACTTGTCCTCTTCGCTTGGCGCACACGTATCGTCACAGGCAGCGCCCACTAAAACCACTTCCTCCCCCTCCTACTAGAAATCTACGCCACTGCACGAACAGATCACGCGCGACGGCAGCGCCTCCGGATCGTCTCGATCGGGCGCAGAGGGCCGTGCGGGGACGCAGGAATCATGCGGTGAGCGGCGAACCACGCAGCGTACATCCAAGGCGCGTTCACCACGAAGCTTGCGGCTTTGTCCGTTCGTTCGGCGCGGAAGCTATGCTGGCGTTCGTGGCATCGGGTTTGTCGAGAACGATATGCCGACGAACTACGACTGCAGCTTGAGTCCCGCGGACTCAAGTTGCAGTACTCCCAGGGATCTATGAATGTAGAGAATGACCTTCTGCATGTATGGGAATTAGCCCATTACGCTATCGCGTCATACCCTCAAGGCGGATCTAAGCCGCCGCGGTGGCTGAGTGTTTATGGCGCTAGGCTGCTGGCCCGAAAGACGCGGGTTTGATCCCTGTCGCGGCCGTCGAATTTCGATGGAGGCGAAATTCAAGAGGCCCGTGTACTGCGCGATTTAAGGGCACGTTAAAGAACCCCAAGAGGTCGAAATTTCCGGAGCCCTTCACTTCGGCGTCTCTCATAGGCTGAGTCGCTTTGGGACGTTAAACCCCCATAAACCATAAACATCAAGGCGGATCATGAGTGTCCCCTCAAATTTTTGCACCACAAACAGCGTTTGCGTTTACTGACTAGTCTTTCTTCATAAATGCTAAACGACAGCTCACTCTGATTCTTTGTATTGTGACACTAAGGCATTCATGCTATCGTTACAGTTTATGTGTAAACCTTCAATATTTGCCCGGACATAGAAGATTTTTTTGCACAATTTAACAGTCAGGAACGTTATTATACGACTTAGCACTCAAGCATGTACAGTACAACTGTTTTGTGTTTTTAGGAGCCACTTTCACAAGTTTGTCTCACTGGAAGTTGACCGCTGTGCAGTATGGTCACGGGGACACCTTCTGAATGCGAAAAATGAATGCCAAAAATAAAAGCCAAAAATGAGCCACAGCACAAATGTTTAAGGTTATCACACGAGTATCTTGTTCTGAATGGCTGAAGGCAAGTTGCGCGTCAGCAGTAATATTAAGTGTGATCAGTACAGAAAAACACCTGAGTGCCAGAAGCAGAAATGAGTGACGGCAAAAATTTTTAGTCTTATCATATAAACATCTTCTCAATGACTGAAGCCAAGATGACGGAGAGCACGTCTTTTGAAATACAAGATGTTGCGCAGACTTTTCCTTGTAAGCCGGATTAATGCAGTGTCCTTAGTAAATCAATACTTTGTTGAGGGCATTTTTTTGCTACGCAGTGTTCACACTTTGGCCTTTTTCTTTTTGCAGGACCTTGTGCACCCATATATACCTGACTCTAAGAATGATAGTACTGTAGTCTTGATAATCTACGGGCCGGCAATTGGGTGATGAAGTGTAACTGACCATGTACTTAGGTCTATGCTAGAGGCTAAAGCCTGCAAGATATGTGCAGTCAAGCTGCAACATTTGGTGTACACTGTGCGCCTTTTGATTCTGGGGTTTGTTATGGGCTGTATGCGAGGAAGAGAATGTTTCCTAATGTGCATAAGTGCAAAAACCTTTCCAATTAGGTTGCAATTCGATGTGTGAAATCAAGCCAACTATTAGTGCGAAAGCACTTATACACTCAACAACGCCGACTAAGAATATTGTACCCGTACGCACGTGCGTTATTTTGATATTTTGCCACTGCCTAGTGTATCGGTAGCTAAATCATAAGCCACAGACATGCGCACACAGTCACCTTCTCTGGGAGGGGAGGCCGCCCTTCTTTCCAGTATTGGCTATAAAACTAGCGCGCAATAAAGCACTATATTCTTTCCCCTGCACCCGTGCTGTCATGATTCATCGGCTGCAGCAGCCGGTACATGGTGTCAGAAGTGGGGCGTCGCCGACCAGCAAGATGGAATTCCTGAAGCCACCGGAGCCACTGCGTGCGACAGGGGACATTGGCAAGCACTGGCAGCTCTTTAAACAGAAGTTTGAGCTTTTCTTGACTTCATCGCAGGTGAGGAAGGAATCGCAATCTACAACACATTTACCATTGCGGATGGCGAGAGCAAGCTTGACTATGCGACGGTGGTCAAAAAGTTTAAAGAATACTGTGCTGCCCAACAGAACGAAGTCCACGAGCGGTACCTCTTCAGGAAACGAGTGCAAGATTCTGGTAAGCCATTTGAGCATTTTTTGTGTGATTTGAAGACGCAAGCCCAGTCATGCAATTTCGGCACATTCACGGAGTCAATGATTAGAGACCAAATACTTTTTGGCATCACTGATTTCCAGTGCAAGTGAAGTCAACAACGCATCTATGCGAGTGGCATACAATATTCTGATTTATTTATAACCGAGCTTTCTTTCTTGTTCTTCTTTCCGAACGAAGGAGGATGAATCGGTAGCTAAATCACCGTCCCGGAAGCCACGGGACATGCGCACACACTCGGCTTCTCTGGGAGAGGAGGCCGCCCTTCTTTCCAGTAGTAGCTATGAAACTAGCGCGCAATAAAGCACTGCGTTCTTTCCCCTTCACCCAGTGCTGTCATGTTTCATCGGCTGCAGCAGCCGATAAACCTAGCAGCCCAAGTTGAAAAAACCCGAGCTCACCCGAGTTACTCCGGTTAGCTCGGGTAAGTTCGGAGGAGCTTCGCGCCAGGTGCGCGAGAGGTTGGTCGGGTGGAGCAACGTGGGTCGCACA
Organism: Amblyomma americanum; assembly: GCF_052857255.1. Taxonomy (NCBI): domain Eukaryota; kingdom Metazoa; phylum Arthropoda; class Arachnida; order Ixodida; family Ixodidae; genus Amblyomma; species Amblyomma americanum. The sequence continues at coordinate 4,379,024 of NC_135500.1, read as the reverse complement.
ATTCCTACCGGCACCTACGAGCTCAGTGGTGAATCGCTTAACTGCTGTGTCGCTGCGCTTGTAGTGGCATGAGGACTCACCGCCATCTATGAATGTTAAGTAAAGAATGACCAGTTCTGCCTTTGTGGGCATTAACCCAATGGGCGCGAGAGCAGCACTACGATGCGGCTTACTAATACGCTCTGATTCTTCGTTCAAGTTATGGCACGGGCTCACTTAGCGCCATACCACTATCCTTATCTGCCAGGGGCACCAGCAAGTTGCCCTATTCAAACGACCCATGAGGATCCGCTTGGCCGCCCGGCAGATACATTTTTGCGCTTATCCCTCCACAATACGAAGCATCCAGATCGACGGCCCCATCATCTTCGGCTGCCTATATCAAAAGCTGGCGCAACCCCACCGCCATTAGTGGGCCTGACAACAGCACCACGATGAGGCTTCTTAATCCGTTCTGCTTCCTCGTTCAGGTTAGCCCTGTTACCTCTATGTATGCTAAGAAATCGAATACCGTCTGCCGGTTGATGTTCCAACGCCCATGACTTTTGGTTTGTTCTGTGAGTACAACCCAACTGCTTAGTTCGTCTTGGGATGTGCAGCTGAACCCTGGGCCCAGCACGAGGGCCCAGACAAGGCCCGTTGTCTCTTTTCCAGCCCCAGATATTTGACGAGATATTTTTCATGTTACAAAGTGTATACAGTCGAACTGGAAAACTGAAGAAGGCCCAGATGGATTTTATTCAGTCTGTTGGTGAGCTTAAAGTAACCCAGGAGGCACTGCAAGAAAATCTGAATGGTACATACAAAAGAATAACGCAGGTTAAGCACAATACGGTCGTCCCTGACACAGTCGCGAAGGAGCTGCAGCGTCTTCGCCAGTCGATTGACCGCCTTACAGGTGAAAACGATCAGCTGCGCTGTAAGCAGGCCGTGCTTGAACACAGGCAACGGCGAGTCAACCTACTATTCTAAAGCCTATCCTACCCTCAGAGTCCTGGGCCCAGTCGGAAGAATAAATTTTGAATGTTCTTTCATCCTCCTTGAAAATTTCGCCCTCCGAAATTTTGCTGTAGAGAGCCCCCGGGTCGGCGGGTGTATGCGTAATAAATGCCGGCCAATTATTGCCAAATTCCCATCTTCAAGGTTCAAAAAAGTGCTCCTCAATAGATCTTAGCTGAAAGAAATTAAAATTACTGTGATAACTATCCTCCAGGTTGCTAGGAAAAATTTTGTGGAGTTTGCAAAACCCACCCCTTAAACTTCAAGGTTCCCTTCAACAAGTTTTAAATAGACAAAAAGTGCTGCACCTGCAATCCCTCTGACAGGGGTGAGCATGAGGTTTCTAGCGCCTTCACACCACCGGCCGAAAGCTCCGATTCCATCCACGGACAGTCTGATGCCTTGCAGCCATTCACAGAATTCACCACTGAATAGCACTGCGCGAGGGGCGGTGGATTAAGGTACCGGTCATCAACCCACTTTCGATTTTATTCACAATTATTCGAAGCGTACTTCTAACGCGGCGATCATTGTTCTGCTCTCGATGCTTCTGACGCTGATGCTATATTTCTTACTAAAACCTGGCTTTCCGCGAAGATTGACAGCAGTGAATTGTTCGACTATAAAAACCAGTTTAACATTTACCGCTGGAAACGGCATGCTCGGTGCGGTGGACGTTTACTTATAGCAGTTTTTGCTGCTTTTCTGTCTTTTCCTAATCATTTCACAAGCACCCTAAAACTTTTTGTTAGTTGATATTCGCAAGTGCTCAAGGAAACTGTTATTTGGAATTTGCTACCGCGCTCCGTCCTGTTCACTCACCTTTACCGGCAACCTTCATGACGTCATCCATAAGGTTACGCCGCGGCCAGCCGAACAATCAGGCGCAATGAACGATGGACAAAAGAGAGAGTTACCATTTATTTGTAAAAAGGAGACTGGAGCGCATTGTGGGCAGGGTGCTCAGTCCAAGACTCCAGTGGCTTCCGCTGACGCTTTGGCGATGGCCACTAGCGTCTCTTGGTCTTTCGGGGTGCCGCTGGCCAGCGTCACCTACAACTGCTCCAGCGCGAGCATGTCGATGTAATGTGCGTGAATGTGGGAATATCGCCAAACCAAGGACATGTATTTGCCTATAATGCTGGGTGAATGCGGTGTAGTGGTGATTGGAACAGGGTGTGTTTAGATGCGTCTTAGGTTGTAGGAGTCCCGCTGCAGAAATTTTTTTATGCGGTACGGGGAAGAGAGGCCTATTTAGGTGGAGCGTCTCCAGGCGGGTTGAAAAATGGGTTGAAAGCGGTATGAGAATAGAGTCAGCGTGCCCCGCTCGTTTGGTATAATCCCCAGCTAGGGCATTTGCCCTAATATTGCATCGAGACCTGCATGTCCTGGGACCTTGGTGATGACATCTTCATATTGGAGATGGCCGCACAGGACGCGGAGAGCCGTGCGCGGGGCACGTTGACTAGTATAGACTCTGAAGACCGCTACAGAGTGTAAAAATGGGGGTGCCGTGGTGTTGGGTGTAGCTCGATTTGCTGGTAATGGCTATTGCAGTGGCTTCTGCGGTCGCCGGATCCGGTGCCGTGAAGGACGCTCCAAGATAAGGGCTATTGGCGTGAATGACAGCAACGCAGCCATATCTGTGGGGTTGTGCATAGGAAGCCACAGCCGGATGCATAGCCAAGGTGTCTTGGCCGTATTGCCTACGAAGGCTGCAAAGACGGGCCTAACTGCGGGGGGCCTGTGAATTGTGGCTCATGTGACGAGGGATAGGGTCCATGTAAAGCAGGAGTGAACAGTGTTAGGCAAAATTCCGGTCAGGGCCATGGTCATGGTGGCCTGCGGGCCGCCTATTCTTGAACGGATGGCCCGGCGAGGTGATGAGGAGACGAGTCTGTTGGGAGCTCGAAACAGCCTCCTGGATTTCCGAAAGCGTGTTGTGAACCCCGAGTGCAAGAAGTCTAGAGAAGATGTACACATGGTGAGGCCCAGAGCTGTTTTAAAAAGGGTGCGGATAAATATATCGAACCTGCTATTATCAATATTATGGTATTGGAGACCGTATTGGGTTCAACTCACGGCCAGGGTGAACTTCCCGTCATCCTGCACAAGAGGCTAAGCACTTGGAGGAGTGATTTTTCTTCTAGGCTGGTTAATTTCTAGCATGACTGAGCCAGCGGAACAATAGTGGGGACCATGAATACGGATAATTTCCAATTTAGCCGCTGTACATTCCAAAGCGCTGGTCTGAACAAAATGCTCGCACACAGTAGCGGCTGTTTGTAGGGCTTGCTCTTTGGCGGCAAGGGATCCTCGGGTTTACCAGTTGGTGATCTCATCCGCATAAATGGTATATCCGATGTAGGAGAATGAAGAGAACTTGTGAGTGAGAGGGGCCATGACTTTATTGATACGGGCCACTGTAGAAGTAGTAGAAGCGCCTGCAATCGTAGAGAAAGGAAATGGTTCTCTCTCGCTCGCGCGCGCGGACCACTTAGGGACCGCCGCACTTTTACGTCTCTTCTCCGGATGTTCTCGCGTTGCACGTTACAGTTTGGTAGAGGTGCTGGGACCGCTTTCCGACCACCGCACTCCGCACAGCATCACTACGGCCCTCACACCTGTTCACCAGCGACCCAGCCGCCGTATTCGCGGAGAGTCGCCTGAATTTGGACCCCTTCCCCCGCCCACAAGAACGACGAAGCCTCGGTCACTGAGTTCAGCTGACATCGCCACTGACGCCAGGTCCCCGGCACCGACCCAGCCTTGCCTGTTGAGTCGAACTGCCATGACCATTGACGTCCGGCTCCTGGCGCCGATGTTTTGCCACCAACCGCGAACACCGCCATCTTTTCACGGTGACGTGTTCGAAGACGCTGGGTATTGTCTGGAGACCGAGCGGGTCGCGCGCTACAACGGCTGGAGCGAAGAGCGCAAGCTCCACAATGTATATTTTGCTCTTGAAGATTCTGCCCGGACGTGGTTTGAAAACCATGAGACTACCCTTCCTACCTGGAAGACGTTTTGTCGGAATCTCCTCGATACATTCCCCAACGCCGACCGCAGGGAGAAGGTTGAAGCTTCGCTGCAGTCCCGATATCAGCGCACGGACGAAAGTGTGCGCATGCGCATTGAGGACATCGCCCGTCTATTCAAGCGTGCCGACCCCAACATGACGGAGGAGAAGCTTCGCCATCTCATGCGTGGAGTTAAGCAGGAGCTCTTTGCGGGCCACCTACGCAGCCCACCCCGCACTGTAGCGCAATTTCTCACCGAGGCGACCAACATGGAGACAACGCTCCAAAAACGGGCCCGCCAGTACAATCGGGACATCAACAGCATTGTGCCCGAAACATTTTCTTCGTGCATCGGCGGCAGTGCTGACACCTTGCACTAACTGATTCTGTCAGTTGTCCGGGAGGAACTCCAACGGTTCCGTCTGCCTCAGGTTGCGCGCCTGCGCCGCTGGCAGCGCTGGCAGAAGTCGTCCGGGACGAAGTGCGGCAGGTTGCGCAGGCACCTCCTATTCCCGAAGCGCCACCCCACTTCAATTCCAGACCCACGTACGCAACAGTTGTACGACGCACGGCTGGCTACAGTCCCGCTACTCCGACGCCTGCCATGAGCAGCATCGGCCCATGTCACTCAACCGCGCCTGGCTACGGTGTCACTCTGACGTCTCCTGTCAGTAGCACCGCCCCATATTATGCAACTGCACCTGCTACAGCTGAGACACGTCCTCGGAAGTTGATTTGTGGCGTACACCCGACCGCAGACCTCTGTGCTACCACTGTGGGGAGCCCGGTCATCTCTACCGAGCATGTCCGTACCGCCAAGTGGGTCTTCGCGGTTTCTGTCCCGACGCACCTTGTTCTCAGTACGGTGAACGACCGCCTGAGATTGTGCAGCATCTCTGGGTGCGCCAGAACCGTATTTACTCTGGAGGGCGCGAGTCCCATTCGCCTTCGCCCCTCCGTATCGGGATTTGAGCCCCGGCCGCCAGAGTAGCTCTGCTGGCCGTCCTCGCTTTGTCCTCGTCGGGGAAACTAAAAGCAGCGACCTCTGCAGGCAAGGCCGCTGACGTCGAGACGGGTTGAGATCCTGCATCGCGAAACCACCGAGCCGACGATACCTGGACATAGAGAGCCAGCGACAGTAACCAATACGCTGCATCTGATTTCGGGGTGATAATTGATGGCACTGAGATTACCGCGCTGCTCGATACCGGCGCTGATTATTCTGTCATGAGCCGTGCCTTGGCTGGAGACATTAAAAAGGTTCTGACACCGTGGACGGGGACCCACATACGCACCGCTGGTGGTCACCTAATTTCCCTTTTTGGCAAGTGCACGGCTAGAGTTGGAATTCGTGGTTTCACGTACGTTTGAGAATTTGTCGTGCTGTCCGAGTGTTCCAGAGACTTGATTCTGAGGATCGACTTCTTGCAGGCGAACGGCGCTATGACTGACTTTAAGGACGCACGTGTCACGTTCTCGACCAAACAGGCCGTGGCCCGCTTTGACTCCCGAGATCCTTGTAGCAACGCTCTGCGCATTGTCGAGAATGACGTCACGGTGCCGCCGCGGTGCAGTGTCATGGTGCTCGTGCGGAACGACCTATTTCACGACTACGAGGGCCTGGCGTACGGCCATACTCCACTGCTGCTTGAGCGGGGTCTTGTCATTGCCCGAGGTCTTGTCCGACTACGTGACGGCCGTACCCACGTCCTCCTGACCAACGTTTCCAACGAATATCAGCACCTCGTCAAAGGCACGGCTATTGCCTTCCTCCGCGACGTTGGTGAGGTCCCAGGTTTGTGCATGTGCACCGTGGGAGGACCCACTCCAGACAATGCTGGCCCACACTACGTTCTTCAGTCAGTCAAAATAAATCCGGCCATCCATCGATTCAGAAGGATCTTCTGTCGGACCTCTTGGCAGACTTTGCGGACTGCTTCGCTACGTGCTCGAAGGTCAGCCGCACTCCACTCGCCAAGCACCATATCTTCACTGATGAGACTACGCGACCGGTCTGCCAGCGTCCCTACCGTGTTTCCCCGATGGAGCGAGAAGCCATTAAGAATCAGGTTGCCGAAATGCTTGCGGGCAATGTCATTCAGCCGTCCACCAGCCCATGGGCATCACCAGTGGTTCTTGTAAAAAAAATTGGCGGTGGTTTAGCGCTGTCTATAGCTGGAGTGACGCGATAGCTACATCTGGCCGAATGAAACATGGTCACGTGACAACCACGTGACGAGCCTCGCTATCAGCAACGACGCCGCGGGCGCCACTGGCAGCTGCTCCGCACCACGTGACCAACCACGTGACAGCGTGGCGGCGCAGCCACAGGGTTGCGCACTGCCAGACGGTGGCGTCGCCGCCACGCTGAAAGCTCGAAATGCTACCGTAATGTAGCTATCGCTACAAAAAAGACAACGCTCTACTTTTCTGTGTTTACTACTGGAAACTTAATAACGTGACCAAAACGGACCCATTGCCCATTTACCCACTGCCCAAGATAGACGACGCGCTCGACCGATTATGGGTTGCCCGATGCTTCTCGTCATTAGATCTTAAAAGCGGGTACTGGCAAATCTAATTGGACGAGAGAAACAGAAGACGGCTTTCGTGACGCCCAACGGCTTCTATGAGTTTAAGGTGCTCCCATTTGGTCAGTGCTCTGCAGCGGCCATGTTCCAACGCATGATGGACACCGTTCTCTCCGGCTTGAAGTGGCAGTCCTGCCTGGTGTACCTGAACGATGTCTTTATATTTTCGACCATGTTTGACTAACATTTAAAGCGGTTGCGCATTGTGCTACAAGCACTCAAATCCGCACAACTCACCATCAATGCCGAGAAATGCAATATCGGCTTTGAGGAACTTCGCTTTCTTGGTCACTTTGCCAGCACACAAGGTGTTCGCCCGGACCCTAAGACCGCTGCCGTCTCAGGTTTTCCACGCCCAAGTGACAAGAAGGCCGTTCGCCGGTTTTCGGGTCTGTGCTCGTATAATCGGAGCTTTGTTGAAGATATATCGCGGATCGCCGTACCGTTAAACTCACTGACTCGCGACGACACGCCCATCCTGTGGAGAAGCGTCTATAACGTACTACGGTACTCGCCCATTTCGATGAACACGCGGCCACGGACATCCACACTGATGCCAGCAATGTCGGCCTTGGTGCGGTACTGATCCAGTGGCAAGACGGTGCAGAACGGGTCATCAGTTATGTCAGCCGAACACGTACGCACTCCGAGACCGATTATTCTACGACGGAGAAAGAGTGCCTTGTAGAGATATGGGCCATCAGAAAGTTCCGGCGGTACCTCTACGGGCGACCCTTCCGTGTGGTAAGTGACCACCACTCCTTAGGCTGGCTGGCGAGCCTCAAATACCCCTCTGGTCGCTTGGCTAGATGGAGCTTACACGCTTGCAAGAATACGACTTAACAGTCGGCTACAAGTCGGGCCGTAAGCATCAGGATGCGGACTGTTTGTCGCGCGCGCCTATCACATTCGGTCCCGAAGAACCCACCGATGATTTTCCTTTCGTGGGCGCTGTTGGTATCGCTCAAATGGCTCAGATTCAGCGGGCGGACTCGGAGTTCGCGCCGCTCATCGATTACCTCGAAGGCGTCGACGCCCGCATCCCGCGTGTTTTTCGTCCACAACACTGTCCTGCGTCATGGAGCCCCGGGACACTGCTTTCACTGCCCGCTTAACCCAGTCCGTGATGACACTGACGCACACCAGCAATCGACGTGCTACGGCCTATCACCCACAGACAAACGGGTTAGTAGAGCGACTCAACCGCACACTAATTGGCATGCTTTCTATGTACCTTGACGTCAAGCATGGAACTTCTGACACCATTCTGCCGTACGTAACGTTTGCGTAAAACACCGCCCTGCAGGAGACTACCCGACTGACTCCATTTCAGCTTGTCTTCGGTTGGCACGTGACCACTCCGTTGGATGCTATGTTGCCCGTTGACCCCTACTGCGATTCTGACGCTGACCTCGACGCAGACACCTTCGTTCAGCGTGCTGAGGAAACGCGGCAATTGGCACGCCTGCGAATTAATCGTCAACAGGAGACTGCCGCCGCTAGGTACAACCTCGGACGCCGCTTCGTCAGTTACGGGTGTCACAAAATTCGGCGCATTTTAGAAAGAAAGGGCACAGCGCTTAAACAATCGCGCCCACGTGCTCTAACAATAAAATAAAAAACAGCAGGGAAGGATCCCCGGATAGCGTGTAACTTGCATGTGCTGTTGCCCTTTCCACTCAGCTCGCCGGCGCGGAGCCAAAGTAAACATAGCCCACGCGCGGCGTCGATTCACTAGATTTGAGTAGTTTCTAGTCATCGTCGACGGAGAGGGCATGACCTCGACCGCGCTAAAGTGATACCCTCTCCCCTTCGCTCTCGCGCCGGCGTCTTCGCATGCGAGATGGAACCAGAAATTTCTCGAAGGCGGATTCCGCGCTCGACCAATGGGGTCGCGCGCCCGGCGCTAGAAGAAGGAGCTTGTGCATTTGAAACTGAGTGTATGTGCGCGCCTGCCTTGGCGCGAAGAACAAACAGACGCGGACTGCGCCTATAAATGAGGGGCTTCAACCACTGTCGGTTAGCCCGAGCCGCCGTTTAAGATTCCGAGAAGCGCGCCCGCTCGACTCCCGGGAGAACACCACTCGACTAGCCACGGACCAGCGAGGCAACGTGCGCCAGCCTGCGGATCGGCCCCGTCGTGCTCCTCAGGTCGTCGTACTGTCGCAGTGCCCGGTGAACAAATTGTGTTTTGTTTGTTTGTCTCTCTCTGTATTTGTGCACTTTAGGTGCAAAGATTCTGTTGAATTGTTATCTCTCTCTATTGTTACTTTGCACGAGTTACATTGTATTTGTAAATCACTTTGTATCTGCTCGTACGAGTGATTGTGAAAGCCTCTGTATCGTCTCTCAGCTGTGTAAACTTTGTTTTGTTTTGTGAACCTTTGGCTCCGACCCATTCTCTGGCTTGCGACCGGCGAAAGCTGGGCACCAAACGACCAACCGCCTTTTCACTTGGGAGCTGGTCTCCGGCTGAGCTTGCCACGCTGAGTAGAGGGCATCTCCTCTGTGACCGAGACCGCTACCCCCACACGCTCTAAGGGTGTCTAGGAGCACACGCAAAAGTGCGCGAAGTGTTGACAACGGGTCTGGCGACTTGGTATGGGTTTGGACACCTGTTCGTTGCCGCGGCCTTTCTGAAAAGTTGCCGCGCAGATACTTCGGCCCTCACAAAGTGGTGCGCAGCATCAGTGATGTGACGTTTGCAGTTGCTCCCGCCCAAGCGGCTTCCTTATCGCTCCGGTCGCACCGTACTGAAGTCGTGCACGTTGTTCGCGTGAAGCCTTACCACTACAGACTACCTGGCTGAACAGAGGTTCACTGCAGCTGTGTTTTCGCTGACATTTCCCTCCTAGCCGCATCGTGGCGATGCTTCAGAAGGGGGGGGGGGGGGGGGGGCAGTGATACGTGCAACTGTAGAATAAGTAGAAGCGCCTGCATTCGTAGAGAAAGAAGATGGTTCTTTCTCGCTCGTGCTCTCGAACCACTTAGGGACCGCCGCAGTTATATGTCTCTTCTCTGGAGGTTGCATTGCTCGTTACAATATTGCATAGCAGTGGTCATAGGCCAGCACCTTGTGGAGTGCCCTTGTCAGGTGTTTGGCAGGGAGACAAAGTAGTAGATCCGATGCCTTTCGCGACTGTGCTGGCTGTAAGGATTGTTGATATATACGGAACATACGAGGTCCGCAGTGTATCTGATTTCGACCTTCTAGGATTGCAGAGTGGGAAATGTTGTCGAAATCGCCCACAATATCAGGTGTTAGAAGGTGGTGATCTCCGCCGGGAGGTATCCGCGTGAGTCTTTCGTGGTTGAGAATAAGAAAGGCGTCTCGCATGGAAAGAGCCGGTCGAAACCTGAGCATAAAAGAGGAAAGAGATTATTATCTTCAATATAGTTTTGCAGGCATGTTTGGATGGTTCGCTAGTATAGCTTGCCTAAGCAAGAGTTGAGCGATACGGGCCTGAGAGCAGAGAGAGAGAGAGAGGCTGGCTTGTTGGATTTGGGATTGATAGTCACTTCTGCATGTTTCCATGGGGGGGAGGGCATTTTGCCTTCGCCCCACAGTTCATCATTGACGTATTGGGTAAGTGTTTGAAGGGAATCGTTCGAGAGGTTGTGTAGCACTGGGTGATTTTTTCGGCGCCTGCGGTACTAGAGCGGCTACAAGGGAGGGCAGCTGCGAATACCTCTTCATAAGTGATGGGCGCGTCGAGTTCCGGGTTGGTGTGGCCAGTGTGAATAATAGTTAAGGTAAGTGGCTCTCGAGCGACAAAATATTGGGAGCGGAGGGTGTCCAGAAGTTCTTGATCAGTGCCGGCGATTTGATGGGCTACTGCTTGCAAGATTCTATTGGTAGACGTCTTTGTTGCTTCAGGATGTAAAAGGCGGCGCCGTATGGCCCATGTTTTGGGATTACTCAGGGGCCCACGGAGAGAGTCGCAAAACTGATGCCAGTTTTGGATGGAGAGTTGCGATTCCTAGTCCTGGACTTGCAAAGTAAGCTGCGCTATATGCGATTTTTGAGGCTGCGATTATGTCGTTGTTCGGCGCGATCTCTTCAGAAGGTTACGACGGGCCTCCCAGAGGTGAATGAGATGGAGGTTGAGTGCGGTGTTGTAAACGGTCAGTTGGAGGGCTGGCGTGTGCGATTATTGGGTGTAACAAAGGGCCTCGGTTCATGCCGCGATATCAATAATAGAGCTAGAATGTGGAGCCGCGGCTCTATAGGCTTCCCAATTTGTGATCTTGATGATACCGAGGGTACTCCGGTGCTGTGGGGACAGTATGCTGATTGAGAGTATGTAATGGTCGCTTCCTCGAGTTTCCCCTAGATTTGTTCAGCTATGGTGGGAGACATTCTCAGTGAAAGTGAGATCCAGAGAGGTGTCGCGGGAGACACTGTTACCTAGTCTTGTGGGGACTGAGAGATGAGTTATTAAGGTAAGGTGTTGGACGGCCATGACATCCAGGAGAGTGGTCCCCCTGGCTGTATCAACTCAGCCGGGCCTTGTTGAGAGCAATAAATTCGCCATGTTCCACGAGACTATTAATATCTTGGTGCGAGGTGGTTGGCGAATCATCATGGAAACGGCAGCGTGAAGCAACAAGAAAGAAAGAGAGACACCGGAACATTTCAGTGTTTGTCCTGTGTTCCCGTGTCTTTCTTCCTTGTTGCTTCACGCTGCCGCTTTCCATGATACCACGAGACAATTACGTTGGGCTATGCAATGGCAATCCGAGAGTAGGTGCCAAACGAAGCGCGTTATTGTTGAGGAGGACTTTACACATTCAAGATGAACGCACTTTGCTTGCGGGCATTTCGGGGAATAATGTCGATGAGTTGATGATCGATGTCAGACGAGTTGAGGGTATAGGCGGTAGCGGATATGGATTTCGACACCACGATGGCTACCCAGGATGGGAGGTGAGTGTGGAGCGTGTAATAGCCTCGTATGCGGATGGGCCCTTGGCAACTTCTTGAAAGCAAATGACGTCTGAAGGGACTGGGGCGAAATGTATATCGTGAAGAAGAGATGCTGTTTTAGGAAGACAAAAACGACAGTTCTACTGCCAGATTTCAAGGTGGTAGAGCGGCGGCGCCAGTGCACCTGTGGGCGCCATGATGGTTGCCTATTGCTGGGAAGTTGTCAGGATTCTCCGATCACTCACTTCCAGCGCCAGGCACATGCGGCATTGGTGGGGCCTATTGGGGGGTCGGTGCATGAGATTCGTTTACGCGGTAGGCGGACTATGCAAGTTATGAGGACGGTGTACATCTCCTGAACCTGTTCCTGGAGTTGTTGTTGCATAGTAACCAGCTGCTGCCGCTCCTCTTGCTGGAAAGTGGTCATTTTCTGCTGCCTTTGTTGTTGGCGTTGAGAGAGTGGCTGTGGCATAGTCAGCAAGATATATTTCTTCGTGCAGTACAAGTATTCTAACTGGGCAGGAATGAAGGGCGCGTGTGTTCCGGGGGGGGGGGGGGGGGGTGGCGGTGCTGTAACGATGGACAAGAGACGCTTCAATATCCGCTGGCCTACAGCGAGCGCTTCATCCCGCGGAGTCTCTGCAGCTCCGTCTTCTCCGTCGCATTACCCGGGGCCACCCAGCGATCTTCCCGATTCTGAATGAAAGACATTGACGAAGAGGTGCACGAAATGGTGATGGGCTTGAGATAACGGTAGAACTCAGGTGGCAAGGTGGCGTAGCGCTGGCCGCCCTGAAGGAAGAGATGACCGAATGAGTCCTGGTCCACGTAGCTTCCTAGCCACTGGTAGCCAAGAGCCGACTGCCTATGCCTTTGGACACGCCGAATGGCAAGAGAAGTGGGACGGTGTCTTCCCATGTCAGCGGCGGCTCGGGTCGGTGGAGTCAGTAGGTCGGGTCGGTCTTGGCGAACTGATGAAGGATGGTAATTTGGGCCTGTTGGTTCATCACAGAAAAGGAAAATATGCAGCTCAAAAAACGCATGGACGTCAGCGCTGTGCCTGTCTTTCTTCTGTCGTCCATGCGTTTTTTTGCGCTGCATATTTTCCTTTTCGGTCTTGGCGTCGGTTCCAGTTGGTCGTGTCGGGTGGTCGGGGCGGTCGTTTCGGTCGGTGAGGTCGTTTAGGGTCTGGCAGGCTGAGGCACAGCCAGAAGAAGCCGACCAGAATACCGCACCCGACGGAAGGATGAAGACACAGGACTCGGAAAAACAATGACGAGGAGGATGAGTTTGGGTGGTACCTTGCAAACTCCACCAAATGTTGCATGGCGGCCAGCCGAAGAATGAAGCACGATTAACGATATACAAGAGATGGTTTAATGCCCGCTTGCCGTGTGCGAGTTCTCCGCCCCGCATCACTGCCAGCCTCATCTTCTTCGTCATAATATGAATAGGTTTGAGTTTTGGGGGGTTTAATGTCCCAAAGCGACCCAAGCTATGAGGGCCGCCGTAATGAAGGGCTCCAAAAACTTTGACTTCCTGGGGTTCTTTACCCTTGACCTGACTTCGCGCAGTACACTACCCTCTTGCATTTCGCTTCCATCGAAATGCGACTGCCGTGCCGTGTCCCGTATCTTTCGGGCAGGCAGCCGAACACCATAGCCATAACCAATGAGCCACCGCAGCGCCCCATATGATTACAATCAGGTACACAAATAATCTTTTTGTTTACTAGGTGTCTTCGAGCCTTGTCTTCGCGCCTGAGCGGCAATCGTCATGGTTCAGCCAAAAGTTCAATACGCTCGGTAACAAGAAAAAAACGAATTTTCCGCTCCTCAAAGCCAATCGGTTCTCGAGAACGTTCGACTGTTTTATCAGGCCGCGGCTACCGTTTGGAAAAAAGCACAAAAGCACCCAAGCATGCCAAAAATATATTTTTCAATACTATATAACCATCTCTTTTAATCAGTAAAGGCAATTCCGGAGCTTCGTTAACAAGTACGATGCAGCTATGGTCCTTAAAGGCTCAAACGACGAACTAATCCAGCCTGATGATTGCGCAAATGTTCTAAACTATGAATTTCTTCTTGCCTTTTCTGAGAATGTACGTTCTCTGTCATCTACCGATTCCGATGCTGACTTTTGCCAATGGACTCCAATGTATTTGATATTGCTAGCATGAAAAATATACTACAGAAACAAGAAGTTTCTTCATCATAACATTAATTCCAAGTTTTTGATCAGCACTAAGGTATAAGGCGCTACAATACTTTCTAATCTATTCCAGGAATCTCTTCAGACAGCCTGCGTTCCGGGAGACGGGAAGGTCGGATTAGTGATTCCTTTGCACAAGGCTCGAGATAAAATTTCTCCATTTCATTATAGACTCACTACAATTACGAGCATTCCATGTAAAATAATGGAGCATGTCATTTACTCTCACCTTGCATCATTCCTACGGTGAAAGCCGCCGCGGTGGCTAAGTGGTTATGGTACTCGGCTGCTGGCCCGAAAGACGCGTGTTCGATCCCGGCCGCGGCAGTCGAATTTCGATGGAGGCGAAATTCTAGAGGCCCGTGTACTGCGCGATGTCAGTGCAAGTTAAAGAACCCCAGGTGGTCGAAATTCCTAGAGCCCTTCACTACGGCGTCTCTCATAGCCTGACTCGCTTTGGAACGTTAAACCCCCATAAACCACACCATTCTTACAGTGAAATGCATTTTTTACTGATTATCAGCACTGATTTTCTAATTTTTCTGTGAAACTCAACTCTTACAGTTTGCGCATGATCTGAATTCTATTCTTGACTGCGGTTTTCTTGTCGACTTTATATATTTAGATTTTACAAAAGCGTTTATCAAGGTTTCACAGGAACTGCTTTTTTTTAAACTAAGTAAAATAATCTTGATACTATCGTTTTTACGTGGTTGCATTCTTTTCTCACCGATTGCCCGCAGTTTGTTACTGTAAATAACACTTGCCCCTTCATTTCGCCAGTCGAATCGGGCATGCTACAAAGCTCTGTGCTGGACCTTTGCTTTTTCTCATATATATCATTACTTGCCGAATAGATTGTCATCAATCTACCTGGTGTCATGAAAGAACAGCACGCGAAAAAAACAGCGTGCGTCAAAACAGCGTGCACAAAACAGAACAGTGACAAAACGGCACAGAAAAAAACATCACCGTGGCAAAACAGAGAAAAGACAGCGCGCGCGACAACAGCACGGCGCACAAAACGGAACAGCGACAAAACAGCACTTCGAAGTACAGCACGATGACTGAAGAGTGCTGGAAAAAAAACTTCACGACGACCAAACAGCACATCGGAATACGGTGCAGCGCTGCTGAAGAAGTGAACTACCACAGGCATATCCGCAAACAGTAAATTACAACACATGCGGCAGCGACCTTTGGAGTTAACGAGTCCACGTTTCCCACATTCATTAAGGAACGCGGTAGGGTAATAATCGCGATCTCAAATGCCGATTTTTTTTTTTATGGCCGGTAATGGAATGAATAACGCTGAAGGAGTCTCTTTGGAAGCATCGATTTAGCGGGTAGACCATTATGGTGCTGAATTCTGGCCGACGTAGGGCTCTGGGTGTACCAGAAGTTCTCATTCTTCAAAACCCTCGTTGTCGGCAATCGAATCTTCAGCAATTTTGTTTGCAGCGAGCCACAGGGCCTTCACACACTGAAAATATCCAGTATGCGATGCTTACTTTTAATGATGGCAGGATTTCCCGAGCCGATATTTTCAGATTGTTCGGTGTTTAACCAGGACGCTGCACAGTGGTTGTCCGAGGCTCAGCGGCGGTTGCACTGCTTTGCTATATTGTCACGTAGTGGTGACGGCAGTCGAAGCCGCGATGAGCACGGACAAAAGGATCTTCTAAAAGAAAACTGTTTATTGGGCTGACTTGCACCCAAAATGGACTGAATCACTCGGCGGCGGCGAGGCGACAAGCGTGCTCGGCGGTCGTCGAACAGAATGCGCGCCGCTGCCGGCCGTGCTCAATTTAAAGCTGATAGCGAACTTTCGAGATAAAGCGTACAAAGTTACTAGAACATTCGGGAAGAACTTAGAATCAGCTCTGCCTGGCTGCGATCAATCGAGATAAATCTAGTCGCGTCTTGCGTCGCAAACAAAGCGATAAAGTGCTGTGCCGGCAGATTTGAAAAACGATCAACACTGCAAATATTCGCGGCAATATGGGCTACACAGCTGACCTGAAAATTCATGCATGAGCGTGCGCTTGTTGAGTGTAAGTTTATACTGAAGCTCTTTTTTTCACTTTCAAGAGAAGTATCTCGAAACATCAATTTTCGCGAGAATTGACCGAAGCTGCTTTCTTCGCTTGAAAGTTAATTTTATTATGACATCAATTTTCGCCAAATTTGACCGTTTTGCTCAGGAACCAGAAGAAGCAACTAACAAACACACACCTAACCTAACAAACACAGGTAGTAGTCAACTGGAGCAAAGTTGTAGAATGGCCACAGGGAATTTTTTTCACAGGATGTTTATTGCCAAATCGGGGTTGAAGATTGGGTGGGTCTAGCAATAATAACAAGACTAACGAATGGGTATGTACTATGTTTGACATCATTAAAGACAAGAAAAGCTGTTCATAATTATACCGGTGGGATGGCTGTATCCCTGGTAGTAGTAGTAGTACTGGTAATTGTAAAGGTAGCAGTATGAGACATTTATTCAGCCAAGAGTTACAGGCAGAGCATATTCTTGATAGACACCACTCGTAAAAAGGACCTCCAACCGCAGGGCTTCCTTTAGGCTGTTACCAATAAAAACTAGAGCCAGCCAAACTAAAATACTGACCTGAGACTGTCACTGACATCATCGTATCAATGCCTATAGAAACGCAACGAGGTCTTGCTATAATGCTGTTATCTATTTAATTGATAGTTACGACGTAGAATGCTCTTCCACCGAATGTGCGCGAACTTTTCTAAACACAGCATCAGCAAATGACATCATAAATTAAAAAAAATGAAATCGAAGCAAGACGGAAAATCCCGCACAAAAAATACATCACCATATACGGTTCAGCGCTTGCGTTTGTCTTTCTTCTGTCGTCCATGCGTTTTTTGCACTGGATATTTTCCTCTTCTTTTATTATGTATCAGTAATGTTTTGTTTGTCGTCACTGTTAAGCTGCGCGAAAAGTTGACAATCACATTTGAAGCATAAGTGCGGTATCCACAGAAGATAAAAACCGATTTGCCTTCACAACTCGAAGGTAGCCACGGTCTAACACATAGTCTTTCCCAGTTCATTGTTCAATTTACAGTTAGCGCCACATTAGCTTTTCCCTAGCATGCGCCTTTCTTTGGTAATTTCCCACGCTGTACACTCACGCACTTTGATTTTCATGATAGACATATTATTTGTTTGAATTTATGCAAGTGCCGCCGGTTTGCGCGCATGGGGTCATATCGAGGCCATAGCTGAAGCGTCCAAAACACGTTTAATTGAGAGCTTGCGCGCGTGCTGGGTGGTTCCTCGCTTTCTGTCGTATGTGTTGGGTCTGGGCACTTTACTTGACGCATGACAGAGCATTTACGACAACTTCCTTTTGTGCCTGTCAGGCAGTGGCGTTTCCTCGAATGAATCTTTATAGGCATTTTTTCGTACGTTCCGTATGACCAGAAACGATGTGGATACGACGAACGTGAAGTATCAACTGCATTTTTTCATGCCGAAAACGGCGTGCACAGATTTGTGCACGAGCGCAAAGGCAGGAGCAATTGCCGTCGCCCCTACGAAGATTCCATGGGTGCTACCAAAGAGCCCCACATTGCTTGCAAGCGAACCTCGTGGGCTGTAGTAACAGAGTGATGCGATCGACGTTATTAATCACTCACCACCACGCGCATTCTTTTTTCTGCAACACAACAACCATCATTTGTTCCATGGAGCTGAGAAGGCGGCACCCTACATCACCGACATGGCAAGTCAACAACACATCACTCTCTACCGGTCTCTCAGACCCCTTCCATGACCGTCCCGGGCCTTCCCTTTCTCCTTCCTCTGCGAGCGGGGAAGACACACAAAAAGGTCACACAGTCCCCTCCGAGGTCGGCGTGCGGGGAAGTGCAGCGCCCACTGGTCTCAAGGTAAAGGGGTGCAGCTGCCACCTCCCGTTTCAACATGGGCTTTACACAGCTTAAATAGAGGGTGCCACTTTCGTAGAAGTCAACATTGGAGATAAATAGAACGCAACGCTGGCTTTTGTTGCTCGAAGAATTTTTTTTTATTTCATCTTTCAAACTGAATACAAAAACCATTCGCAAAGCTCCGCTGGGCCAATAGCCGAAGCGCAGGCTCAGTTTACACGTTGGTATTTAAGCAAGCGAATACACGCAAAGTTTCGTTGCACATGATTAATAATGGTAATGTACTTTCTAGCGCACCCATATAAATGATCACCAAATTTACTCCTCAACCTTCAAAAAGTAGAAACGTTTAATTGAGAAGAAAAATCTCCTTGCCATTTTAATTTGTAATTGCACGGTATTCCATACTTTCGCTCATTTTGCTCAATTAAGCGCTGTCCGTAGGTGTTTCGGGCTACAGGGTATTTAAAATTTATTTTGCTTAGACGTCTGGTATTCCTATTAGGCAACGCAAAAATATTGTTTCAAAGATGGTAATTATCTCGTATAATGTGACTTAAAACCATCGCGATTTCCATTTTACACAACGAATACTGCAATATCTGCAACTTATTGAACATGGAGGCACTGGACTGATACCAGTTGCGGTATGTTATTATACGCAGTGTTCTTTGCTGCAAAAAAAATTATCTATAGAACATCTATGTGGTAGCCCACAATTCGCAGCAGTATGTTAAATGACAATGAGAAGGAGAAGAGTACATAATTTTTTGCACAGA
The DNA here is from genome assembly GCF_052857255.1 of Amblyomma americanum. Lineage (NCBI taxonomy): Eukaryota > Metazoa > Arthropoda > Arachnida > Ixodida > Ixodidae > Amblyomma > Amblyomma americanum. The sequence continues at coordinate 4,360,567 of NC_135500.1, read as the reverse complement.
TATGTCCAGCAAACCCCGCGCTTTCATTATGATGTAACAAGCTAAACTAGGCTTACAGCACGAAATATCAATGTGATTTTCCAATTAAGGTTTATATCTAAGAATACACTTAGGTATTTAATGCTGTGACTGCTCATTTGCAACGTTATGAAGGCAGATATGCACATTAGCATCTATGAGACGTTGGTGTCTTGATCTAAACAGCATATACTTTGTTTTAGCAACATTTATACTCAGTTTGTTAGCTTTAAACACTGCGTAGTTGTGACAAGACTCATGTATCTTCGAATGAATTTTAGCTACGATGCTGCCCGTAAAAACTATTGCAGTGCCAACAGCGTACATCACCGTACTAGAATTTGTCAAACAGATCGAGAATTCGTTAACGTAACGAAAAATAACACACGGCCTGAAACTGAACCTTGGGGAACTCCAGTGCAAACAGTTTTCTGAGGTGATTTCAAGTGTTTGAGGTGAACAGGTTGGTTTCTGCTGGGTATAACAGCGTTGAGACGAGTGACAAAGAAAAAAGAAGACAACTGGGCCGGCGCTGACTATCAACTAAAATTTTATTAGATAGATAGATAAAGAGGAGGAGGGAAAGACAGGGATGTTAACCAGAAAAGAAAAAAAACACGCAAAACATACTCCTTTGACAACCATTAGCGCGTGCGCAACGCCAAAAGCCATAGTGACACATCAATCACTTGAATCAAGATACATTAATTTACAGCAGTATGCACCAACTAGCTCCACTCTCCGTTTTAATAAAATAAAAAGATTGTAAAGAGAGGCACTGTGATGAATTGTTTCCGCAATGCACTGGAAAAGAGCTGTCAGCATGCTATAAAAAAGAGCCTTGATAATCAGTTCCAACGTTTGGAAGCCACACGGTTCCCTAAAAATCTTTTGAAAGCAGTGGCTGAATCGCTGCTTCAGAAGCTCAAGAAAGAACGGACGAAGCCGGCTGATGGTGGAGCAACTGAACGCCAAAAGTTCGAGGTCATGCCGTACGTGCATAAAGTGAGCCACGGCATCAAAAAAGGGGCGGCCAGGCAGGGAGTGAGTGTGGTGTATTCTGCCCCTTGGAAGCTTTTGGGTCTGTGCTCGCGCATTTCTCGAGACAGGGAAAGGAACTACGTTTGTACAACGCAGCACGAGAACCGCTTCACGGCGTGTGTCGCTCAGGTCGTGTACAAGTTCTCCCCCACATGCGAATGAGTATACATAGGCAAAGCAGGTCGATGTATTAATGGCCGGCTGCGTGAGAACCGCTCCTCACTGGGGTCCGATGACGGCGCCAACTTGCCTCACCATTGCAGTGAATGTGGGTGTTATCCACTGTTCAGCAACGTAATTATTCTTGGTAGAGGCAGGGGTAAGCAAGAGCGAGAAATCTTGGAGGCTTTCCATATCAGTTTGTCAGGCCAAGATTGCATTAGCACAACTTCAGTGCGCTTACTCGAAAAGGAATTCGCTTTTTTATGCCGGTCACGGTAGAGGGGTGTCTTGTGTGCCCTATGCGCTGTGAGTTGTGATACGGCTGTTGCGCATGCTCTGCTGGCCTTGCTGGGACTATGGTTTTGTCTAATAAATCTCAGTTGACAGTCCAGTCGTTGTGGCGTGTACACTCCTTCTCTTGTCCATTGTCTTTTGTGACTGTTTTTTTTTCAATTTACCATGAACCAACTGGCCCGCATTTAAACCCGTCTGCATTCTTTCTTCAAGTCTAGGGATAAGACTACAGCTATTTCTGTAGTGTTGAAATCTGCGTCAGTTGGTACATGTTCAGGAGTAAAACCAGTCAAAACACGGAACACAGCGAAGAGACGAGGCACACACACGACGACTGGACTAGCAGCTGTGCTTTATAGAAGAAAACAGTCTCCCAGGAAAAGTGCAAAGTTTGCGCAGCTCATTTAACAACAATCTACATCTAAAGATAAGCTGTGATCTAACGCCGTTGCGAAAGGAAGCTAAATGCCTTCTGCATGAGGTAGATAGAAGGACTGCTGATGCAGTCATCTTCTTGAATACTAATGAGGAACGCTTCAAGGATTTCGCGCTCAACTTTTCCCTTGCCTCTGCCGACAATACTAACATTGGAAAATAGCGGGTAGCAACCACATTCCCGGAAATGTCGAGGCAAGTTAGCGCCGTCAGTAGGGGACAGAGAGTTGTGGTGTTCTCTTAGTCTGTCATTAATACATCGGCCTGTTTGCCCAGTGTACACTTTTTCGCAGGTCAACGCAATTTTGTAAACAACACCTGTGGCACAATTGACGTAGCGGTTTTCATGCTGCGTCGAACAAACCTGCCGATAAGTCCTACCACGTGCAACACGTGAGCACAGGCGTGAAAGCTTGCAGGGAGCTGAAAACACAACATTGACGCCCTGCTTTCCGGCGACCTTTTCGACGGTGTGGGCGACTTTATGCACATAAAACATAACTTCAAAATTTCTCTTTTCCACTGTCTTTGCGTCAACCCTTTTGACGTCTCGAACCTTTATCTTTTGCAAGAGCGTTTCGGCCACTGCCCTCCGAAGTGCTTTTGGAAAACCGACCGCCTCCAAACGTTCATACTGGATATCGAAGCTAGTCTTCATGCTGTGGTGGCAACTCTTTTGCAGTGCATTACGGAAGCAGTTAGTAGCAATCCCCCTCTTGACAATCTTGGAATGAGCCGACGAGTACGGTACTAAGGACTTCTTAGTTCTAGGCATGAAGCACCAGCAAACATGGCCATCGTCACGAAATGTTAATTGAAGTTCTAAAATTGTAGTAGAGTGGTTAGCGGGTAGTTCGTATGTAAAACTGAGGGCACTCGAGCAAGCTTTAACAGCTGTCAAAATCTGGTTTACAACCACATGCAAAAAGTCACTGGGTGAAAGATTCAAAAGAATCAGGATATCAACATATCTAAAATTTCTACACACATGTTTGTCAAGAAGAACGCCTTGCAACGTGTTGTCAAACTTTGCTAAAAATATATGGCACAGTATTGGTGCTACGCTTGCCCCAATACAGATTCCTTTTTTCTGGACGTAAATGCCATCCTTAAAATCAACAACTGTGGAAGAGAGATAAATCGTTAACAGCTCAAGGAACGTATCCACAGAAACGCCACAAGCATGTTGAAAGGCGACTTGACCCTGCTGTTCAATCAGCTCACGCGCAGCAACAAATAGATCACCATTGGGGGATGCTGTAAAACAAGTCCTCAATGTCGATGGAAAACGCACTGTTGGCTCCAGGGATGCCTTAGTCCAGGACTTCAATCACTGCAGCCGCGCTCGCAACAAAGTAAGGGTCATTAACAGTGATGGACTGTAGATGTCTCTGCAAATACTGCCCAGTAACTTGTGCCACGTGCCTGCCTCTGTCACAATGGCTCTCAAAGGGCAGTCAGCCTTGTGCGTTTTTGCAGAGAAAAACACGAGGAGGCGATTCCCTTTGCAATTCTTCACCCTTTGAGACAGGCTGTCAAGGATGTTGGCCAACCGAAGTCTCACAGCTGCGTACTTCAATTTCGAGGAGTTGCGCTTCGCAGGCTGGAAGTTCCTGTCAATGGCCGCCAAGGCCTTCTCACCAAACGCGCCCGTGGGAAGCACCACAAAACCGCCTTCTTTATCCGCCTGAAGAAATGTCAACTCGTTTTCTGTGAAGTAGTCCACAACTCGGTGAAGAATGTGGTTACTGTGCCGTTTCGGCTTTCCATCTGCAGGCCGATGTATTAATGACAGACTAAGAGAACACCACAACTCTCTGTCCCCTACTGACGGCGCTCACTTGCCTCGACATTGCCGGGAATGTGGTTGCTACCCGCTATTTTCCAATGTTAGTATTGTCGGCGGAGGCAAGGGAAATTTTGAGCGCGAAATCCTCGAAGCGTTCCTCACTGGCATTCAAGGAGATGATTGCATCAGCAGTCCTTCTATCTACCTCATGTAGAAGGAACTTAGCTTCTTTTCGCAACGGCGTTAGATCACAGCTTATCTTTAGATGTAGATTGTTGCTAACTGAGGTGCGCAAACTTTGCCACTTTTCCTGGGCGACTGTTTTCTTCTATAAAGCACAGTTGCTAGTCCAGTCGTCGCGTGTGTGCCTCGTCTCTTCGCTGTGTTCCGTCTTTTGACTGGTTTTACCCCTGAACATGTACCAACTGACCAAGATTTCAACACTACTGCAATGCCTTTCTTCTTCGCTGGGTATCTTTCTAAGTGTGCACGGTCCCGAGAATCAGGCAACGGTTTGTGTCAGCGCAATTGCCATCATCACTTGCCGGGCGCGGACTCTGTCCCATTGCCTCAGGGTGAATTCGGCATCCAAAGAGCTCGTCGCGTTGTTGGGCCTCTTGGAACCATCGTCGGGGCATTGGAAGCGGATAGTCAAGATTTGGAAATGCGAGTGTTGGAGGCAGGTGAGACTACTGCATGATTGGCTTCGTGTTTTGTGCTTCACTGGACGTGGTGAACTCTGCGGAGTTCGCTGCCTTCAGGAACACCGACGCTTGGCAGCCCAGGCAACTGAGGCTTACAGGAATCAGGTGCGGAGGCTCTTGCCTAAAAAGAAACGGCCTAAGGTGCACAGAGGTTCAGTCACTAACCTCAATGGAGCATCAGTGCCCGAAAAAATCGATCACCTTCTACAGAAAGGGCCTAAGTAAAGTTTGGAACCAAGTGTCAGCAGCCACGAACTTCTTGCTACTGCACACCTTGTAGCAAGGAAAGCCGACAAAGATGTGAAGCAGAGGTGCCTTTCTGAAGGTATAGACGACGTTTGCAATGCAGATGGAAATAGGAACGGCACAGTAACCACATTCTTCACCGAGTTGTGGACTACTTCACAGAAAACGAGTTGACACTTCTTCAGGCGGATAAAGAAGCGGTTTTGTTCTGCTTCCCATGGGCGCGTTTGGTGAGAAGGCCTTGGCGGCCATTGACAGGATCTTCCAGCCTGCGAAGCGCAACTCTTCGAAATTGAAGTCCGCAGCTGTGAGACTTCTGTTGGCCAACAACCTGGACAGCCTGTCTCAAAGGGTGAAGAATTGCAAAGTGAATCGCCTCCGCTTGTTTTTCTCTGCAAAGACGCACAAGGCTGACTGCCCTTTGAGAGCCATTGTGACAGAGGCAGGCACGTGGCAGAAGTTAGTGGGCCAGCATTTGCAGAGACATCTACAGTACATCTCTGTTCAGGACCCTTACTGTGTTGCGAGCGCGGCTGCCGTGATTGAAGTTCTGGACAAAGGCATCCCTGATGCCAACAGTGCGTTTTCCATTGACATTGAGGACTTGTTTTACAGCACCCCCCAAGGTGATCTATTTGTTGCGGTGCGTGAGCTGATTGAACAGCAGGGTCATGTCGCCTTTCAAAATGCTTGAGGCGTTTCTGTGGATACGTTTGACAACCCGTTGCAAGGCGTTCTTTTTGACAAACATGTGTGCAGGATTTTTAGATATGTTGATGATTTCCTGATTCTTTTGAATCTTTCACCCAGTGACTCATTGCATGTGGTTGTAAACGAGATTTTGACAGCCTTTAAAGCTTGCTCGAGTGCCCTCAGTTTTACATATGAACTACCCGCTAACCACTCGATTAGATTTTTAGAACTTCAATTAACATTTCGTGACGATGGCCATGTTTCTGGTGCTTCATGCCTACAACTAAGAAGTCCTTATTACCGTACTCGTCAGCTCATTCCAAGATTGTCAAGAGGGGGATTGCTTCTAACTGCTTCCGTAATGCACTGCAAAAGAGTTGCCACCATAGCATAAGACTAGCTTCGATATTCAGTATGAACGTTTGGAGGCGGCCGGTTTTTCCAAAAGAACTTCTGTGCGCAGTGGCCTAAACGCTCTTGCAAAAGATAAAGGTTCGAGACGTCAAAAGAGTTGATCCGATGACAGTGGAAAAGAGAAATTTTGAAGTCATGCCTTATTGCATAAATTCGCCCACACCATCAACAAGGTCGTCGGAATGCAAGGCGTCAATGTTGTGTTTTCAGCTCCCTGCAAGCTTTCACGCCTGTGCTCACGTGTTGCATGTGGCAGGACTTATCGGGTGGTTTGTTCGACGCAGCATGAAAACCGCTACGTCAACTGTGCCACAGGTGTGGTTTACAAAATTCCGTTGACCTACGAGAAAGTGTACATTGGGCAAACAGGCCGATGTATTAATCACAGACTAAGAGAACACCGCAACTTTCTGTCCCCTACTGACGGCGCTAACTTGCCTCGACATTGCCGGGAATGCGGTTGCTACCCGCTATTTTCCAATGTTAGTATTGTCGGCAGAGGCAAGGGAAAAGTTGAGCGCGAAATCCTCGAAGCGTTCCTCATTAGTATTCAAGGAGATGATTGCATCAGCAGTCCTTCTATCTACCTCATGCAGAAGGAACTTAGCTTCCTTTCGCAACAGCGTTAGATCACAGCTTATCTTTAGATGTAGATTGTTGTTGACTGAGCTGCGCAAACTTTGCCCTTTTCCTGGGAGACTGTTTTCTTCTATAAAGCACAGTTGCTAGTCCAGTCGTCGTGTGTGTGCCTCGTCTCTTCGCTGTGTTCCGTCTTTTGACTGGTTTTACTCCTGAACAGCTATTTCGTTATTATGTAAACGTGAACAAAAGACTTGAGACAATGTCATTACTGCTGTGGATGTACACTGGTTGTTGCTGAAGCCATGTTGAGAGGGATATACAATTTTTGTTCTCTGGAAGTGATTTTCTTAATTCTTCTGCCACAAGTTTTTCAAAAACAGTGTTAGCAATACTAAGAACGGTAACGGCCTGGATCATTATTGTCTCCTTGAAGTATTGAGAACATTGAATACCCCATTTCCTCGTAAACTGACCTCTGGCCAGCGAAAGGAGAAGCTCGACAAAGGTCAAAGGGCAGCCGCCATTTTGTTTTCTGTCGAGAACTGCGAAAGGATATCGGCGCGTCTAAAAAGAATTGTGCAGATTTAGAATTTGGACCCACAGCCAACCAAACCTAACTCTTGCTTTCTCACTGATGGAGCTAAATTGCTGCAGTGTTGACGCTGCGTGCTTGACAACAAAATGGCGTCCGTGACGGAGAGAGCTCTTTCCAAATACGCACATTTTTTTCCCTAGGCATAACATTTACATCAGAATTTCGAAGGAATACCCGCATTGAAAACGTCGGCTCAAAGCTTCCAGAGCAACATCGTACCTGACGCGCACTATGCACCGAGCAACTCTTGAGCAACGTTTGAAGTGGACAATGGACAACCGCTTCATTAACAACCTCTGCGACTACCTCAGCGCAACGGTTCTTCACTCCTTCTTTTACCTTTCAATCCCGTGCATTCCTTCCCCCCCTTTCCTTTTTCAACTTATGCCTCATGGCACACTTCTCGAATAATAAAAAAAAAACTCTTGATGTATAATGCCTCGCATAGAAAACGCTCGTTAGACCGGTAATTGAATACGCCAGTATAGTATAGGGTCATCAAGAAGTACTTTTGGTTGGGCTCGTTGGTGCATAGGTTTTTTAAGATGTCAGGACGGCGCGAAAACAACAAGAACCAAAAGGCACACGAACACAACAGGACGCCTGGCACCTGTCCTGTTGTGTTCGTATGCCTCTTTGGTCCTTGTTGTTTTCACGCCATCCTGACATCATCAAAAATGGGATCATCACAACAAACCAACTGTCTAAACTTTGATAGCATGAATGCAGCGATTTGCTTAAAGGTGCATCTACAATAAATACCGTCGCTACCATTCTTCAACACAGCTCTGTAAACAAGCTCAACTCGCAATGTGAGAAACCAGAACCAGATATGAAAGAGTGAAAACCCTCTGCCTCATTATTAACAATTTTCTCAGAATAAACAAATCAGATTACATCCAACTGAAAACCAATGAAGCATCAAGGCATTACCATAGTAAGTCTACTCCATTGCCGACCATTTGTGACTGGTGTTTTATGGTTAGGTACTTCCCGCGAAGCTGCAAAGATTGAACTGTCTTCCAGACTCTGCTGTTTTGTGCACAGCATTAACTGAATACCTGCATCATGTAGACGAGTTTGTGCATGGTAGTAGCTCACAGAGGTAGGGTTATTTTGCGGTTACTGAAGCGAGCTTTGGTCCTCGTTTCTCTGCAGATCCATTTTGTTTTGTTTATTTGCCTGTTCGTTAATTATTTTATATGAGTTGTTGTATACCTATGTTTTTCAACACGTCTCTATTCGTGCGCCACTAATTTTGCTATTGTTCTTTTACTGTTTTGTTTCCCACTCCTATAAAAGCTGCTTGATGGATCTGACACCGCAGCGATGGCCTAGTGTTCTGAGCATCCTGCTCGCATGCGGGAGGTGCGGGGTTCGATCCCCAGTGCCGCTGGGTACCGACCGGTGATACAGTGGGTACAAGCTTTTCCTGGTCTGGCGCTCAGCTTATTTGCGGTAAAAAGCTTGGAATGCTTAAGAATGATGTGTTCAAATATCTTGCATACAACACACGTGAGTGAAACAGGGCTATAGTTAGACACACTTGTAGTGTATCCAGATTTATAAACAGGAAAAACCTTAGCGATTTTCCAATCTTTCGGGACTTCTGCATTTTCTAGGGATTTCTTATAAACAAGGAGAAAATATTTCGATGCCCATTCTGCGTATCTTTTGAGGAACGTATTCAAGATATTACCTGGGCCGGTAGATTTCTTCTCGTCAAGATTAAGTAAAAGAACAAAAATGCCTGATTCGTTTAGTGTTAGTTCGGGAAGGTCTAGGCTACAGTCACTTATTTGAGAATCTACGTGAGGCACAGAATTGTCATCAAGCGTGAAAACCGATTGAAAATACAGATTGAAGTCATTTGCTATCTTTAATGCCTCATGCGGAGGTACATGGCTTTGTTTGTGCTTTCGAGAGTTCAGATATCTCCAAAATATTTGGGGAGCGGTTTTGATAAAGTTGCTAAAAGTAACATTTGTATATTTTTGTTTTCAAGGCCTAATTGGTTGCTTTAGGTTTTTTGACAGTTTGCGAATGTGTTCAGTGTGTGTTGTCGATGGTTTCCGTCGTTTAAGTTTCCTCAGCCGTGACAGCTTGCGCTTCATATGTACAATGTCTCGAGTTATCCAAGGATTAAACTTGTTCACAGTTTTTACACAAGTGGGAACATAAAGTGAGATACAATGTTCCACTTTATGTTTAAACGTCAACGATAGGTCGTCACATGATACCGACGGGTCGGCGTACATTGTTGCAAATTCTGAATAAATGTGATCAAAGACATCAAGAACGCCAACATCATCAGCATTTTTCCAGTCGTATACTCGTGTTATGTTTTTCGTGCGTGCTGGTGCAATTAAGTAGAGCGAACAAATGGTTGCCCGGTGGTCAGATATACCGTCAAGTATCTCGTATGAAGAGGCATCCTCAGCTAACACGGGTAGGTTCCTGCACAATTTGTTTGAGGCCGAATGCAAATGCGACATCAAGAAGCGCGTCTGCACTGGTTTGGTCAGTGGATCCTCTATCCAGATCTTCCCACGCTATGCCTGGGAGATTAAAATCTCCTGTAAGAATAATTTTTCTACATTGGTTTAGGTAACCCTGCATGTATTCTGATAAACACTCAATGGTATCTGCACTACTATTTGGTGGACGGTACATTGTGCCAACATACATCGGAGCTTCAGTTACAAGTATCTTACACGAAAGTGCCTCAGCGCCACCGACGTCCGGTAAGGGCGTAGTGTGTATATATATATATATATATATATATATATATATATATATATATATATATATATATATATATCCTCCCTAATCAAAATCATGACGCCACCGCCAGGAGAAGGCCTGTCTTTGCGCAATATAAGATTGCCCAGTGGGACTATATCGTTCGATATGTGCGAGGACAGCCACATTTCAGTGATGGTTACAACATCTGGACAGTATTCAAGAAGAAATGTTTCTAGCTCTACTAGTTTATTTACGATACACCTAGCATTTAAATTTGCTATGACTGGTTGTCTGAATCGTTCCTTTCTGGGTCGCTGCTCTAATCGAGCGTGTTTTTTGATACTGCTAGTTTTTGTTTTTTCGTAGCATCCCACGAGAACAGTTGGCCATTAATCCTAATTCAGACAAAGGTCTTGTTTCCGGCGTTTTCCCTCCTGTGCGCCTGCTTATAGGTCGGGTATTATAAGTACAGGTTTCCGAAACACGCGCTCACAGATGCATGGATGGGTGGAAGATAGCAGCGTCCGCTTTAAAACAGGAAGGTGCCGATCGCCACCATGCTTGGTTTTTTTACTTTTGTGTTACTGTGTTGTAAATTGTTGTTAAACTTCGCCATTTCCTTTAAATACGTTTTTCTACATTTATAACCTTGAGTCACCTCTCTGCTTTCGAGCCGTCAATCTTCCAAACGCTTTCTGCTAGTTTCCACCATAGATTTACTTACATGACCATTGTTGTCTCCAAACGCTATGGCCTCACGAAGATTGCCTGTGCCTGCATCGACATCGGGATGGCTACCATCACATTGGAGTGCGAGATGTTCTATAGTCTCTGCGGATATACCACAAACAGCACACATGCAATTTTCTCCGTTAATTTTTTTTTTTGTAGCTGTGCGTTGTCAGGCACCCTAACCTAGCTTTCTTGAGTTATCATAGAACTATAGTTCTACACTATGCTTCTTTTCCTTTGAATTAATCCAATTTTTCCCTTCCGCGTTTTTCACCTATCGTTTCATGCTCTTTCTCCGTCCTCAGGTATTGCGTAATTACTGGTTAGTTTCCTCGTTCTTTTCCCGCTATTGTGAGTGAACGCTCTTTGTGTATAAGTATTTAAATACGTTCGATGCCCACCTGCTGTCGTACCTCAGGTGTTCTTCGTATCGTATTTTGCTCTGAACTTCCCATGCTTCCAACGGTGCCCAGCCCATATCACTGCCTGTACTGCCTCGTTTGTGGTTTTGCCGTGGGCACCTGCTGCTAATCATCCAACAGCTCTCTGATTTACTTCCAATCTGCACTGAACTTCTGCCTTTAAGCACAGAACCGGTTCCTGAAAATAAGCCCCCGCACCATTATTCCCTTCCAAATACCACTCAGTACTTCATAATTGCTGTACCTACATAATGCCCTACATTACATTATCCCGGCATCTCTTCGCCCTTTTGCCGTAAGAGATTGGTCGTGCTCTTCCGTGCATATCTTCTCCTCGTCTGCCCATACCCCGGGATAATAGTACTCGGCCACTCTTGGAATTTCATTGCTTTGTATTGCAAGCGCCTGATCAGTTGTATTTTTGAAAATCATCACACCTGACTTAGTTGCGATAGAATTGAAACCTTGAGCGTCTCCTTCGTCTCCACAACAATTAACTACCATTTGTTAATCTCCCTGGCTATCTGCGAACCGTACAATATCGTCTGCATGGTTTAAAGCCGGGAGCCGTTGATCAACGACCTTTCCGCCTAATCGGTACGACATATTATAACCTATATTACTTCCTTGTAGCCTTTTTTTCCCTATTTATCATATCACCGCGTCTAAAACAATAGCCGCTCGGCAGCTGCTCGGCACGCCGCTCATGCGCTACGCTGTTCACTTCTGAAGAAGAAACTGATGTTCAGCTCTGGCCGTCTCGGTGTGCTGTCGCATATTATCAGAGCATCTCTGTGTTGGCATCTCTCTGCCGTCTTGGCGCCAGCTACCAGCACCAACTGCCACGTGACACTGGACTCGATGAGCGGCTGTCTGGATGGGTCCTGGACATGGGGTGTCGAGGCAGCAACCTCTACCAGTGTTACGTAGCAGTCTGTGCTGGTAGCTCGCGTCTAGACGGCAGAGAGATGCCAACACCGAGAAGATCTGAGAACGTGCGACAGTACACCGAGATGGCCAGAGCGGATCATCAGTTTCTTCTTCAGAAGCGAACAGCGTGGCGCACGAGCTGCGTGCCCAACAGCCGCCGCGCGGCTATTGTTATAGACGCGGCAATATAAAGCATGAACAGTAGCGGTGGTAAAGCACAACCTCGCCTTAATCCTTTGCGCACCTCGACCTACCGCAGAATTTTTTTTTATTTCATCTTTCAAACTGAATACAAAAACCATTCGCAAAGCTCCGCTGGGCCAATAGCCGAAGCGCAGGCTCAGTTTACACGTTGGTATTTAAGCAAGCGAATACACGCAAAGTTTCGTTGCACATGATTAATAATGGTAATGTACTTTCTAGCGCACCCATATAAATGATCACCAAATTTACTCCTCAACCTTCAAAAAGTAGAAACGTTTAATTGAGAAGAAAAATCTCCTTGCCATTTTAATTTGTAATTGCACGGTATTCCATACTTTCGCTCATTTTGCTTAATTAAGCGCTGTCCGTAGGTGTTTCGGGCTACAGGGTATTTAAAATTTATTTTGCTTAGACGTCTGGTATTCCTATTAGGCAACGCAAAAATATTGTTTCAAAGATGGTAATTATCTCGTATAATGTGACTTAAAACCATCGCGATTTCCATTTTACACAACGAATACTGCAATATCTGCAACTTATTGAACATGGAGGCACTGGACTGATACCAGTTGCGGTATGTTATTATACGCAGTGTTCTTTGCTGCAAAAAAAATTATCTATAGAACCTCTATGTGGTAGCCCACAATTCGCAGCAGTATGTTAAATGACAATGAGAAGGAGAAGAGTACATAATTTTTTGCACAGATATGTCCAGCAAACCCCGCGCTTTCATTATGATGTAACAAGCTAAACTAGGCTTACAGCACGAAATATCAATGTGATTTTCCAATTAAGGTTTATATCTAAGAATACACTTAGGTATTTAATGCTGTGACTGCTCATTTGCAACGTTATGAAGGCAGATATGCACATTAGCATCTATGAGACGTTGGTGTCTTGATCTAAACAGCATATACTTTGTTTTAGCAACATTTATACTCAGTTTGTTAGCTTTAAACACTGCGTAGTTGTGACAAGATTCATGTATCTTCGAATGAATTTTAGCTACGATGCTGCCCGTAAAAACTATTGCAGTGCCAACAGCGTACATCACCGTACTAGAATTTGTCAAACAGATCGAGAATTCGTTAACGTAACGAAAAATAACACACGGCCTGAAACTGAACCTTGGGGAACTCCAGTGCAAACAGTTTTCTGAGGTGATTTCAAGTGTTTGAGGTGAACAGGTTGGTTTCTGCTGGGTATAACAGCGTTGAGACGAGTGACAAAGAAAAAAGAAGACAACTGGGCCGGCGCTGACTATCAACTAAAATTTTATTAGATAGATAGATAAAGAGGAGGAGGGAAAGACAGGGATGTTAACCAGAAAAGAAAAAAAACACGCAAAACATACTCCTTTGACAACCATTAGCGCGTGCGCAACGCCAAAAGCCATAGTGACACATCAATCACTTTAATCAAGATACATTAATTTACAGCAGTATGCACCAACTAGCTCCACTCTCCGTTTTAATAAAATAAAAAGATTGTAAAGATAGGCACTGTGATGAATTGTTTCCGCAATGCACTGGAAAAGAGCTGTCAGCATGCTATCAAAAAGAGCCTTGATAATCAGTTCCAACGTTTGGAAGCCACACGGTTCCCTAAAAATCTTTTGAAAGCAGTGGCTGAATCGCTGCTTCAGAAGCTCAAGAAAGAACGGACGAAGCCGGCTGATGGTGGAGCAACTGAACGCCAAAAGTTCGAGGTCATGCCGTACGTGCATAAAGTGAGCCACGGCATCAAAAAAGGGGCGGCCAGGCAGGGAGTGAGTGTGGTGTATTCTGCCCCTTGGAAGCTTTTGGGTCTGTGCTCGCGCATTTCTCGAGACAGGGAAAGGAACTACGTTTGTACAACGCAGCACGAGAACCGCTTCACGGCGTGTGTCGCTCAGGTCGTGTACAAGTTCTCCCCCACATGCGAATGAGTATACATAGGCAAAGCAGGTCGATGTATTAATGGCCGGCTGCGTGAGAACCGCTCCTCACTGGGGTCCGATGACGGCGCCAACTTGCCTCGCCATTGCAGTGAATGTGGGTGTTATCCACTGTTCAGCAACGTAATTATTCTTGGTAGAGGCAGGGGTAAGCAAGAGCGAGAAATCTTGGAGGCTTTCCATATCAGTTTGTCAGGCCAAGATTGCATTAGCACAACTTCAGTGCGCTTACTCGAAAAGGAATTCGCTTTTTTATGCCGGTCACGGTAGAGGGGTGTCTTGTGTGCCCTATGCGCTGTGAGTTGTGATACGGCTGTTGCGCATGCTCTGCTGGCCTTGCTGGGACTATGGTTTTGTCTAATAAATCTCAGTTGACAGTCCAGTCGTTGTGGCGTGTACACTCCTTCTCTTGTCCATTGTCTTTTGTGACTGTTTTTTTTTCAATTTACCATGAACCAACTGGCCCGCATTTAAACCCGTCTGCATTCTTTCTTCAAGTCTAGGGATAAGACTACAGATATATCTGTAGTGTTGAAATCTGCGTCAGTTGGTACATGTTCAGGAGTAAAACCAGTCAAAACACGGAACACAGCGAAGAGACGAGGCACACACACGACGACTGGACTAGCAGCTGTGCTTTATAGAAGAAAACAGTCTCCCAGGAAAAGTGCAAAGTTTGCGCAGCTCATTTAACAACAATCTACATCTAAAGATAAGCTGTGATCTAACGCCGTTGCGAAAGGAAGCTAAATGCCTTCTGCATGAGGTAGATAGAAGGACTGCTGATGCAGTCATCTTCTTGAATACTAATGAGGAACGCTTCAAGGATTTCGCGCTCAACTTTTCCCTTGCCTCTGCCGACAATACTAACATTGGAAAATAGCGGGTAGCAACCACATTCCCGGCAATTTCGAGGCAAGTTAGCGCCGTCAGTAGGGGACAGAGAGTTGTGGTGTTCTCTTAGTCTGTCATTAATACATCGGCCTGTTTGCCCAGTGTACACTTTTTCGCAGGTCAACGCAATTTTGTAAACAACACCTGTGGCACAATTGACGTAGCGGTTTTCATGCTGCGTCGAACAAACCTGCCGATAAGTCCTACCACGTGCAACACGTGAGCACAGGCGTGAAAGCTTGCAGGGAGCTGAAAACACAACATTGACGCCCTGCTTTCCGGCGACCTTTTCGACGGTGTGGGCGACTTTATGCACATAAAACATAACTTCAAAATTTCTCTTTTCCACTGTCTTTGCGTCAACCCTTTTGACGTCTCGAACCTTTATCTTTTGCAAGAGCGTTTCGGCCACTGCCCTCCGAAGTGCTTTTGGAAAACCGACCGCCTCCAAACGTTCATACTGGATATCGAAGCTAGTCTTCATGCTGTGGTGGCAACTCTTTTGCAGTGCATTACGGAAGCAGTTAGTAGCAATCCCCCTCTTGACAATCTTGGAATGAGCCGACGAGTACGGTACTAAGGACTTCTTAGTTCTAGGCATGAAGCACCAGCAAACATGGCCATCGTCACGAAATGTTAATTGAAGTTCTAAAATTGTAGTAGAGTGGTTAGCGGGTAGTTCGTATGTAAAACTGAGGGCACTCGAGCAAGCTTTAACAGCTGTCAAAATCTGGTTTACAACCACATGCAAAAAGTCACTGGGTGAAAGATTCAAAAGAATCAGGATATCAACATATCTAAAATTTCTACACACATGTTTGTCAAGAAGAACGCCTTGCAACGTGTTGTCAAAGTTTGCTAAAAATATATGGCACAGTATTGGTGCTACGCTTGCCCCAATACAGATTCCTTTTTTCTGGACGTAAATGCCATCCTTAAAATCAACAACTGTGGAAGAGAGATAAATCGTTAACAGCTCAAGGAACGTATCCACAGAAACGCCACAAGCATGTTGAAAGGCGACTTGACCCTGCTGTTCAATCAGCTCACGCGCAGCAACAAATAGATCACCATTGGGGGATGCTGTAAAACAAGTCCTCAATGTCAATGGAAAACGCACTGTTGGCTCCAGGGATGCCTTAGTCCAGGACTTCAATCACTGCAGCCGCGCTCGCAACAAAGTAAGGGTCATTAACAGTGATGGACTGTAGATGTCTCTGCAAATACTGCCCAGTAACTTGTGCCACGTGCCTGCCTCTGTCACAATGGCTCTCAAAGGGCAGTCAGCCTTGTGCGTTTTTGCAGAGAAAAACACGAGGAGGCGATTCCCTTTGCAATTCTTCACCCTTTGAGACAGGCTGTCAAGGATGTTGGCCAACCGAAGTCTCACAGCTGCGTACTTCAATTTCGAGGAGTTGCGCTTCGCAGGCTGGAAGTTCCTGTCAATGGCCGCCAAGGCCTTCTCACC
Organism: Amblyomma americanum; assembly: GCF_052857255.1. NCBI lineage: Eukaryota > Metazoa > Arthropoda > Arachnida > Ixodida > Ixodidae > Amblyomma > Amblyomma americanum. Next base: position 4,344,263 of record NC_135500.1, on the reverse strand, counting down.
AAACGCGCCCGTGGGAAGCACCACAAAACCGCCTTCTTTATCCGCCTGAAGAAATGTCAACTCGTTTTCTGTGAAGTAGTCCACAACTCGGTGAAGAATGTGGTTACTGTGCCGTTTCGGCTTTCCATCTGCAGGCCGATGTATTAATGACAGACTAAGAGAACACCACAACTCTCTGTCCCCTACTGACGGCGCTCACTTGCCTCGACATTGCCGGGAATGTGGTTGCTACCCGCTATTTTCCAATGTTAGTATTGTCGGCGGAGGCAAGGGAAATTTTGAGCGCGAAATCCTCGAAGCGTTCCTCACTGGCATTCAAGGAGATGATTGCATCAGCAGTCCTTCTATCTACCTCATGTAGAAGGAACTTAGCTTCTTTTCGCAACGGCGTTAGATCACAGCTTATCTTTAGATGTAGATTGTTGCTAACTGAGGTGCGCAAACTTTGCCACTTTTCCTGGGCGACTGTTTTCTTCTATAAAGCACAGTTGCTAGTCCAGTCGTCGCGTGTGTGCCTCGTCTCTTCGCTGTGTTCCGTCTTTTGACTGGTTTTACCCCTGAACATGTACCAACTGACCAAGATTTCAACACTACTGCAATGCCTTTCTTCTTCGCTGGGTATCTTTCTAAGTGTGCACGGTCCCGAGAATCAGGCAACGGTTTGTGTCAGCGCAATTGCCATCATCACTTGCCGGGCGCGGACTCTGTCCCATTGCCTCAGGGTGAATTCGGCATCCAAAGAGCTCGTCGCGTTGTTGGGCCTCTTGGAACCATCGTCGGGGCATTGGAAGCGGATAGTCAAGATTTGGAAATGCGAGTGTTGGAGGCAGGTGAGACTACTGCATGATTGGCTTCGTGTTTTGTGCTTCACTGGACGTGGTGAACTCTGCGGAGTTCGCTGCCTTCAGGAACACCGACGCTTGGCAGCCCAGGCAACTGAGGCTTACAGGAATCAGGTGCGGAGGCTCTTGCCTAAAAAGAAACGGCCTAAGGTGCACAGAGGTTCTGTCACTAACCTCAATGGAGCATCAGTGCCCGAAAAAATCGATCACCTTCTACAGAAAGGGCCTAAGTAAAGTTTGGAACCAAGTGTCAGCAGCCACGAACTTCTTGCTACTGCACACCTTGTAGCAAGGAAAGCCGACAAAGATGTGAAGCAGAGGTGCCTTTCTGAAGGTATAGACGACGTTTGCAATGCAGATGGAAATAGGAACGGCACAGTAACCACATTCTTCACCGAGTTGTGGACTACTTCACAGAAAACGAGTTGACACTTCTTCAGGCGGATAAAGAAGCGGTTTTGTTCTGCTTCCCATGGGCGCGTTTGGTGAGAAGGCCTTGGCGGCCATTGACAGGATCTTCCAGCCTGCGAAGCGCAACTCTTCGAAATTGAAGTCCGCAGCTGTGAGACTTCGGTTGGCCAACAACCTGGACAGCCTGTCTCAAAGGGTGAAGAATTGCAAAGTGAATCGCCTCCGCTTGTTTTTCTCTGCAAAGACGCACAAGGCTGACTGCCCTTTGAGAGCCATTGTGACAGAGGCAGGCACGTGGCAGAAGTTAGTGGGCCAGCATTTGCAGAGACATCTACAGTACATCTCTGTTCAGGACCCTTACTGTGTTGCGAGCGCGGCTGCAGTGATTGAAGTTCTGGACAAAGGCATCCCTGATGCCAACAGTGCGCTTTCCATTGACATTGAGGACTTGTTTTACAGCACCCCCCAAGGTGATCTATTTGTTGCGGTGCGTGAGCTGATTGAACAGCAGGGTCAAGTCGCCTTTCAAAATGCTTGTGGCGTTTCTGTGGATACGTTTGACAACCCGTTGCAAGGCGTTCTTTTTGACAAACATGTGTGCAGGATTTTTAGATATGTTGATGATTTCCTGATTCTTTTGAATCTTTCACCCAGTGACTCATTGCATGTGGTTGTAAACGAGATTTTGACAGCCTTTAAAGCTTGCTCGAGTGCCCTCAGTTTTACATATGAACTACCCGCTAACCACTCGATTAGATTTTTAGAACTTCAATTAACATTTCGTGACGATGGCCATGTTTCTGGTGCTTCATGCCTATAACTAAGAAGTCCTTATTACCGTACTCGTCAGCTCATTCCAAGATTGTCAAGAGGGGGATTGCTTCTAACTGCTTCCGTAATGCACTGCAAAAGAGTTGCCACCATAGCATAAGACTAGCTTCGATATTCAGTATGAACGTTTGGAGGCGGCCGGTTTTTCCAAAAGAACTTCTGTGCGCAGTGGCCTAAACGCTCTTGCAAAAGATAAAGGTTCGAGACGTCAAAAGAGTTGATCCGATGACAGTGGAAAAGAGAAATTTTGAAGTCATGCCTTATTGCATAAATTCGCCCACACCATCAACAAGGTCGTCGGAATGCAAGGCGTCAATGTTGTGTTTTCAGCTCCCTGCAAGCTTTCACGCCTGTGCTCACGTGTTGCATGTGGCAGGACTTATCGGGTGGTTTGTTCGACGCAGCATGAAAACCGCTACGTCAACTGTGCCACAGGTGTGGTTTACAAAATTCCGTTGACCTACGAGAAAGTGTACATTGGGCAAACAGGCCGATGTATTAATCACAGACTAAGAGAACACCGCAACTCTCTGTCCCCTACTGACGGCGCTAACTTGCCTCGACATTGCCGGGAATGCGGTTGCTACCCGCTATTTTCCAATGTTAGTATTGTCGGCAGAGGCAAGGGAAAAGTTGAGCGCGAAATCCTCGAAGCGTTCCTCATTAGTATTCAAGGAGATGATTGCATCAGCAGTCCTTCTATCTACCTCATGCAGAAGGAACTTAGCTTCCTTTCGCAACAGCGTTAGATCACAGCTTATCTTTAGATGTAGATTGTTGTTGACTGAGCTGCGCAAACTTTGCCCTTTTCCTGGGAGACTGTTTTCTTCTATAAAGCACAGTTGCTAGTCCAGTCGTCGTGTGTGTGCCTCGTCTCTTCGCTGTGTTCCGTCTTTTGACTGGTTTTACTCCTGAACAGCTATTTCGTTATTATGTAAACGTGAACAAAAGACTTGAGACAATGTCATTACTGCTGTGGATGTACACTGGTTGTTGCTGAAGCCATGTTGAGAGGGATATACAATTTTTGTTCTCTGGAAGTGATTTTCTTAATTCTTCTGCCACAAGTTTTTCAAAAACAGTGTTAGCAATACTAAGAACGGTAACGGCCTGGATCATTATTGTCTCCTTGAAGTATTGAGAACATTGAATACCCCATTTCCTCGTAAACTGACCTCTGGCCAGCGAAAGGAGAAGCTCGACAAAGGTCAAAGGGCAGCCGCCATTTTGTTTTCTGTCGAGAACTGCGAAAGGATATCGGCGCGTCTAAAAAGAATTGTGCAGATTTAGAATTTGGACCCACAGCCAACCAAACCTAACTCTTGCTTTCTCACTGATGGAGCTAAATTGCTGCAGGGTTGACGCTGCGTGCTTGACAACAAAATGGCGTCCGTGACGGAGAGAGCTCTTTCCAGATACGCACATTTTTTCCCTAGGCATAACATTTACATCAGAATTTCGAAGGAATACCCGCATTGAAAACGTCGGCTCAAAGCTTCCAGAGCAACATCGTACCTGACGCGCACTATGCACCGAGCAACTCTTGAGCAACGTTTGAAGTGGACAATGGACAACCGCTTCATTAACAACCTCTGCGACTACCTCAGCGCAACGGTTATTCACTCCTTCTTTTACCTTTCAATCCCGTGCATTCCTTCCCCCCCTTTCCTTTTTCAACTTATGCCTCATGGCACACTTCTCGAATAATAAAAAAAAAACTCTTGATGTATAATGCCTCGCATAGAAAACGCTCGTTAGACCGGTAATTGAATACGCCAGTATAGTATAGGGTCATCAAGAAGTACTTTTGGTTGGGCTCGTTGGTGCATAGGTTTTTTAAGATGTCAGGACGGCGCGAAAACAACAAGAACCAAAAGGCACACGAACACAACAGGACGCCTGGCACCTGTCCTGTTGTGTTCGTATGCCTCTTTGGTCCTTGTTGTTTTCACGCCATCCTGACATCATCAAAAATGGGATCATCACAACAAACCAACTGTCTAAACTTTGATAGCATGAATGCAGCGATTTGCTTAAAGGTGCATCTACAATAAATACCGTCGCTACCATTCTTCAACACAGCTCTGTAAACAAGCTCAACTCGCAATGTGAGAAACCAGAACCAGATATGAAAGAGTGAAAACCCTCTGCCTCATTATTAACAATTTTCTCAGAATAAACAAATCAGATTACATCCAACTGAAAACCAATGAAGCATCAAGGCATTACCATAGTAAGTCTACTCCATTGCCGACCATTGGTGACTGGTGTTTTATGGTTAGGTACTTCCCACGAAGCTGCAAAGATTGAACTCTCTTCCAGACTCTGCTGTTTTGTGCACAGCATTAACTGAATACCTGCATCATGTAGACGAGTTTGTGCATGGTAGTAGCTCACAGAGGTAGGGTTATTTTGCGGTTACTGAAGCGAGCTTTGGTCCTCGTTTCTCTGCAGATCCATTTTGTTTTGTTTATTTGCCTGTTCGTTAATTATTTTATATGAGTTGTTGTATACCTATTTTTTTCAACACGTCTCTATTCGTGCGCCACTAATTTTGCTATTGTTCTTTTACTGTTTTGTTTCCCACTCCTATAAAAGCTGCTTGATGGATCTGACACCGCAGCGATGGCCTAGTGTTCTGAGCATCCTGCTCGCATGCGGGAGGTGCGGGGTTCGATCCCCAGTGCCGCTGGGTACCGACCGGTGATACAGTGGGTACAAGCTTTTCCTGGTCTGGCGCTCAGCTTATTTGCGGTAAAAAGCTTGGAATGCTTAAGAATGATGTGTTCAAATATCTTGCATACAACACACGTGAGTGAAACAGGGCTATAGTTAGACACACTTGTAGTGTATCCAGATTTATAAACAGGAAAAACCTTAGCGATTTTCCAATCTTTCGGGACTTCTGCATTTTCTAGGGATTTCTTATAAACAAGGAGAAAATATTTCGATGCCCATTCTGCGTATCTTTTGAGGAACGTATTCAAAATATTACCTGGGCCGGTAGATTTCTTCTCGTCAAGATTAAGTAAAAGAACAAAAATGCCTGATTCGTTTAGTGTTAGTTCGGGAAGGTCTAGGCTACAGTCACTTATTTGAGAATCTACGTGAGGCACAGAATTGTCATCAAGCGTGAAAACCGATTGAAAATACAGATTGAAGTCATTTGCTATCTTTAATGCCTCATGCGGAGGTACATGGCTTTGTTTGTGCTTTCGAGAGTTCAGATATCTCCAAAATATTTGGGGAGCGGTTTTGATAAAGTTGCTAAAAGTAACATTTGTATATTTTTGTTTTCAAGGAGATCCGCTAGGTGGCGCCGCCCTGTTTAGCTGGCTGCCTATCGAGCTCCGCTTTCACCTGCCCCTGGCCTAATCCAGGGCTTCGCCCGCCCCTGGATTTCCTCTCCATCGTTTCCGGAAGGCTTCCGAAGCACGTGGATACCATCGGCATCACGGCCCGCTGCCGGGCTGGCCCTTCAAGCGCCTCCAAAAGTCTGAAGCAGCGCGGCGCCTCGCTAGCCCTAACGCGCCGCGCCTGCACCTCTGCAATGCAGCGTCTGACGAAGCCCCTGCAGCCCAGACCCACTGATGCCGCCACCGCGGGGCCTACTCCAACCGCCCACGCCACCGCGCAAAATCCTGTCGCAACCAACACTGTGAGCGACGCTGGGAGCTCCGGTTCGACGGCCGCGGCGCAGCCGACAGCGTTCGTCGTCGCCGCAGCGTCCACTGCTCGCCAAGTCCACGCTCTAAGAGACGTCAACACCTTTGGGCCCATAGACGCGTCGCAGCCGCCTGCGTTCGTCGACGCCGCCGGTGCCGCCGCGCCTACACCAGCCACATTACCCGCTGGCACCAAGACCTGCAGCCCGGCACCAGCGTCGCAGATTGCGCCTCAGGCTGACGATTCGTCGGCAGACATGGACTTCATGGCGTCCCCGGTAGACGACACTCCATCCCTGGAAATCGGCTGGAGCACCATCGGTGCCAGCCGTAAGCCTGCTTCCGCCACCCGACCCCGCTCCGAGCTCATCACTGTTGGCATACAACTCCCTCCTGGTACCCTCAATCCCAAGCTGCCTCTCTACGACGTGCTCGCCGCAGTCACCTCCGCTGCACAACTTTCCTCCAAGACCAGTGCAGACATCACCCTTCAGGCCAAGCCAGCCCAAAGCCTTGTGTTTTTAAAAACTCATTCTCCTCTCACCGCCCACCTCCTACTTTCTATCACGCACCTTCACCTTCACGGTAAGCCTGTCAGCATCAAAACTTATTCCCCCCATCCTCCCATCTCATGCCTCGGCGTCATTCATAACGCCGGTGGCCACTTCACTCCTGATGAGCTCATGCATGACCTAGAATCTTTCAAAACAGATATTCTCGCTGCTCGCATGATGGGATCCACTCAATCAGTGCTCATAACGTTCGCTGGTACCGTTATCCCCCACTTTGTATATTTCAAACGCGTTGCCTTCCGGTGCCGTCCTCATAAACCTAAGCCTCCCACCTGCACCCGTTGTCTCACTCTAGGCCACCGCGCCCACCAATGCCCCCAGCACAGCGTTCCGGCAAAGTGCCGTCGCTGTGCTGCTCCTCTACCCGCTGACCCTTCCGCTCATGTGTGTGCCCAGCCCTGGTGCGTTCATTGCCAGGTGAACACCCACCCCTCCCTCGACCCCACTTGCCCCTTCCTCCTTGCTAAACAACGCGAGTGTGCTAAAGCTGCATACCTCCGACGCCTAGCTTTGCGCCGGGCCACTCAACCCACCACCCCCTCCTCCTCCTCCCCCTCCTCCTCCTCCCCCTCCTCCTCCTCCTCCTCTAATCATGAATATCCATCAGCTCCGATCACGTCACCACCAGGCTCCTTTGCCGCCATAGTTAAAGGATCCTCGGTGCCAGCGTCCCTCTCTTCCACTACACCACCCTCTCCATCCTTGACTGACGCGAGCCGCTCCTTCGACCTCCGGCTCGCAATGCTGGAACGCCAGCAGCGAGAGCAGCAGCGCATTTCCCACGATCTACAACAGCAGATACATGCCTTGACTCAAACCCTCCAGACAACCACCTCCTCTCTTACCTCCCAGCTTAACAAGCTAAATGAGCACCTTGCCACGTTCCCCACTCCTTCCTCCAGCGCCCAGGTCGCCCCTTTGGCTGACCTTGTCGAAACCACCACACAGGCACATCACACTCGCTTGGTTCAGCTGGAAACTTCGGTTCTCCAGATTCTTACCACCCTCCAAGCACAATCAAAGCAATTGGAATCTTTCACATCTATGTTCCAATCCGTCCATGAGTCACTGCCCCCGGCAAAAAAGAAGGAACGCGTACCATCGCGTTCCTCTCCACTCTCATAATGGCGTTTGGCGAGGACCTCGAAATTGTGCAGTGGAACTGCCGAAATCTTTGCCACAATAAGACCCCCCTCCACCAGTACCTACTCACCCGCCCCTCTCTGCCTCATTTTCTCCTTCTCCAGGAGACCCGGACGGCCCGCAATGTCCCAGGCTACCGCGCCTACCATGCCACTACGGCCACGCCACTTGCGTCTATTTATGTACGCAGTGACGTGCTCGTAGAGCAAATTGACATCCCCTCCACCCTCCTTAAATATTTAGTTTGTGTGGTTTATTACCACCCTTCTTCCCGCATCTCACTCGTCCTTTTGTCTTTTTACAACCCCCCTGTCACTTCCTCTTTATTCTCTGCTCTGGGCAAATTCCTTCACTCCCTTCCTTCTACCTCCCATCTCCTCTTTGGTGGTGACTTTAATGCCCCTCACACACACTGGGGCTACCCACAAACCCTCAAACCCGGCCGCCTCCTGCATTGTCTGGCCCAGGAACGCCACCTCACCCTTCTTAATACTCCTGGCTCTCCTACTCGAGCGGGCATTGCCTCACAACGCCCCACGACACCCGACCTCACTTTCTCTCGGGGTTCACTTTCCTTTCACTGGCAGGTGACAGCCGAAACTCTTCTAAGTGACCACTTTCTCATCCATATCACCACCTCTCTTTCCCACATCCCTCGCTGTCATCCGGTTATTCACACTGACTGGCATGCTTTTCGCACTAATCTCGCCTCCGACTCCTTTCAATCCTACGACGACTGGACGTCGCGCATCTCTGCAGCGCTCACGTCCAGTAGCCGTCGCGTTCGCTCTCGTTACCCAATCCAGGACCCAGATCCATACCTTATCCGTTTATGGCGTCGCCGTAAACGTCTTCAACGCTCCTTTCGCTCCCAACCACACAATGCCCAACTTTCCTCCCGGATCACTGCTCTGCGGGCTGAGATCGTCGCCCACTGCGCCTCCCTCGAGCACTCTCGTTGGAGTGCTCTTTGTGATGGCCTTGATTCTGCATTGCACTCGCGATCCGCATGGTCTCTCTTTAAATCCCTCCTTGGCAATAAGCCTGCCCTTGCTCCTACTCTAGCTAAAGCCCTCACTCAGGGGACTCCCTCCGAAGTTTTTGATCAACTCGCCTCTCTCTACATCCCGCCCCCTCTGGCACCCTCCTACCCGGTGTACTCAGGTGGACCTAACCCCGATCTGGACCAATGCTTCACTCTCCGGGAGCTCGAATCTGCTCTGGCTGCTAATTCTACGCGCTCGGCTCCCGGTGAGGATGCCATTACATACACCACACTTCGTAACCTTCCTGACTGCGCCAAAGAATTCCTCCTTGAAATCTACAATGAGGCCTGGGAGAGCGGCTGCTTGCCGAGCTCCTGGACATCCTCCCTTATTTCTATGATTCCAAAGCCGGGCAAACCTCCCTCTCTCTCTAACCTCCGCCCAATCTCCCTGACGTCGTGCGTTGGTAAGACCCTTGAGCGAATGGCTCTGACTCGCCTCTCTGATTTTCTTGAGGCACGGGAATTTTTCCCCCATTCTCTCATTGGCTTCCGACGCCGCGTCTGTGCACAGGACATGTTTCTGATTCTCCAGCAAACGTTCCTGTCCCCTACACCCACTCAAATTTACGCACTTGTGACTGTCGATGTTCGCAAGGCCTTTGACGGTGTTTGCCACGATCACATCCTTTCTCAACTCGCCTCTTTGGATTGTGGCTCCCGCATGTACTCCTATATCCGTTCATTCCTCTCTAAACGTGTGGCTCGCTTTCGTGTAGATACCCACTTGTCTAACCCACACCACCTCACCCGTGGCACTCCTCAAGGTGCTGTTCTCTCTCCTACCCTTTTCAATCTCGCTATGGCCCCTCTCGCCTCCCAGCTAGCTGAAATTCCCGACCTGCATCATATATTTTACGCCGATGACATCACTCTCTGGTGTTCATCTGGCTCTCCCGGTCACGTACAGGACACCCTGCAACGTGGCCTAGATCTCATCGACTCCTTTCTCACCACCGCTGGCCTCTCTCCTGCTCCTGAGAAATCCGAGCTTCTCCTTCTCAACCATTCCTCCTACCAGCGCTCACACAACCACTTCGTCTCTCTCCACCTTTCTGGCTCTCCCATTCCTGTCGTCACACAGTGCAAAGTTCTTGGCTTCCCTTTGCATGCGGCTAAGAATGTGCAAGCCCTCCACCGCGCTGTCACCACCTGCCACTCTGTAACTCACCTCCTGCGGCGCGTGGTCACTCGACGCTCAGGTCTCCACGAGGCTCACGCGTGCCGCGTTGCCCACGCGCTGGCCCTCAACAAAGTCTTGTACTTTGCACCCTACGCTTCCTTCAATCAGACTCAACTTAACACTCTCGAGACTGCCCTTGTGGGCCTCTACAAGGCAGCTCTCAACCTCCCTATCACTACCTCTACCACTAAGCTCTTTGCCACAGGCCTCTTCCATCCTCTTCGTTCTCTTCTCAGTCTCCATCGTGACTTGCAACTTGCCCGGCTTTCCCTTACCCGTCAGGGTCAGTGGTTATTGACTCAAGCGGGTATCTCGCCCATTCCAATCTCCCCGTTTACCTCTCCTATTCCCACCCCCGCTCCCAATCTTCGTATCCTTCCCCTCCCGACCAACATGTCCCCCGTCCTGCACGCCGGACGTCGTCATGCGGCCGCACAGCACCATTCTCCTCTCTTTGATACCCAGGGTGTAGCTTACACGGATGCCTCCTTCGTGGCTCCTCGAGGTTCCTGCGGCTACGCCCTGTACCATCCACACCTCCCTGCTCCTGAAACCCACACCAGCGGGCCGTATCTACACCCTCCAGACGCATTGTCCCTCGAGGTTCTCGCCATTGCGCATGCCCTCCAGTCATTTGCCCTCCTTCCCTCTCTCCAAGAGTACACAGTCTATTCAGACTCACAAGCCGCTATACACCACATACAGAAACGCACCCTGACCCCTTCTCTCCAACAGGAGGTCGAACGAGCGGTCTCCGCACTGCAGCCTTCCATCGTTTTCCTCCGCTGGGTCCCTGGGCATTCAGGGATTGACGGCAATGAGCTGGCTCATCAGCTCGCCCGCGACACACTTTTCCGGGCACCGTTGATCCCCTGGCCCAAGCCCTCGGAGAACGGTGGGAGGCTCACCCTTCGCCGCACCATAAAAGAGGTCTACCTTGAGCTCCGCCTCGACAAACGCCTTTACCCTCCTCCTCATCCATCACTCACGGTGCCGGAGTCTCGCCTTCTTCGGCACATTCAGATGAATGCACTTATCACCCCGTCCCGCCTCTTCCTCTATCGCTATCGATCGGACCCTTCCTGTCCCAACTGCCCCTGCATCTATGCGGACCTGGCCCATTGCCTCTTCTATTGCCCGGCTGCTCAGCAGTCGGGTTCCTTCCCCCCACCCTTTCTATCCATCACCACCTGGCTCGACTGGCTTGGCGCTGAAGGGGAAGAAGAACAGCGGCTTCTGGTCGCCCAGGCGGTCGACATGCTCGGCCTATAAATTATGGTCGAATAAAAGTCTTTACTACTACTACTACTACTACTGTTTTCAAGGCCTAATTGGTTGCTTTAGGTTTTTTGACAGTTTGCGAATGTGTTCAGTGTGTGTTGTCGATGGTTTCCGTCGTTTAAGTTTCCTCAGCCGTGACAGCTTGCGCTTCATATGTACAATGTCTCGAGTTATCCAAGGATTAAACTTGTTCACAGTTTTTACACAAGTGGGAACATAAAGTGAGATACAATGTTCCACTTTATGTTTAAACGTCAACGATAGGTCGTCACATGATACCGACGGGTCGGCGTACATTGTTGCAAATTCTGAATAAATGTGATCAAAGACATCAAGAACGCCAACATCATCAGCATTTTTCCAGTCGTATACTCGTGTCATGTTTTTCGTGCGTGCTGGTGCAATTAAGTAGAGCGAACAAATGGTTGCCCGGTGGTCAGATATACCGTCAAGTATCTCGTATGAAGAGGCATCCTCAGCTAACACGGGTAGGTTCCTGCACAATTTGTTTGAGGCCGAATGCAAATGCGACATCAAGAAGCGCGTCTGCACTGGTTTGGTCAGTGGATCCTCTATCCAGATCTTCCCACGCTATGCCTGGGAGATTAAAATCTCCTGTAAGAATAATTTTTCTACATTGGTTTAGGTAACCCTGCATGTATTCTGATAAACACTCAATGGTATCTGCACTACTATTTGGTGGACGGTACATTGTGCCAACATACATCGGAGCTTCAGTTACAAGTATCTTACACGAAAGTGCCTCAGCGCCACCGACGTCCGGTAAGGGCGTAGTGTATATATATATATATATATATATATATATATATATATATATATATATATATATATATATATCCTCCCTAATCAAAATCATGACGCCACCGCCAGGAGAAGGCCTGTCTTTGCGCAATATAAGATTGCCCGGTGGGACTATATCGTTCGATATGTGCGAGGACAGCCACATTTCAGTGATGGTTACAACATCTGGACAGTATTCAAGAAGAAATGTTTCTAGCTCTACTAGTTTATTTACGATACACCTAGCATTTAAATTTGCTATGACTGGTTGTCTGAATCGTTCCTTTCTGGGTCGCTGCTCTAATCGAGCGTGTTTTTTGATACTGCTAGTTTTTGTTTTTTCGTAGCATCCCACGAGAACAGTTGGCCATTAATCCTAATTCAGACAAAGGTCTTGTTTCCGGCGTTTTCCTTCCTGTGCGCCTGCTTATAGGTCGGGTATTATAAGTACAGGTTTCCGAAACACGCGCTCACAGATGCATGGATGGGTGGAAGATAGCAGCGTCCGCTTTAAAACAGGAAGGTGCCGATCGCCACCATGCTTGGTTTTTTTACTTTTGTGTTACTGTGTTGTAAATTGTTGTTAAACTTCGCCATTTCCTTTAAATACGTTTTTCTACGTTTATAACCTTGAGTCACCTCTCTGCTTTCGAGCCGTCAATCTTCCAAACGCTTTCTGCTAGTTTCCACCATAGATTTACTTACATGACCATTGTTGTCTCCAAACGCTATGGCCTCACGAAGATTGCCTGTGCCTGCATCGACATCGGGATGGCTACCATCACATTGGAGTGCGAGATGTTCTATAGTCTCTGCGGATATACCACAAACAGCACACATGCAATTTTCTCCGTTAATTTTTTTTTTGTAGCTGTGCGTTGTCAGGCACCCTAACCTAGCTTTCTTGAGTTATCATAGAACTATAGTTCTACACTATGCTTCTTTTCCTTTGAATTAATCCAATTTTTCCCTTCCGCGTTTTTCACCTATCGTTTCATGCTCTTTCTCCGTCCTCAGGTATTGCGTAATTACTGGTTAGTTTCCTCGTTCTTTTCCCGCTATTGTGAGTGAACGCTCTTTGTGTATAAGTATTTAAATACGTTCGATGCCCACCTGCTGTCGTACCTCAGGTGTTCTTCGTATCGTATTTTGCTCTGAACTTCCCATGCTTCCAACGGTGCCCAGCCCATATCACTGCCTGTACTGCCTCGTTTGTGGTTTTGCCGTGGGCACCTGCTGCTAATCATCCAACAGCTCTCTGATTTACTTCCAATCTGCACTGAACTTCTGCCTTTAAGCACAGAACCGGTTCCTGAAAATAAGCCCCCGCACCATTATTCCCTTCCAAATACCACTCAGTACTTCATAATTGCTGTACCTACATAATGCCCTACATTACATTATCCCGGCATCTCTTCGCCCTTTTGCCGTAAGAGATTGGTCGTGCTCTTCCGTGCATATCTTCTCCTCGTCTGCCCATACCCCGGGATAATAGTACTCGGCCACTCTTGGAATTTCATTGCTTTGTATTGCAAGCGCCTGATCAGTTGTATTTTTGAAAATCATCACACCTGACTTAGTTGCGATAGAATTGAAACCTTGAGCGTCTCCTTCGTCTCCACAACAATTAACTACCATTTGTTAATCTCCCTGGCTATCTGCGAACCGTACAATATCGTCTGCATGGTTTAAAGCCGGGAGCCGTTGATCAACGACCTTTCCGCCTAATCGGTACGACATATTATAACCTATATTACTTCCTTGTAGCCTTTTTTTCCCTATTTATCATATCACCGCGTCTAAAACAATAGCCGCTCGGCAGCTGCTCGGCACGCCGCTCATGCGCTACGCTGTTCACTTCTGAAGAAGAAACTGATGTTCAGCTCTGGCCGTCTCGGTGTGCTGTCGCATATTATCAGAGCATCTCTGTGTTGGCATCTCTCTGCCGTCTTGGCGCCAGCTACCAGCACCAACTGCCACGTGACACTGGACTCGATGAGCGGCTGTCTGGATGGGTCCTGGACATGGGGTGTCGAGGCAGCAACCTCTACCAGTGTTACGTAGCAGTCTGTGCTGGTAGCTCGCGTCTAGACGGCAGAGAGATGCCAACACCGAGAAGATCTGAGAACGTGCGACAGTACACCGAGATGGCCAGAGCGGATCATCAGTTTCTTCTTCAGAAGCGAACAGCGTGGCGCACGAGCTGCGTGCCCAACAGCCGCCGCGCGGCTATTGTTATAGACGCGGCAATATAAAGCATGAACAGTAGCGGTGGTAAAGCACAACCTCGCCTTAATCCTTTGCGCACCTCGACCTACCGCAGAATTTTTTTTTATTTCATCTTTCAAACTGAATACAAAAACCATTCGCAAAGCTCCGCTGGGCCAATAGCCGAAGCGCAGGCTCAGTTTACACGTTGGTATTTAAGCAAGCGAATACACGCAAAGTTTCGTTGCACATGATTAATAATGGTAATGTACTTTCTAGCGCACCCATATAAATGATCACCAAATTTACTCCTCAACCTTCAAAAAGTAGAAACGTTTAATTGAGAAGAAAAATCTCCTTGCCATTTTAATTTGTAATTGCACGGTATTCCATACTTTCGCTCATTTTGCTCAATTAAGCGCTGTCCGTAGGTGTTTCGGGCTACAGGGTATTTAAAATTTATTTTGCTTAGACGTCTGGTATTCCTATTAGGCAACGCAAAAATATTGTTTCAAAGATGGTAATTATCTCGTATAATGTGACTTAAAACCATCGCGATTTCCATTTTACACAACGAATACTGCAATATCTGCAACTTATTGAACATGGAGGCACTGGACTGATACCAGTTGCGGTATGTTATTATACGCAGTGTTCTTTGCTGCAAAAAAAATTATCTATAGAACCTCTATGTGGTAGCCCACAATTCGCAGCAGTATGTTAAATGACAATGAGAAGGAGAAGAGTACATAATTTTTTGCACAGATATGTCCAGCAAACCCCGCGCTTTCATTATGATGTAACAAGCTAAACTAGGCTTACAGCACGAAATATCAATGTGATTTTCCAATTAAGGTTTATATCTAAGAATACACATAGGTATTTAATGCTGTGACTGCTCATTTGCAACGTTATGAAGGCAGATATGCACATTAGCATCTATGAGACGTTGGTGTCTTGATCTAAACAGCATATACTTTGTTTTAGCAACATTTATACTCAGTTTGTTAGCTTTAAACACTGCGTAGTTGTGACAAGACTCATGTATCTTCGAATGAATTTTAGCTACGATGCTGCCCGTAAAAACTATTGCAGTGCCAACAGCGTACATCACCGTACTAGAATTTGTCAAACAGATCGAGAATTCGTTAACGTAACGAAAAATAACACACGGCCTGAAACTGAACCTTGGGGAACTCCAGTGCAAACAGTTTTCTGAGGTGATTTCAAGTGTTTGAGGTGAACAGGTTGGTTTCTGCTGGGTATAACAGCGTTGAGACGAGTGACAAAGAAAAAAGAAGACAACTGGGCCGGCGCTGACTATCAACTAAAATTTTATTAGATAGATAGATAAAGAGGAGGAGGGAAAGACAGGGATGTTAACCAGAAAAGAAAAAAAACACGCAAAACATACTCCTTTGACAACCATTAGCACGTGCGCAACGCCAAAAGCCATAGTGACACATCAATCACTTGAATCAAGATACATTAATTTACAGCAGTATGCACCAACTAGCTCCACTCTCCGTTTTAATAAAATAAAAAGATTGTAAAGAGAGGCACTGTGATGAATTGTTTCCGCAATGCACTGGAAAAGAGCTGTCAGCATGCTATCAAAAAGAGCCTTGATAATCAGTTCCAACGTTTGGAAGCCACACGGTTCCCTAAAAATCTTTTGAAAGCAGTGGCTGAATCGCTGCTTCAGAAGCTCAAGAAAGAACGGACGAAGCCGGCTGATGGTGGAGCAACTGAACGCCAAAAGTTCGAGGTCATGCCGTACGTGCATAAAGTGAGCCACGGCATCAAAAAAGGGGCGGCCAGGCAGGGAGTGAGTGTGGTGTATTCTGCCCCTTGGAAGCTTTTGGGTCTGTGCTCGCGCATTTCTCGAGACAGGGAAAGGAACTACGTTTGTACAACGCAGCACGAGAACCGCTTCACGGCGTGTGTCGCTCAGGTCGTGTACAAGTTCTCCCCCACATGCGAATGAGTATACATAGGCAAAGCAGGTCGATGTATTAATGGCCGGCTGCGTGAGAACCGCTCCTCACTGGGGTCCGATGACGGCGCCAACTTGCCTCGCCATTGCAGTGAATGTGGGTGTTATCCACTGTTCAGCAACGTAATTATTCTTGGTAGAGGCAGGGGTAAGCAAGAGCGAGAAATCTTGGAGGCTTTCCATATCAGTTTGTCAGGCCAAGATTGCATTAGCACAACTTCAGTGCGCTTACTCGAAAAGGAATTCGCTTTTTTATGCCGGTCACGGTAGAGGGGTGTCTTGTGTGCCCTATGCGCTGTGAGTTGTGATACGGCTGTTGCGCATGCTCTGCTGGCCTTGCTGGGACTATGGTTTTGTCTAATAAATCTCAGTTGACAGTCCAGTCGTTGTGGCGTGTACACTCCTTCTCTTGTCCATTGTCTTTTGTGACTGTTTTTTTTTCAATTTACCATGAACCAACTGGCCCGCATTTAAACCCGTCTGCATTCTTTCTTCAAGTCTAGGGATAAGACTACAGCTATTTCTGTAGTGTTGAAATCTGCGTCAGTTGGTACATGTTCAGGAGTAAAACCAGTCAAAACACGGAACACAGCGAAGAGACGAGGCACACACACGACGACTGGACTAGCAGCTGTGCTTTATAGAAGAAAACAGTCTCCCAGGAAAAGTGCAAAGTTTGCGCAGCTCATTTAACAACAATCTACATCTAAAGATAAGCTGTGATCTAACGCCGTTGCGAAAGGAAGCTAAATGCCTTCTGCATGAGGTAGATAGAAGGACTGCTGATGCAGTCATCTTCTTGAATACTAATGAGGAACGCTTCAAGGATTTCGCGCTCAACTTTTCCCTTGCCTCTGCCGACAATACTAACATTGGAAAATAGCGGGTAGCAACCACATTCCCGGCAATGTCGAGGCAAGTTAGCGCCGTCAGTAGGGGACAGAGAGTTGTGGTGTTCTCTTAGTCTGTCATTAATACATCGGCCTGTTTGCCCAGTGTACACTTTTTCGCAGGTCAACGCAATTTTGTAAACAACACCTGTGGCACAATTGACGTAGCGGTTTTCATGCTGCGTCGAACAAACCTGCCGATAAGTCCTACCACGTGCAACACGTGAGCACAGGCGTGAAAGCTTGCAGGGAGCTGAAAACACAACATTGACGCCCTGCTTTCCGGCGACCTTTTCGACGGTGTGGGCGACTTTATGCACATAAAACATAACTTCAAAATTTCTCTTTTCCACTGTCTTTGCGTCAACCCTTTTGACGTCTCGAACCTTTATCTTTTGCAAGAGCGTTTCGGCCACTGCCCTCCGAAGTGCTTTTGGAAAACCGACCGCCTCCAAACGTTCATACTGGATATCGAAGCTAGTCTTCATGCTGTGGTGGCAACTCTTTTGCAGTGCATTACGGAAGCAGTCTGGATGGGTCCTGGACATGGGGTGTCGAGGCAGCAACCTCTACCAGTGTTACGTAGCAGTCTGTGCTGGTAGCTCGCGTCTAGACGGCAGAGAGATGCCAACACCGAGAAGATCTGAGAACGTGCGACAGTACACCGAGATGGCCAGAGCGGATCATCAGTTTCTTCTTCAGAAGCGAACAGCGTGGCGCACGAGCTGCGTGCCCAACAGCCGCCGCGCGGCTATTGTTATAGACGCGGCAATATAATGCATGAACAGTAGCGGCGGTAAAGCACAACCTCGCCTTAATCCTTTGCGCACCTCGACCTACCGCAGCCTACGCGACCTCGTCGGCCTTCCCCTCACTGTCCAGCTGAAACACGCGGCGGGGGCGCGTCCACAAATGAGAGGAAGCTTGTAATTGTGCGAGAAAGTGAACACTCAGGCCACTCCCGCATGGGCGAGGCCATCCTATAGCTAGGGTAATGAGTGTGGCCGAGGGACTCTCCCGTTTGCTCTTGACGATATAAAATAACGTAAATAAACCCACTCGCGATTTTTCTCCCATCACCCAGCTCCTTTGCTCAACGGAATTCCTGTCCTGGTGTTGGGAACGGGCGTCGACTTGACCGTCATTCCGTCAAGCGTCAAACAACAGTAGCAGTGACCACGAACCCCCATCCAATAATAGCCATAGCAATGAGGAGGAAGGGCGCCTCCTAACCATTCCCCGTTTACCGCGGAAGTCGGCTTGCATTTCTCCATCTATCCCTGTCCTGTGACTGCCTGTTGATCTATGAAAGGTGATAACGTATAATTCGCGGGCCGCGTTTCTGCCACATCTTTCAGATGACGGCGAGGTTTTCGCCCAACGAGCCAATTAATGCTCTCGCATTAATAATGTCCGCATATACATAGTTTGCATCGACGTCATAGCGGCTGCCATCTTTCGGTTCAGAAAGCGCAATGCCAACCGTTACGTTCGCAGAAACCGGCATATCCCTTTTAATAGATAAATTAAAACTTTCTTCATCCATCGGCATTGATGGAATTAACACAAAAGTCCTAAAGAACACTCGCCATGCATCTGCCAAGTTCTTATGCTTACTGTTCGCGCAGTCCATTTCAACGGGTATCATACCCCACGACTGGAAAGTAGGGAAGGTCGTTCCAGTCCACAGGTCGGGCAAAACGGTATCATACCCCACGGCTGGAAAGTAGGGAAGGTCGTTCCAGTACAAAGGTCGGGTAAAAAAGATTCGCCACTTATTTACCGCCCCATATCACTAACCAGCATACCCTGCAAGCTCATGAAACACGTCATTTACTCTTTAACAATGCAGTTTCTGGACTCAAATAATTTCTTCCATTCATCACAACACGGATTTCGTAAAGGATACTCCTGTGAAACTCAATTAGCTATCTTCGTTCATGACCTGCATGCCAACCTTGACGCCAACCTCCAAACCGACGCAATCTTCCTCGACTTTGCTAAGGCTTTTGACAAGGTACCCCTCAACCGCCTATTTCTGAAACTTTCCTGCCTAAGCTTGCATCCTGACATACTAGCATGGATAAAAGAATTTTTGACTCACCGTTCTCAATCAGTCGTCATTAATAATCAAATGTCTAACTTATTACCAGTTTCCTCAGGGGTGCCCAAGGATCCGTCCTAGGGCCTCTTTTGTTTCTAATTTATATTAACGACCTACCTCAGAAATTAGATTGCCATATTCGGATGTTTGCCGACGATTGCGTTATTTACAAAACAGTTACTGACTCCGTTAACCAGCAATCCCTACAAGATAACCTAAATCTGGTACAAAACTGGTGCAACGACTGGCTAATGACACTTAATATAAACAAATGCAAGTATATGTCTTTCCACCGTCGCAGTAATCATCTCGTGTTCCCCTACTCTATCTCTAACGTTCCTATCGACCCTGTTCAATCATATAAATATCTCGGTGTTCATCTTAGTCATGACCTCACGTGGAATAGCCATATCGCGAACATTATTTCATCTGCTAACAAAACGTTTGGCTTCTTAAAACGTCATCTCCACTCTGCCCCCCAGCATGTTAAGCTACTCGCATACAAATCACTAGTTCGATCAAAATTAGAATACGCATTGCCCATCTGGTCTCCGAAACAAGTATACCTTACTAACTCACTTGAATCAGTTCAAAATAGGGCAACTAGATTCATTCATTCCTCATACTCTTTTGATACCAGCATATCAGCTCTGAAATCGCAGTCCAATCTACCTACTCTTGCACTTCGTCACCACATCGCTAGTTTATTCCTATTTCATAAATTATTTTATTCCGTGCTATCACAGGAACGCTATGTCTGCTCTCCGCCACCACGCTTTTTTCTCCGCACCGGACATCAGCAGCAGGTATCTCGGCCACGAGCACGCACAACTTTTTCTTCATCATTCTTTCCCCGAACTGCTAGCGACTGGAACGGCCTTCCCCATGAACGTGCTGCCATCACATGCCAAACTATGTTTCTTAACCAAATTACGCGTTTGCTTGCATCACGATAATCATTTTTCTTTGTATAACTCATTCAATTTTTGTGTACTTTTTCTGTTGTTAATCTATATATGTCCCACCCCTTATGTAATACCCTCACACGAGGGTATTTAAGGAAATAAAGTGAAGTGAAGTGAAGTGAAGTGAAGCGCTGGGAAAGACTGGCTGCTTTCCTAATCCGCTCATTGCCAACCGGTTACTTTTCATGGCAAGGCAGCAGAGGCTAGGTACGAAAGGGGATACCATTGTCCCCAGTGCTGTTCGGTGTGGGTTGTTCATTGTTCGGGTTAGTGGTGGGGAGGAGCGAGTGGAGGAACATGGAAAGGGGGTGCAGGGTCCCTAGTGTGAAGGAGCCACTCCCCAAGGCAAGAAGACAAAGGTCTGTTTCCTGCTTAGGCCACAATGCGGAGCATAAAGGCTGCTATGGGTAGCGAAGCGTCTCTAATCGGGAGAAGAAAGGCGGCTGGGGAGCGCTCGTCTACATCGAATTAGGTTCGAAGCGAAAGTGGAAGGTTTTGTCCATCGCATGTGACTGCCTGCGCAGTAGGAAATAGCTGTTTTCACCCAGTGGAACTGGTTCAGGAGATGCGCGTATGCAACGAAGGCCGTGTGAAAAACTAGGTGCTTTCCTAATGAGTATGACACACGCTCAGTAATATCGAAACCAGCGTGCTGTTTGTTAGTTTTTAGCGCCTGCGCGTTAACGCCTGCGTTCGTTCAAATGCTGCTGAGAGTGGCATTCCGCGTTCAGGAATCGGAAGTGACTGTGTCGCCGCGCGCTATAGCGGGTTCTCTCTTGAAACAGAAGCGCCGCAGTATAGGTTCGATATAGTCGGATACAGCTTAAGTCTGCAGTGAACATCCGCACGAGCTCAGGAAAGCTATACAGAAATTATCAACGACAAAAAATTCGTTCATTGTTAAAAATTTTGTTCATACCTAAACATGAACGTAATCGCAAGAAAAAAAAGTATTATAAGCTCTAGAATTTTGATACCTGGTTTGCTTAATGATGACAAACATTAAAAATCTGATTTCATTTCCTGTTGCGATTGAATAGTGAACACAGGACGCCCGATGGCCCAGAGTTAAGAACTACTGTTTTTTTATGTTGCATTCTACAATGGCTGCGTTGTCATCTTTTTTTCTGATCTTCAAACTGGGTTAGCACCTCGCCTTGGCCGTGATTCGCGCATCCTTCGACCCCAAGGATTGGAAAGCACGACATTGAAAAGTAAATTAATATATATATATATATATATATATATATATATATATATATATATATATATATATATATATATATATATATATATATATATATATATATAAATATATATATATATATATTATTTATTCATATAGCATTTATTATGTATTTATTTTTTTATTCAATATCTATACTTTCACTTCTACCATGAAGGACCAAGATAGAAGTGAAAAGCATACTAATGAAAAAATATCAAGCACAGACCAGTAACAAAAAATGCAGCCTTTCATTGATATACACTGCTGTTCTAAATATGCGGAAAGTAAAAAAAAACTGATCCTTAAATTGCGCGTTGACATCATCTGTTGAAAGTCGGATGCCACATATGTGCGCACGTGTCTGTGGATGCAGTGCACGTAAAACTGCGTTTAGAAAGTTACGTATATGTAGTCTGCAACAGGTTACAAACCCTTCTGCTTCGCAACGGTCGCAAGTCACTCGTGCGTGCCTTATATAGCGTGGACACGTTGAAAAAATTATCTGTGGTTTAGCTCTGGTTAACCCAAGTTGAATTGCGAAAGCTTCGTTTCCTCGGCACGTCATCTACGCAGCGTCTCACTCCGATGCTCTCGAGAATTCAAAGCGGTCTCTTCCGCAGTTGAAGAGTCACTAAGGGAGGTGTCACTTCCAGCCGCATCTGCGTTACGACGATTCTCGAGTCTTGCGGCGCGTTCTTCTGGCGTCTCTTGAGCGCGTTGTCTCTTGCTCGCTTCGTTCTGTCGTTGTTGCGTCTCTTTCGCGCTCTCCATAACGACTACAATATGCACGCCGTTTAGCTAAACGTTGTTCCCGCTCTTCATCCGTTTCTTCCGCACGCCGCCGCTTCTTAGCTGCAGCACATCGTTGCAGCTTCACCTCATACACATCATCCGACATACCGTGGAGGATTCGCTGGGACGACTGCGACGAGCCGAGTTGGGGGGCCGCTTTTCCACAGCTGGCATGACGTCACGTAGAGCGAGCGCCTCCCTCACGGCAGCGGCGCGTGGAGGATTCGCTGGGACGATCGCGACGAGCCGAGTTGGGGGGGGGGCGCTTTTACACAGCTGGCATGACGTCACGTACAGCGAGAGCGTCCCTCGCGGCAGCGGCGCACAGCTGCAGCATGGGGGATTCGCTGGGACGATCGCGACGAGCCGAGTTGGGGCCCCGCTTTTCCACAGCTGGTATGACGTCACACATAGGTCACGCTAAAGGTCAATGGTGGATTCTCCGGGACGACGGCCAAGAGCGGAATCCTCGAGCAGTATTGCTTTCGCAATAAAATTGCATCACCTGCGCTTTTCTAGCTGCTCCTGTATACGCTCTCCTGGCAATACAGTCTGCGTGCGCTTTGCTAAGTCAAATCGTTTGTTCGCAAGCTAATAAGGCTGACACAAGGCTACAAAGGATACAAAACGCAAATGAACAGTTAATACGTAAATCTAGCGTTGCTTTGTAACCGCTGCAAGGATGCTGCAAAAGCTGAAAAAAACAGATTGCAGGTCATGGCAGAGGGTTGAGTGAAAAATTAGCATTTTGATTGCGACTGCAGATGAAGGAAAGTTTATAAGCGATCCATCAGTCACTAAAACCGGCATCGAAATGCGAGGAAACAGGAAAGATCAAACTGCTTGATTGCATTCATTACATTGCATGTTTCATGATATCCAACCACATGTAAAAAAATGTGCCATGAAAGAGTAATAAAACTGTGAAATTGCGCTCTTGGTGCAGGTCCTTCTGTTCATTAGTGTTTTGTATGCTTAGTATCGCGTACATTTAAACTTGTTTGCAATCTTTTTTGAGAGGTGCGAGCCCCGAGTGTCAATTCAACCCGACTGGCGTGCTAATAAAATAGAAAATAATTAGTGAAAAACCGCGTACGCTGAATTAGAATGCCCAATAGACAAATCTCACCACATTTTATTGAAGGTAAAGTTATAAGACATCTAGGCTACTAAAGCGGTTCACTCCAATTATTAAAGAACGCATTATGTGACACTCCATTTTGGTTTGGTTAAAGATGCCCATTTGAGATAGTAATTTCAGTGCTTCCACAAAAGCATGTGCATTGCTTCTTGAAGTAGTCTACTTAAGCAATGTACGACCAGCGTCATGAAACCTTGCGGCAACAGCAGCTGCACTCCATAAGCGCACGCCCTGCATTCACCAGTGACGTGTAGATGCGCAGCCATAGGGCCCGGGGTTGTAAAGCAAATAACGCAGCGCTCATATGAACTGATCACGTGGGTAAGTGAAACAGCGCGAGAACCAAAGCAAGATTCCAACTCCATTATCACTACCTCGAGACTGACTTGAAGTTGAGCGTCTGGCCGGGAGCGTACATTTGAAAAAATAAGAGATGCCGACCAGTGAAAAAACGTTCGTTCTTGACGTTTCGGCTTCCACACGGAAGCCTTGTTCACAATGAATTCATCACCAAACAAGGGTCGTTTAAATATGATTGAATAATCGGCGCAAGGAGCGTGCATATATCGGGTGTAGATTACCGTCGTTCCGGTTTAACGCGTGTGACGTAGTTTCATGATTAGGGATTCCAGATGAAGTCGTGATGCTGCTAGTTTTTCGGTTGCGATGATCCTTGCCTTGTCACAGTCAATGTTGTGGCCATTCACGACGGCGTACTCCGCTATGGCGTGCTATGGCGTTGTTGCGAGTGTTTTCGTTTCAAGGCGAGTCTAACTTAAGTTAATTTTTCAATTTTCGGTTCATTTCGGAAGTAAGGATGCCGTAAGCTTCGAAAGTCGAACATTCCTTAGGCTGTCTGCAAGCGCTCTGTGTTTCGTTACCAAAACAGCGAATAGATCATTTCAAGAAAAGGAATTTCGGTTTGATATCCGAATTCTATGGCATGAAACTAAAATTAGATGCGTATTGTCCATCACACACATTTATTCGTCTGTTATTTTCTTTGTTGCAGCTGTTAAGTGCCATTTTCATGCTTCCGAATTTCACAAATTCTGCGTCAAAACTATACTAACTGTACTACGTCAAAACTACCCGGGGAATGTGAACGCAGAGCAGATGCCCGGGCAATTTAACCTCTCAGTTGCCCAGGTACACATTACAGAGAGACGAGCAGCGAAACGAGCACTCGCTAACTCCAACGGTCGCTGCCGCATGTGTTGTCATTTACCGTGTGCGGTAATGGCTAGGGTAGTTCACCCCTCCAGCGGCGCTGCACCGTGCTGCGTTGTGCTGTTTTATCGTCGTAAAGTTTTTTTGCTACCATTAATTAAAAGACTAGCGCATCAAACTGGGACGCAGACAGAGAAGAAGACAAGACAAGCGCTAAACATCAACTGAGGTTTTACTGCGAGAAAGAAGGTACATAAATGCATTTTGAGTGGAGCATGTGCACACTGGGCTGAAACAATACAAGCACTTCCTAATCAAAATTGGGCAAATTATTCCTCAGGTACATGTTTCCTTTTTTGGACAAGGCAAGTGATGTTGTGCTTATACACAATTATCTCCTTCCCTGTTAATGTGATAAGCGTCACAAATCTCACGCCCCAACCTTGTGCCTCCCCTACCAAGCACACACGTGGCATCAAACGCCGGCACGCACCCGCACTGCTTACAATGCTTGGCCAAATGGCCGCCCCCCGCCAGTGAATCTACCAGCGTGCGGAGCTCTCGTAGTCGTTCGTTTAGGCAGCGGCCAGACTGCCCCACAGAGCATCTACCGCAGGAGAGAGATATGCGGTATACGATACCAACAGTGCAAGGTACAAACTTGCAAAAACGACGAACTGCGCAACAAGAACACGGACGAAAGGGAGGCAGACACACACTAACGCAGACTTACAACTTTACTAAAGGAAGGAATGCAAGGCAAATATATATAGCGATCCCCCACGCACTTCAAATCTGATCAATATGGCACGTGACAATCTGCCCAGGCGATAAACAGACCACACAAGAACCAACCGCTTACAAGGTAATCTTATACCGGGCCGGCCCTTTCTATGAAAACAAAAAGCAAAGGAACGCTTAGCGACAGTGCACACTTGAGAATTACGCGTTCTGCAAAGTAAGGAAATTCATAACAAAAACCACACCACTGTAGCCATCTGATACCACTGAAGCTCGAACCGCTTACAAGCGCAGGTGCTGACACCAAAACCAAGAGACGAAGCACTCCCCCTTTTGAAAGCAAACAAAACGGAAACAAAAACAACCACATCGGTCATTGTCAAAAACAAAAAAACAGTGAAAAAAGGCACCAGGTCAAAAGGGTAAAAAACCATGAATCAGCTCAAGAAGCCACGTCTCAAAAACAGTGAAAATAGGCACCGAGTCATTTAAAAAAACAAAAAGATGAAAGACGGAACAACAGTTTAGGACAACAACGGTTTTAAAAAAGGGGGGTGAATGAAATCCAAAGCGTAGGAAAACATCTCAAACCATGACAAAACCGAAACAAAACTGAGATCGCTAATCAAATGAACAACGAAAGCATCAAACGCAATCAGGAGGCACTGCTCAATCACCAGGGCTCAAACAGGCCACTAGGCTACAAATGCCCCCGCAAAAACGAAAATTCTTTGGATGATAAGGAAATGGAAGCCTTGCTAACACAGTTGTCCGTAGTGCCGATGTAAAATGTTTCGACGACGAGACGCTCCCATTTGTCATTCAATCTGGCCAGAAATTCCGTCTTTTCGAACCATGGTACACAGTCCCGTTGCTTCATTTTTGTGCAGTCCGCACAATGCTTAGCCAAAAACCCTCCATCGTTGTTTGCCACGCTCAACCGGTGCACCCTTGCTCTTTCATTAAAGCATCTGCCGGTTTGGCCTATGTAGACTTTTCCGCAACTAAGGGGAATGCGGTAAACAACGCCGGAAACGCAATCTTTGAACTTCCTTAGATGTTTGATTTTGCAAGGGGTCTTCTTAGTGTTCTTCATCATCACGCACACCTTGGACAGTCTGCATGGAGCCGAGAAGACAACGTTGACGCCTCCTTTTCTCGCCACTTTCTTGATGTTGTGCGAGAATTTGTGGATGTATGGAATCACATGGGCCTTCTTTTGCTCGGCGGCTTCTTTGCCTTTGCGTTCTCTCTTAATTTTTTGAAGCACATTTTCACACACACTCGAAATGACGTGCGGAGGGTATCCAGCTGCTTGCAAACGCTGAAGCTGGTACTGGAAGCTCTCTTGGACTTTGTGGTCACAAGTCGTTTTCAGGGCCGACTCAGCACATAGGGAAATGATGCCTCGCTTGACCAACTTCGAATGGGCACTAGTGTAGGGAAGCAAAGCCTTTTTGGACCTGGGTTTGAAGGACCAGCACAAACGCTGTTTCTCAAAGTGCAGATCTAAATCCAGGAACTGAAGATGACCATCAAGCGGTAGCTCACTGGTAAACCGGAGCCCTAAAGATTCAGATGAAAATGCCGAGAGGATCTTTGAGGCCAAATCCTGAAGATTGCCGTCCCCCGGTGGGGTCAGGAAGACCAGGTAGTCATCGACGTACCTGCACACGCGGGTGACAGCCATCCCTCGCAGTTTGTCTTGAAGACGTCGGTCAAAGGATGACAGAAAGAGCAAGGGAGCACCGGTTGAGCGTGGCAAACAACGATGGAGGGTTTTTGGCTAAGCATTGTGCGGACTGCACAAAAGTGAAGCAACGGGACTGTGTACCATGGTTCGAAAAGACGGAATTTCTGGCCAGATTGAATGACAAATGGGAGCGTCTCGTCGTCGAAACATTTTACATCGGCACTACGGACAACTGTGTTAGCAAGGCTTCTATTTCCTTATCATCCAAAGAATTTTCTTTTTTGCGGGGGTATGTGTAGCCTAGTGGCCTGTTTGTGCCCTGGTGATTGAGCAGTGCCTCCTGATTGCGTTGATGCTTTCGTTGTTCATTTGATTAGCGATCTCAGTTTTGTTTCGGTTCTGTCATGGTTTGAGATGTTTTCCTACGCTTTGGATTTCATTCACCCCCCTTTTTTAAAACCGTTGTTGTCCTAAACTGTTGTCCCGTCTTTCATCTTTTTGTTTTTTTAAATGACTTGGTGCCTATTTTCACTGTTTTTGAGACGTGGCTTCTTGAGCTGATTCATGGTTTTTTACCCTTTTGACCTGGTGCCTTTTTTCACTGTTTTTTTGTTTTTGACGATGACCGATGTGGTTGTTCTTGTTTCCGTTTTGTTTGCTTTCAAAAGGGGGAGTGCTTCATCTCTTGGTTTTGGTGTCAGCACCTGCGCTTGTAAGCGGTTCGAGCTTCAGTGGTATCAGATGGCTACAGTGGTGTGGTTTTTGTTATGAATTTCCTTACTTTGCAGAACGCGTAATTCTCAAGTGTGCACTGTCGCTAAGCGTTCCTTTGCTTTATGTTTTCATACAAAGGGCCGGCCCGGTATAAGATTACCTTGTAAGCGGTTGGTTCTTGTGTGGTCTGTTTATCGCCTGGGCAGATTGTCACGTGCCATATTGATCAGATTTGAAGTGCATGGGGGATCGCTATATATATTTGCCTTGTATTCCTTCCTTTAGTAAAGTTGTAAGTCTGCGTTAGTGTGTGTCTGCCTCCCTTTCGTCCGTGTTCTTGTTGCGCAGTTCGTCATTTTTGCATTATGATCAACCAACTAGCCCGACAAGTCCTGTACAAACTTGCATTCGTGCTTTATGGTGCAGACGGGCTTTTTCTTTTCATTTACGGCTTTGCACATGCGCACCAGCTTTTCGGGGGCAGTGAACAACACGTGCACGCCGCACTTCTCTCCAACTTTTCTCAGCCGGTGCGATAACTAGTGCACGTAAGGTAAGCTGTACGCTTCAGCCTTTTGCAGCTTCTTTCTTTGACTGGCATGCCATTGCGGCCACCTGCCCTGATTTCTTTCAGGAGGCATTCCGCCACAGCCGTCACAGTGTCTTTTGGAAAACCGGCGTTAGGCAACCGGAGCACTTGCGTCTCCAAACTAACCTCGATTTTATGTTGGCATGACTTTTCGAGAGCACCCCGCAGGCAATTTTTTGCAATGCCCCGCGTGACCAATTTTGAGTGAGCCGAATTATATGGTAAAATTTCGTTTTTTGTGCGTGGCTGGTACGACCAACAGATGTGCCCCGTGCCAAAGAACAAACACAGCTCGAGAAATTGGAGACACTCGTTCATCGGAACTTCATGTGTGAACCTCAGCTTGCCAGAACAAACACCGAAAATCTCTAAAACACTTTTTACAACCTGTGGTTTGTCGCTCTCGTTGTCAACATTCACAAACACAATAAAATCATCCACATATCTAAAACACCTCACAACACGTTTTTCCTCTTTCATGCACGCTGCCACGCGCTTCATGTGTGAACCATCGGAACTTCATGTGTGAACCATCGGAGATTCACACATGCAAAAGGCTGAAGCGTATAGCTATACCGTACGTGCACCAGTTATCGCATCGGCTGAGAAAAGTTGGGAAGAAGTGCGGCGTGGACGTGTTGTTCACTGCCCCCGAAAAGCTGGTGCGCATGTGCAAAGCCGTAAATGAAAAGAAAAAGCCCGTCTGCACCATAAAGCACGAATGCAAGTTTGTACCTTGCACTGTTGGTATCGTATACCGCATACCTCTCTCCTACGGTAGATGATATGTGGGGCAGTCTGGCAGCTGCCTAAACGAACGACTACGAGAGCACCGCACGCTGGTAGATTCATTGGCGGGGGGCGGCCATTTGGCCAAGCATTGTAAGCAGTGCGGGTGCGTGCCGGCGTTTGATGCCACGTGTGTGCTTGGTAGCGGAGGCACAAGGTTGGGGCGTGAGATTTATGAGGCTTATCACATTAACAGGGAAGGAGATAACTGTGTTAGCACAACATCACTTGCCTTCTCCAAAAAAGAAAACATGTACCTAAGGAATAGTTTGCCCCATTTTGATTAGAAAGTGCTTTTTGATTAGAAGCCCAGTGTGCGCATGCTCCACTCAAAATGCATTTATGTACCTTCTTTCTCACAGTAAAACCTCAGTTGATGTTTAGCGCTTGTCCTGTCTTCTTCTCTGTCTGCGACCCAGTTTTGTGCGCTAGTCTTTTAATTATTGATGACATATCAACTAGTCCAGCTTTCCGCATTGATAGCATTGATTTTTTGCTACACTGTTCTGTCATCGCGTTTTTTTTTTCTGTGCTGTTTTTTCGCTGAGCCGTTCTGTCCGGCGTGCTGTTTTGACGCATGCTGTTTTTTCCCTGTGCTGTTTTGTCGCCATGTTTTTTTCCCTGTCCCGTTTTGTCGATGTACCGTTCTTTATTCCCTGGGCAGTTTTGTCGCTGTGCTGTTTTCTCTCCTCTGTTTTGACGCATGCTGTGTTGACGTGTGCTGTTCTTCGTGTCCCCAATATTAACCGTGTTCTTTACGGGGGTAACAGGTGGACCATGCAACTAAACACTAAGGAATGCAAGTACATGCGTGCTTCTATTCGTAATAATACATTGCCCTCATCATCATCATGATCAGCCTTACTACACCCACTGCAGGGCAAAGGCCTCACCAATGTCTCTCCAATTAACCCTGTCCATTGCCAGCTGCATCCACCCTTTGCCTGCAAACGTCTTAATCTCATTCTCCCACCTAACCTTACGCCGCCCCCTTCTACGCTTTCTTTCTCTTGGAATCAACTCCGTTACCCTTAAGAACCAGCGGTTATCTTGCCTCCGTATTACATGGCCTGCCTAAGCCCATTTCTTCCTCTTGATTTCGACTAGGATGTCATTAACACGCGTTTGTTCCCTCACCCCCTCTGCCCGCTTCCGGTCTCTTAACGTTACACCTATCATTTTTCTTTCCATGGCTCGCTGCGTTGTCCTTAACTTAGGCTGAACTCTTTTCGTCAGCCTCCACGTTTCTGCCCCGTAGGTGAGTACCGGTACGATAAATCTGTTGTACACTTTTATCTTGAGGGAAATTGGTAAACTGCTACTCATAATCTGCGAGAACTTGTCATATGCGCTCCACCTCATTCTTATCCTTCTAGTTATCTCCCTCTCATGATCCGGATCAGCTGTCACTACCTGCCTTAAGTAGACGTATTCCGTCACAACTTCCAGGCTCTCGCTGCCAATTGTGAACTGTTGTTCCCTTGCTAGGCTGTTGAACATTACCTTGGTTTTCTGCATGTTAATTTTTAGACCCACCGTTCTGCTCTGCCTGTCTAACACATTGATCATGATTTGCGGTTCACCTCCCGAGTGACTCAGCAGGGCAATGTCATCAGCGAATCGCAGATTATTTTGATAATCTCCATTTACTCTTATTCCCAACTGTTCCCAATTCATGGCTCGGAATACTTCCTGTAAACAGGCGGTGAATAGCATTGGCGAGATCGTGTCTCCTTGCTTGACGCCCTTCCTTATTGGAATTCGCTGACCTTATGGAGGACTATAGTAGCTGTGCAGTTGCTATTTATATATATCTTCCAGTATTTTGACATAAGGCTCTTCTACCGACTGATTACGCAATGCCTGTATGACTGCTGAGGTTTCCACTGAGTCGAATGCTTTCTCGTAATCAATGAAAGCTATATATAGAGGTTGGTTATATACTGCGCATTTCTCTATCACCTGATTGATAGTGTGAATATGATCTATTGTGGAATATCCTTTACGAAAGCCTGCCTGATCATTTGGTTGATTAAAGTCTAACGTTGCCCTGACTCTATTAGCGATTACCTTAGTAAATACTTTGTAGGCAACGGATAGTAAGCTGATCAGCCTGTAATTTTTCAAGTCCTTGGCGTCTCCCTTCTTATGAATTAAGTTAATGTTTGCATTCTTCCAAGCTTCTGGTACAGTCGTGTTCATAAGGCATTGCGTATACAGGGTGGCTAGTTTTTCTAGCACGACGTCCCCTCCATCCTTCAACAGATCTGCTGTTACCTAATCCTCCCCTGCTGATTTTCCCCTTTTCATTGCTTCTAAGGCTTTCTTTACTTCATCTTTCTTTCCTGGTGGAATGACGCATTGCTGTGCACTCCTGTCTTTCTCATTAACGCTCGGATTGCATTGGCTACTGTACAGGTCTGTGTAGAACTCTTCGGCTATGTTAACTATCTTATCCATATTGCTAATGACATTGCCCTGCTGGTCTCTTAATGCATACATCTGGTTTTTACCTATGCCTAGTTTCCTCTTCACTGCTTTTAGGCTACCTCCGTTCTTTAGAGCATGCTCGATTCTTTCCATATTAAACTTCCTTAAGTCGGCTACCTTGCGCTTATTTATTAACTTTGATAGCTCTGTTAGTTCTATTCTGTCGGTAGAGTTAGACGCCCTGATGCTTCGGCGCTTCTTAATCAGATCTTTCGTCACCTGAGATAGCTTTCCGGTATCCTGTCGAACTTTCCTACCGCCTACTTCATATGCGCACTCCGTAATTATTGTTGTCAGATTATCGTGCATTGTATGAACATCAATATCGTCTTCCTCAGTTAAAGCCGAATGTCTGTTTTGCAGCGCTATCCTAAACTTCTGTGCTTTCCCTCTTCCAGCTAACTCGTTAATGGTCTTCCTCTTCACTAGCTTTTTCCGTCCCCTCTTCAAGTCTAAGCTAATTCTAGACCTTACCATTCTGTGGTCGCTACAGCGCACCTTTCCGAGGACGCCCACATCCTGAATGATGCCAGGTTTAGCGCATAGTATGAAGTCGATTTCATTCTTTGTTTCAAAATTGGGCCTCTTCCAGGTCCACTTCCTGTTTTCTCGTTTCCGGAAGAAGGTATTCATGATCTTTAAATTATTTCTATCCGCGAATTCGACTAATAATTCTCCCTGCTATTTCTAGAGCCTATCCCGTAGTCACCTACCTTCTATTGCCCTCATATCATCTTAATAATAGTAATATCGAATATGCGCACTGTTACAAAAACCTAGGTATATGTATTTCTTCTAATCTCTCTTCGAAGACGCTCGTAGTTATAAATAACCACCAACGCTAATCGCACGCAGGGCTTCATACACTTCCATTTTTATTTTTGTGCTAGCCCTGTAAGATCCCTTTTGTGCAAATGGTTAGTTCGTACTAAAGTGGAATGTCTTCGACCCCAGTCAAGAGACGCTCATCTATCAAATAGAATCTGTCCAGAACCGGGAGGCTCGTTTCATTTTTTAATTATCTCAGCAACTCAGGCGTCACTACTAAGAAAGCATGCTTAATACTACCGCTGCTGTCACAACGCAGAAAAATATTCCATCTTTACTAATTCCACAAGATTTATAATGAGAACCCCATTCTTAAGAATAAGCTAGGTGATAATACGTACCACCTTCTTATGTTTCAAATAGCATCGACCATCATCATAAAGTAAATGATATTTCATGCTAAACCAATCATTTTTACAATTATTTTCGATTGCGTCAATCAGCTGGAATCACCTTCCTCGATTATTGTCGAAATGACTGATAACTCTACGTTCAAATCTGCATTGAATAAACAAAAAAAACTGCAGCATTGCAATTTTTTGTATTTTTTTTCTATGTATTTTACTGATCCAGCCAATCTTTCTAAAACAGCTGTACTACTTGTTCTGTATACACGTATGCTAATGCGTTTCGAGCCCGATATCTCTTGTCTTTTTTTTTCATGTTTGTACAAGTTGTCGTTTTGCCTTGTATGCTTATCTTGATTTTTCTGTTCTGTCCTATATTCAGTTGATTCGTTTTATTTATTTATTTATTTATTTATTTATTTATTTATTTATTTATTTTCAATACTCTCAGTCTCATCTGAGACTTCAGTAGAGTTAGTTCTTGGGCTAGCTAGTTGGTATTCTTGATTCAAGCTCATAGTTCTTCAGCGCAACAGCCCACAGCCAAAGAAAATAAGAAGGAAGAAAAGAAGTACTAACACAGCGCTGACTGACAACTGTTTAATCAGAGACGCACACACAGCTTAAACACACTCAGACCAGCGCAAGCGCACACCATGAAAGAAAAAAAGGGAAAAAGAATCTCATCACATCTTTATCGCAAAAACTTTAAAAGGAACGCCTTTTCTGCATTAGGCAAAGTGACTGAAGTATCGCTGACACATTCTGACCCAGCTCTTTGAATATTATTGGCCTCTATCGTTTCACGGGTTGTTTCTAATTTGCTTCTGCTCAGAATCCTCACTCCCGAAAACATATAATCCATGCGAGTTGCGCAGGGCTCAAAATGTTTAGCACCTTTCCCATTACTTAGGTCTGTTGCGTGCTTAGGTGCCTTGCGCTTCTTTTCCCCTTTCACGGTGTGCGCCTGCACTGGTCTAAGAGTATTTAAGCTGTGTGTGCGTCTCTGAATAAACAGTTGTCAGTCAGCGCTGTGTTCGTCCTTCTGATCTTCATTCTTATTTTTTTGGCTGTGTGACGTTGCGCTGAAAAACTATGAGCTTCACTCATTTAAGACCATAGCAGGTCGGCCAGCAACAACGAGGAACAAAGATAAATTCAAGCAGTTCACTAGTGAATTACATGACAGAAAATCAAACAAAGGTGAACGTAAAGAAACAAGCAAAGTAAAAAATAAAAGGTAAAAATTAAGAAAAAAACATCTTGGATTAAGAACTGAAGTATACACACACGTATTTTAAGAAAAAAATGTATGTCTAGGAGTCAGGTGCAAGATTTCAGTCAGAAATTCAACGAAATGACAGCAAACGGGAGCGTGGGAGCGAAAGTAAGAGAAAAAAAGAGAAAAAAAAGAGGCTTCCTTCACCATTAATGAACAGCAAAATTATTGCTTAACTGATATGGACTCTGGCCGTG
Source organism: Amblyomma americanum (assembly GCF_052857255.1). Classification (NCBI taxonomy): domain Eukaryota; kingdom Metazoa; phylum Arthropoda; class Arachnida; order Ixodida; family Ixodidae; genus Amblyomma; species Amblyomma americanum. The sequence continues at coordinate 4,310,328 of NC_135500.1, read as the reverse complement.
ACGTGAACTGGGATAATGTGTCTGCAGTAATAACTGAGGGATCAAGGCGATTCCATTCTTTGATTACGCGATGAAAGTAAGAATACATAATCGTGTCGTTATGGCATGAGTATTATCTTATAGCACGTGCGTTTTTATGCCTCGACGAATGCGACTGTGAAAAAGATATGTATTTTGATAAGTCTATCTTGTAGTAGTTTTGAATCAAGAGAAATAAAAATCTTAGTCTTGCTTGTAGTGCTCTGAACGACGGTGTCGCTAATCACGAAATATACGCGAGGTTAGCAGGTGAATCAGTGGTCTTATATTTGTTATGAATAAATCTCAATGCTCTACGTTGTAGTTTCTACAGTTTTGTTACATTAGTCACTTAATGGGTGCACCAAACTGAGCTAGCATACTTTAGAACTGGACGAAGGAAAGTAGCATATGCGAATAGCTTAGTCGACGTGGGTGCGAGGCGCAGACATCTTCGCAGAAAAAACAGTTTGCGCAATGCCTTACTCGGTCCGTCGTCCGTTTTTTTCCGCTTCCTCCTAAACAACATTTTATGCGCGTTCCATCTTAGGTTAGAAGCAAGCGTGGTGCCTGAGCACTTATCTAGGTGAACTTTCGTCAGTATTCCGCCATTAACAAAGTACGGGAAGTCAAAAGGTCGCTTTTTTCTCGTTACCGTCATGCAAACTGATTTAGTCGTTTCTATCGCCATTTCCTTGCTTCGCACCATTCAGTTGTCTTGTTCAGTGAATTGCTGAGAGAAATATGATCTTCTTAGCTGTTAATTGTTTTGTAGATTATGCAGTCACCGGTAAAAAGTTTGATCAAACAATTGGCGGTGGTTTAGCTCTAGTTAAACCGGAAGTGACGCGATAGCTACAGCTGGCCAGGTGGAACTTGCTCAGTTGAATTGCAAAGTCAGTCATTCGCCGCTCCGTTGTTGTTGTTGTTGTTGTTGTTAGCCTATCAAAAGATGGCACATAGCTACACTAGGGGATCGGCCAAGAATCGGGTAGCTATTCATCTGTACTCAGGTAATATAAAAGAAAAGCACGCTGAAACGCAACACTGGAGGATTCTTCCTCATGAACAGAAATGGGATAAGAGTTTTGAGTTCAAAATTAGTAATAATAATAATAATAATAATAATAATAATAATAATAATAATAATAATAATAATAATAATAATAATAATAATAATATACACTGATACGGAACTATTGTCAAAATGTAATAATTGATGGGAAAAAAAAATTTGTAACACCTAGCATGACAGTCGGTGAGATTCTAGCAGAAAATTTAGAACAGCGATGCACACAGATCTGTGGCTGAACCCGAATGTGGTGGCACCAAATGATAGCAAGAGCGGGCTGCTTAAACTAAGGCCAAGGGGCCGCAAGGGCTCCAGCAACCTTCTTCTCAAAGAGGTGTATCGGCGACATTAGAGCCAAAAATGTTCAATAGATTCAGGCTCACGGCAAAACGCACAAAGGGGAGGGAGCGCCAATCCCGACCTGTGCAAATAGAAATTTAGAGGAGGGATAAGGGAGCGCAGCCTCGTCAGAGATACTTCAAGCTGCCGAGATCGACAAACTTTCCTGTTCCAAGAATATCTCAGGTGCTGGAAATCCGCCGACGTAAAAAATGTTGTGTCTTGTGTGCTTAAAAACCCACGTCGCCGAAACCTAGATGCTGTAATATATGCTGTAGCCGGGATGATGTGCAACACAGGGCCGCTTAAGGAAGCCTACTAAATGAACAAGGCTCAAATGCGGAGGAAGAAGGGGCAAGAATGTGTTGAAAATGAAACCGTCAACATGTGCGGCGACGGACGAACACAGAGATAAAGAATCGGTAAATACTGCCACTGAGGTAATAGAAGGGTCGAGCTTGCGTAGAGCAAGTATACTACTGCCAGAAACTCTGCTTGAAAAATGGGAGCGAAATCTGGCAGGCGTAGTGAAAAGGACCAGTCTAAATGCGGGTTGCTGGGTGTTCCTTCTTCATCTTATTCCCACTTGAGACGGCGCATGCGCACAGCTGTTGCAGCTCAGTTTCACCGGCGCGCCGCGCCGCCAGCAGCAGCAGCTGCTCCGCGACACGTGGCTGGTCACGTGACCAACCGCCTGACGAACCAAGTGATCAGCCATGACGCCGCGCCTTCGGCAGCTGCTCCGCACCACGTAACCAACCACGTGACAGCGTGGCGGCGGTGCAGCCACAGGGTGACGGCGCCGCCACGCTGAAGGCTCGAAATGCTACCGTAATGTAGCTATCGCTACAAAATCAATATTGTTGGTTATGTCTTTAAGGAATAGAAGAACGTCAGTTTGGGCTAGATGGTGCATTATTTGAGACAGAAATGGTAATAGCGCTGCAATTAGACGTACACAAGAAAGACTGACACAGGACATGCGCTAACTTCATCTTATTTTATTCACTGCAAAGCCAGCAAATATATGGAAAATTCAAGGCATGCGCAAACAACACCTACACAACAGGCATCAACAAAACCGTTCAAGATACGATATCTCATTCTTGAAAAGGCGAACCGAGGTATCACTCACGCAATCTACTCCCCTCTTCCTAATGTGGAATGCTTCCAGAAGTTCTCTCGCCTTCGTATCTCCACTCCTGCCCAGAATCTTTATCTCCCGAAGCCGTGGCTCACACTTCTTGCATTGCTGGCATCTTTTTTGCCCCGGCCCATGTTCTGCCGCACGATTACAAACGAAGCACTCCGCGCAATGCTGTGAAAGATGCGCACCTCCTAGATTTGTAAGCGATCTTGCGTGCTCAGCCGCGCGGTCATTAACGCACCGCCCCGTTTGGCCCACGTAGGCTTTTCCGCAGGTCAGTGGTATTTCATACACCACACCTGTGCAGCACTTCCCGTACTGCTTGCCATGCTTTTTGTTGCAGGAGCTCTTTTTATCGCTCCCAATGCGCGCGCATAGCTGGCCAAGCTTTCGTGGGGCAGAAAACACGACCGGCACGCCATGTCGCTTTGCCACTTTATTCACATTGTGCGCGGCCCTGTGCACATAAGGCACAACTTCTGGTCTCACCGACTGTTTGTTCGGCTCAGTCGCCTTGTGAAACAACGCACACTTGACTTTTCTTAGGAGGGCTTCAGCAACTGCTGTGATAACCGTGCATGGGAACCCCGCCGAAACCAACCGATCAACTTGCGTGTCAAAACTCATCTGCATAGCATGGTGACACGACTTCACGAGAGCCGACTCAAGGCAGAGGCGAGCAATGGCGCGTTTTACAGTTTTTGAGTGTGCTGATGTGTACGGCAAAAGCTCCTTCTGGGCTCGAGGGGAATAACGCCAACAAACATGATCCTCGCCCAGGATAATATTAAGGTCTAAAAACTGTAAGCTCCCCCCTTTGGGTAGCTCATGAGTGAACACCAACCCCCTCCCCTCTTTTTGGAAGTTGGCTAAAACTGTGTTAACAGTATCCGTGTAGGTCAAGTTATTTTGTTTTTTAAAAACAACTAGAAAATCGTCAACATACCTAAATACTTTTAGTACTCCCTTCCCTGTTAAACTTAGTTCTAGGGCGCGGTCAATAAAAGCTAGAAAAATGTTAGTAAGAACTGGAGCTACGCAGGATCCGATGCAAATCCCTTGTCTTTGGCGGTAAAATTTGTTGTCAAATGAGACAAACGTCACACTAAGATAAAATTCAAGCAACTTAATAAAATCACAAATCGACACGCCTGAGGAGTTCTGGAAACTAACAGCACCGCTACTTTCTATGGCTTCCCTCACGCAAGTGAACAAGGCATCGTGGGGCACCGAATAAAACAAGTCTTCTACATCAACAGAACAGACATAACCAATATAGGCATTTCCCTCCAGAAACCTAACAACATCTTTAGAACTTTTTGTAGCGAAAGGATCATGAACACTAAGTGAGCTCAGATGCATCTGTAAGAATTTGCTAAGAACCACCTGCCACGTACCATTCTCACTGACCACAGTTCTAAAAGGTATCGACGGTTTATGCGTTTTTGCTGTAAAAAATACAGAAAGAGCATTGCATTTACTGTTACTGATGTGGTTTGCCAGCCTACCTAATTCTAAGTCCTTACACAACAAGATTGCTTTCCCTTTTACCCTCGTTGCGCTAGCTTTCAAAGGAACAAAGTTCATGGCAATCGCTTCACCTGCTCTTGTTCGGAACTCTCCTTCGGGGAGCACCACGAAGCCACCATCCTTGTCGGCTTGGAGAAGCCGGAGGCTGTGCTGTTTGAAGTAGGACACCACTTTTGCCATGGGATCCTTGCCTGGACCAGTAGAGGAGCGACTTGTAGATCTGGTCAGTGCGTCCACACCATCAAGGAGGCACCTTTCCTTGTTTTCTTCTGCAGCCTTTCCTGCGGTGCGTCTGTTTAGAGCGAGGAACTCATGTGCTTGAACCCGTGGTTCATGGCTGAACTTCGGCCCCTGGTTCAACGTGGTTCTTACGTCGCTAGGAAGCTCTACTTCCCCGATGATAGTCACACCTTTTCCCGCTGGCTTCTTAGTCTTCTGTACGGCAGAAGACTGCAACACTTCATTCAGAGTGTGAGCCCCCCAAAACTCGGTCAATCTTCCTGTAAGGCGACGAATCGCACGAAGATTCTTCTCCGCCAGCCACCCCGGATCCAGGTTGTAACATAGAGCCCGCACATTGTCTTCACATCTTCTAATTTGTCTCCACAGCTCTGTTTTCAGAAACTTGCAAATGCGCTTGAGTAGCCCTACGGGTGCTACTCAACATGCCGTGCAAGATACATATCGTTTTGCCTTCGAAAGGGTTTCGTTCCAGTGGATGTGGCTGCACTGTTTGGGTGTTTGCGACCACCCGTAGGGCTACTCAAGCGCATTTGCAAGTTTCTGAAAACAGAGCTGTGGAGACAAATTAGAAGATGTGAAGACCATGTGCGGGCTCTATGTTACAACCTGGATCCGGGGTGGCTGGCGGAGAAGAATCTTCGTGCGATTCGTCGCCTTACAGGAAGATTGACCGAGTTTTGGTGGGCTCACACTCTGAATGAAGTGTTGCAGTCTTCTGCCGTACAGAAGACTAAGAAGCCAGCGGGAAAAGGTGTGACTATCATCGGGGAAGTAGAGCTTCCTAGCGACGTAAGAACCACGTTGAACCAGGGGCCGAAGTTCAGCCATGAACCACGGGTTCAAGCACATGAGTTCCTCGCTCTAAACAGACGCATCGCAGGAAAGGCTTCAGAAGAAAACAAGGAAAGGTGCCTCCTTGATGGTGTGGACGCACTGACCAGATCTACAAGTCGCTCCTCTACTGGTCCAGGCAAGGATCCCATGGCAAAAGTGGTGTCCTACTTCAAACAGCACAGCCTCCGGCTTCTCCAAGCCGACAAGGATGGTGGCTTCGTGGTGCTCCCCGAAGGAGAGTTCCGAACAAGAGCAGGTGAAGCGATTGCCAAGAACTTTGTTCCTTTGAAAGCTAGCGCAACGAGGGTAAAAGGGAAAGCAATCTTGTTGTGTAAGGACTTAGAATTAGGTAGGCTGGCAAACCACATCAGTAACAGTAAATGCAATGCTCTTTCTGTATTTTTACAGCAAAAACGCATAAACCGTCGATACCTTTTAGAACTGTGGTCAGTGAGAATGGTACGTGGCAGGTGGTTCTTAGCAAATTCTTACAGATGCATCTGAGCTCACTTAGTGTTCATGATCTTTTCGCTACAAAAAAGTTCTAAAGATGTTGTTAGGTTTCTGGAGGGAAATGCCTCTATTGGTTATGTCTGTTCTGTTGATGTAGAAGACTTGTTTTATTCGGTGCCCCACGATGCCTTGTTCACTTGCGTGAGGGAAGCCATAGAAAGTAGCGGTGCTGTTAGTTTCCAGAACTCCTCAGGCGTGTCGATTTGCGATTTTATTAAGTTGCTTGAATTTTATCTTAGTGTGACGTTTGTCTCATTTGACAACAAATTTTACCGCCAAAGACAAGGGATTTGCATCGGATCCTGCGTAGCTCCAGTTCTTACTAACATTTTTCTAGCTTTTATTGACCGCGCCCTAGAACTAAGTTTAACAGGGAAGGGAGTAATAAAAATATTTAGGTATGTTGACGATTTTCTAGTTGTTTTTAAAAAACAAAATAACTTGACCTACACGGATACTGTTAACACAGTTTTAGCCAACTTCCAAAAAGAGGGGAGGGGGTTGGTGTTCACTCATGAGCTACCCAAAGGGGGGAGCTTACAGTTTTTAGACCTTAATATTATCCTGGGCGAGGATCATGTTTGTTGGCGTTATTCCCCTCGAGCCCAGAAGGAGCTTTTGCTGTACACATCAGCACACTCAAAAACTGTAAAACGCGCCATTGCTCGCCTCTGCCTTGAGTCGGCTCTCGTGAAGTCGTGTCACCATGCTATGCAGATGAGTTTTGACACGCAAGTTGATCGGTTGGTTTCGGCGGGGTTCCCATGCACGGTTATCACAGCAGTTGCTGAAGCCCTCCTAAGAAAAGTCAAGTGTGCGTTGTTTCACAAGGCGACTGAGCCGAACAAACAGTCGGTGAGACCAGAAGTTGTGCCTTATGTGCACAGGGCCGCGCACAATGTGAATAAAGTGGCAAAGCGACATGGCGTGCCGGTCGTGTTTTCTGCCCCACGAAAGCTTGGCCAGCTATGCGCGCGCATTGGGAGCGATAAAAAGAGCTCCTGCAACAAAAAGCATGGCAAGCAGTACGGGAAGTGCTGCACAGGTGTGGTGTATGAAATACCACTGACCTGCGGAAAAGCCTACGTGGGCCAAACGGGGCGGTGCGTTAATGACCGCGCGGCTGAGCACGCAAGATCGCTTACAAATCTAGGAGGTGCGCATCTTTCACAGCATTGCGCGGAGTGCTTCGTTTGTAATCGTGCGGCAGAACATGGGCCGGGGCAAAAAAGATGCCAGCAATGCAAGAAGTGTGAGCCACGGCTTCGGGAGATAAAGATTCTGGGCAGGAGTGGAGATACGAAGGCGAGAGAACTTCTGGAAGCATTCCACATTAGGAAGAGGGGAGTAGATTGCGTGAGTGATACCTCGGTTCGCCTTTTCAAGAATGAGATATCGTATCTTGAACGGTTTTGTTGATGCCTGTTGTGTAGGTGTTGTTTGCGCATGCCTTGAATTTTCCATATATTTGCTGGCTTTGCAGTGAATAAAATCAGATGAAGTTAGCGCATGTCCTGTGTCAGTCTTTCTTGTGTACGTCTAATTGCAGCGCTATTACCATTTCTGTCTCAAAGTCTTTAAGGAATATTAAAAATAAGAGTGGCCCCACCCCGGATCTTTGGGGGACGCCTGATGTGACGGGCACTGTCGCAGGTTTAGGGGCTTAACGTCCCAAAGCGGCTCAGGCTGTGCGGGACGCCGTAGTGAAGGACTCCGGAAACTTCAACCACCTGGGATTCTTTTGAGGTGCACTAACCTCGCACAGTACACAGGCCTCTAGAATTTGGCCTCCTTCAAAATTCCACCCGCTCAGCCCGAATCGAACTTGTGTCTTTCCGGTCAGCTACCGAGTGCCATAGGCACTGAGCCACCGCGGCGGCTGTGTTTCAACGCGCCAAGCATTTAGCCCATTGCATGTTCACTGGATGTTTGGTGGTTGACTGGGCAACCGCGGCGGCCCAGAAAGAGGTGAATAATACTTCAATAATCGATATTTAGGGAGGAGTATAAGAATTTTAGAATACCGTGGTTTCTCCTTGCGGGTAAAGCGCGCCATGGAGTAGGGAGCAAGCACTTAACTGCTTCTCCAATGGCTAGTAACCAAACGTGTTCATATTGTGACGCCCGTGAATAGGCGATGCCTACTTATTTGGTACGCGTACCTGAGCACGCAGAAGAGGAGGAGAACGAGGTGGTTGGTTCCGTCTCGTGCTCGGCAAGCGGACCCAGCTGGTTTCAGTCGCCTGTCGTTGTCTGAATAAACCCCTCGTGGTAACATCTTGGTGAAGGTGCTGGGTGTAGAGGTTCCCCGAAGACGGATCTCCAGCCTCACCTTCACCAGAGTCGTCGCATTGTTGGTCTGCCGCCTTCTGTTCCCATGATGTCCCTGGACGGCGACGCTACGAGGCCTGTGCCCAGCAGTTCGTGGCAGCATTACCGGGAGCCACGGTCGTTCGCGTGTTCATCCAGCGACGACGTCGATGAATGGCTCACCTACGACCAACGGGTGAGTCACTACAAGTGGAACTCCTCCACCCGACTTGCCAACGGCGTAGTTTCTCTAACCGACACGGCCTTAACGTGACACGACATCCATGACGATTCGTTCACGACATGGGACCAATTTGTAGAGGAACTCAAGAAGTGCTTCGGTGACTCAGTCGCGAAGAAGGAGCGGGATGAACAAGCGCTTGCACAAAGGGCTTCAGCTTCCCAGTGACACATGTACGACGTACATGAAAGAAATCCGCAAGTTGTGCAACGTCGTCTCTCCTGTCATGACAAAAGAGGATAAAGTTGGCTGCTTACTTATAGGATTGGCCAAATACATTTAAGATTTTTTTATCGGAAAAGAAAGTTATGAGTCCGTGTCTGCCGAGATTCAGCCCTGTCGGACGTTCGAGACGTTGAAAATGCGTCGCATCACGCCGAAATTCGGACGTTTGGCCGAGGTAACGATGGTGGCAGCCGTGGATGCGCCATCGTCATGTGATCTAGCCTCCACGATCCGCCAGATTGTTCGCTAAGAGTTGACAAGGTCGCTGGAACTCACTCGGAATTCCACAGCGCTCCCTCCTGTGAATCTCACGCGCCCTCCTCCACCAGCCGACGTTAACGTGGCGGATGTTGAGGAGCACCGCGTATCCGCAGGGCTGCGGCCGAGCAAGATACGGCGATTACCCCCAGGCCACCGGTAGCGCTTTTACCAGCCCATGCCGGCCACATACGGCGAGCACTTTCGGCCCAGTACTTCATGCTATTGTACCACCTTCTTCGGCAGTATGTGTACCGGTTTCCTGCCCCGATACCACTCTCGACTTGTTTGGTGCGGCTGTGGAGCCAAACCATTTTTGACCGGCCTAAAGAATATCTTGGTTCTTCATGCCATGGTTTCCGTCACGAACTGACGCACTGCACTGTGCACAGTGAATTGTTCGACAGAATCTGTAGTTCTGCCTGAAGGCATGCAGCTTGCGTTCGCAGCCACGACTGGCCAGAATACGTTGCCTCGGTAACCGACGCCTTGGGCGCAGCCGTGCCAGATCTTTACGACCAGTAGCAGTTACATCGCATGACCGACAACTAGCTCTCCACGCATGAGCGCCGTGCTCTGCTGGCCATCGTCCTACGACACTCCACTGTGTTTGACTTCTCACAGCCTGGTGGCCTCTCTTCCTTCCCCTTGTCTCGGACCCTGCACAGGGTTGACACTGGCGCCTCACATCCGATCCGACAAAAGCCCTACCCAGTGTCACCATCAGAACGCAAGGTGATCAATGAACAAGTGAAGGAGATGTTAACCAAAGGTGTTATTTAAGAGTTGTCGAGTCCCTGGACTGCTCCTGTACTTGTACGGAAGAAGGATGAATCATGGAATTTCTGCGTGGATTACCGTCGCCTAAATAACGTCACAAGAAAAGACGTATACCGGCTTCCTCGAATCGACAACGCCATCGACTGCCTTTTTTCAGCCTCGTACTTCTCTTCTATTGACCTCCGGTCCGGGTACTGGCCAATCCCTATGCATGCTGCGGACAAAGAGAAAACAGCGTTTATTATGCCCGACGGGATTTATGAATTTGATGTAATGCCATTCGGGCTTTTTAATGCGCCCGCCACCTTCCAGAGATTTATGGAAACTACACTCTGTGGTTTGAAGTGGTAAATATGCATGTGCTACATAGACGATGTTATATTCGGAAAGACGTGCAGTGAGCACAACGACCATTTAGCTCTCGTCCTGGACTGCACGCGCAAATCTGGCCTTGTGCTTAACTCTAGTGTCACTTTGGTGCACGCCAAGCGTTAGCGCTTTGACACCTCTTAGAAAAGGACGGCGTCAGACCTGATCCAGTCAAGACTGCAGCTGTCGAGTCGTTCAAGCCACCACTGTCTGTCAAAGAGCTGCGAAGTTTCTTGAGCTTATGCTCATACTTTCGCCGCGTTATTCGTCGTTTTGCGGACATCGCATGCCCCCTGACAGGCCTGCTTCAGATAGATCTGGCTTGCGAGTGAACCCCTAAGTGCGACACCACCTTCCGCCAACTAAAATTCTTTCTTAAGTCTTACCCTCTACTTCGCCACTTCGGTCCTTCCGCCCCCACAGAAATCGATACCAACGCCAGCGATATTGGCCTCGGCGCTGTGGGTGTTCAGCGCTGCGACAACAAAGAGCTCCTTGTTGCGTATGCTAGTCGCTCGCTCAGTATGCTGGAGCGCAATTGTACGGTCATCGAGCGGGAATGGCTCGCCGTCTTGTTCGCCACGCACCGTTTCCGTTCATATCTAAACGGAGGCCCGTTCACTATCGTCACAGACCATCATGCCCTCTGCTGGCTCGTTAACCTTCGGGATCCGTGTGGGCGCCTTGCACGGTGAGCTCTCCGGCTACGAGAGTTGACTACACAGTCGCCAACAAGAGCGGATGTCGTCACGCAGACGCGGACTGTCTTTCGCGGTTGCCCCTTCCTGAGACGGAGTCTAACAACGATAATTTCGACCACTGCGTCGCGTCAGTATCACCATGTTTTTCTGATCTCTCCACACTCAAAGCGGAACAGCAGCGAGATTCAACTCTGCGGTCTCTTCTTGCGGAGGCTGAAGACACCTCTGGTACTAACCACTTCTGCTAGCGGGATGGTCTGCTATCCAAGGAAAATTATTCTTCTACAGCCCAGCGCTTCCTCTTGGTAGTCCCGAAGAGCCTGTGCACCTGTCTTTCAGACCATGCACGACGACCCTACATCTGGACATCTTGGCTCGGCACGAACGCTCCACCCTACCCAGACACGCTTCTATTGGCCGAAAATGCGGGCAACGATTGAGCGGTACGTCGCCAGATGCACTCAGTGTAAACGATATAAGCGCCCTACTAGCGTTGCATCTGGTCAGCTTCAACATGTGACACGACCTGTCGCACCGTTCGAGCAAGTGGGCATAGACCTCTTTGCCCCATTTCACAAATACTATCATGGGAACCACTGGATAGTGGTTTGTGTTGATTACCTTACTCGGTATTGTGAAACGGCCGCCCTAACCTCGCCTACAGCGTATCATGTGTCCTCGTTTATGCTGCGCTCCATAGTTATCCGCCATGGACCCCCAAAAGTTATCATCAGTGATCATGGTCGGCAGTTCACCGCTGACGTCGAGAAGCAGCTTCTCCCTTCCTGCGCATCGCATTTTCGCCATTCCTCGCCTTACCATCCCCAGACGAATGTACTAACTGAGCGCACGAACAGAACGATCGCCAACATGCTGTCAATGTACGACGATTCAAAGCACAAAAACTGGGGCAGCGTCCTGCCGTTCATAACCTACGATTTCAATACCTAGCGCCATGAGACTACTGGCTTCAGCCCCTTCTTTTTACTAGATGCTCGCCCTCCACGCTACACCCTGGACACCACACTACCATTTTCGGCCGAGCCTCATGAAGATCCCTCCATCACCGAGACACTTTGTCTCGCCGAAGAGGCGGCCCGGCGCCTTGCCCACCTTCGTATCCTCGCCTCCCAAGATCGGTCCAAAGTGCGCTACGATGCCCACCGCCGTCATGCGACTGACAACCCTGGTCATTTGGTCTTGTTGTGGCGGCCTGTCAGAAAGCGGGGACTGTCGCATAAGCTGCTGTGCCACAACGATGGACCATGTGTTGTTATTGAGAAAATTAGAGAGCTCAACTACCGCATAGCGCGTATCACGACAAGCGGCCGTCGTTCTGCACGAACTGAAGTGACTCATTCTGCCCGGCTGAAGCCCTACCATTCGCGCGGCGCTTTTTGAGTCGCCCTGCGGGCGGGCTTCGGCTGCGCAGGGGGAAGTGTGACGCCCGCGAAGGGGTGATTCCTAGCCTGTTTGGTAGGCATCTTCGTTGGCACCGCTGAGTACGCCGAAGAGGAGGAGAACGAGGTGGTTGGTTTCGTCTCGTGCTCCGCAAGCGGACCCAGCTTGTTTCAGTCGCCAGTCGTGGTTTGAATAAACCCCTGGTCGTAACAATATTAAAGCTGCGCAAAACAAAAACAGGACAAAGTTAGAGACGCGGATAACACGAGCGCTAAGTATCAAATCAAACCAAACCAAACGAAAACCAACCAATGCAATCATTTACGCGCGTGCTTAGTAAAGTCTAGTCACTTCTACTTTGCAAGACAACTGGAGCATCACCATTCGTAGTACACAAGCCCTCATGCTATATTCTGAGGTGCACGCAGTTGCGGAGAAATGGTATATAATTTTCTTATGTATTGATAGACGGTGATGCGACACGCGCGTCCTCTTCTTGCCTGATCGTATATGCTTACAGGAGTTCCCAACAAGTCGATCGGGGTGGCTAATTATGTCACTTCTCATATAAAGTTGAGAGTCTATGCACTATATGCAATGCAAAACGTGGTTATACCACACAGCGTCTTTAGCAGACCTGCGATTCTTAAAACTACCGCTCAATAATAAGCGAGCCGGTCTGGCTGATGTACTTCTTGCCCTAAGAAAGTGGGATAGTGTAGACAACCCCCGTGCCTCAGTTGGCATAGTTGTCCCCGTCTCTCGCTTTGCCGTTTTTTCGTGCAGCTTTAGTTTGAATCCCGTTCAACTGGCCCAGTTTTGTAGCGATTGCTACATTACGGTCGCATTTCGAGCCTTCAGCGTGGCGGCGCCGCCACGCTATGGCTGCACCGGTAACCTGTGGCGGCGCCGCCACGCTGTCACGTGGTTGGTCACGTGGTGTGGAGAAGCTGCCAGTGTCGAGGCTGTTCAAGTGGTTGGTCACGTGACCAGCCACGTGGTGCGGAGCACCTGCTGCTGTTGTAGGCGCGGCGCGCTGGCGAAACTGAGCTGCAACCGGTGTGCGCATGCGCCGTGTCGAATGGGACGAAGATGAAGAAGGAACGCCCAGCGAAACGGAGCGGCGAAAGACTTCTCATTTTAACTGAGTGATTTCCACCCGGCCAGCTGTAGCTACCGCGTCACTCCAGGTTTACCCGGAGCTAAACCACCGCCAATTTTTCTATACTCCGCCAAACGGCCGTCACCAATGTAAAAAATAATGACCCGAAACAGCCTAGTGTACCTGCTGGCTAATTGGAATGTTCCAAACGCGTCACTCCAGGTTTACCCGGAGCTAAACCACCGCCAATTTTTCTATACTCCGCCAAACGGCCAGCTCGAGAGCTCTCAAAGCCACCAAGACTCCTGTTCGCTCCTCCTTTCCACAGGGACCTACGTCACACTAGTTGTCCGACGATGGGGCGAGTGTTGTGCAACGCGGGGCAATGCAACGCAGGTGCATCGTGCCTGCAAGGGCGGCAACACACGTGGATCTTTCCACTCCCTCTCCAAGTGGCTAGGCTAGGCAGGGAACTTGCTGACATTTCTCTTTTCTAGCTTTCCGCTTTTCGACCTGCTGGACGTTTTCTCTTGGCTTGTGCGCGTTGAAACTATGATGTGGTGCTTGAGAAACGGACACAAAGATTCTGGTCAGGAGCGGTATCATGGAACGGTAGGTTTTAGAGGCGTACCACATAAGAAAAAGGGGAAAAGGTTGCGTCAGCGATACATCTGTGAACCTTTTTAAATCCAAGGCTTCATATTTTGAACGGTTTTATTGATCGCGCATGAGATTTCTTTCCGCCCATAAGTAGGTTTCCTGTATATTTGCTCGCTTTTTAAAGAATAAAGTCAGATGAAGTTAGCGCTTTTCCTACGTCGCACTTCTGCTGTGTGTGTGTTTTTCGGCGCTACTGTTATCCTTTCTCGAGTGCAATGAAACATCTAGCCCAAATAGAAGCTCTTCTAAACTGTATGGTTAAAAAGCTGTTCTTCAATCGCTAAATCATGTTTATTTACCTAGTACTTGAGCCAGTGTACCTCAGATATGCTGAAAACTGCCGGTGAACTCTCGCAGCCGCAAGCGAAGGACGGGCGTGACGTCACGGAGCAAGCGGAGAGGCCTTGAGTAGTCTAGGTGGCTTTGGAGCGCTGCACCCGTCCCCCTCCTTCCTCTTCCTCAAAGCGGTCATAAGTGCTCATCGCCAGCGCCTCAGGAGCGGATCGCAGATTGGCCGAAAGTGACGACGCGCAAATGCCCCCAAATCGGCGGAGACCTGCCGTGGCCGGAGAGGGACGACAGCAAGCCGTGACAGCGAGACGACGCCAAGGTAAACACGTCTGCCTCTCTCCTTTGGTACCGACATCTTCCCCCGTTATCCGCCTTACATAGCCAAAAGGTGCCATCTCACCGCCAGCGGTCCTTTGCGAAAGCTCAAGAAACGTTCGGCTCCCTGAAACGCGTCCTGTTCTGTGTTGTGTTCTTTTTCATACCGGCGGTGTCGCCGTGCAGAGTATCGAGCATGCTGTTTGCTGCCGGGAGCTTGGAGTTCGCGGCCTCAGCCTCAAAGGAAGTTGACGTCCTAGCAAGCACCCCCACACACTACAATGTTTCAACCATAAAAGAGCCGTCACGTGAAGTTCGATTGAACGAGGCGCATCAGCGGCACAAGAAGGCCAGCACATGCATCAATGTTTCGTGTGTTACATGGCACATGATTGAATACGATATCATTTTGCCCAGCGCTGCTTTTAATGAAACTCATACCTTCTTAAAGTTGTTTTGTGTGTCCTGTTTATGGTAGTGTTGTTATCGTCATCATCATCAACCTGACTACTCCCACTGGAGGGCGAAGGCCTCTCCCATATATCTCTGATTAACCCTGTCCTGTGCCAGCTGCGGTCACCCTATCACCGAAAACCTGTAGTCTCATATGCCAGTTCGGTCAGCTAGTCGCTGCCTGCAGGGCATGAACATGCCCTTCAAGCACTGGCAGAAAACTGCATTTTTGCTCCATGACTACAAATCCGCGTAACATGGCGAAAGGCGCACCAAGTTCGGCGACTTACCCTTGTAGCCTGGCGCGCAAGCGCAGTCGAAGCCGCCCACGTGGTCAGTGCAGGTAGCACCGTTGAGGCAAGGGCTGGATCGGCACTCGTCAATCTCTGTCTCGCAATTGGCGCCTGCAACAGCCACGGGTCGCAACAGAATCATTGTCAATACAAAATCACTTGTCAATAAGCGCGGCGCACATCTTTCGACGACGTATCGATTCATAGTCCCGCCACATACAGCAGCCGTAAACTAGACTTTCTCTCCCCCCCCCCCCCCCCCCGGTAGTTGGGGCATCCCCTCGGCTACCTACATCGACCTCCTGTGAAGAACATGTGGGCAAGCGCGAACTCGCGTGTTCCTGCTGATCCTGCACGGGCTCAAAATCGGTACTTCAAGGGTTAACAGAACCTGCAGTCCCACATTCAGGCTAGATAGATCTCTTCAAAGGTACTGAGGGCACATGCAGTGTTAATGTAGAATTTGTGCTGAAAAAAATTCATCCTAGCCTAAATGGGGCTGCCTACGCAGTTCTGCTGCTGGTACTACATGCATCGGCTGTGCACTCTAAGAAAAAAGGGTGTGAGAAAGGGGTAAAGACGACTTTTACACCCTTTAGAGGACCCTAGGAATAACTTTGCACCCGTTAAAAGCACGCTCCTGATCAATTACCCCCTTTTAGAAAACTTACACCCTACTTACGCCCTCTACCAGTGTTGATAACTGCGCGTCCTTTCCTGCCCCCAAAACAGCGGGGTGATTATACTTTGCTCGTATGTCGCGATGGGGCGCTCGTGGAGAATTTTGTGTGAAGTGCCTCGATGCGCATGCCGACTTCATAGAGGGGCGCGAAATTTATATAATGGCCGATTTCTCTTGTGTGGCAAATACATCAAGTAAAAAGATTAAGCTTAGCAGTCTACGCTCAAAATGGAATTCAAATGCTTACATCTTTTTTTCCTTATAGACCGTTTCTTGTACGACTAAAAACATTCCATGCCTTAATTTGACATGGTGCGGCGATCAGCTCCAACGCTCACGTTCTATGCGCATTTAATCTGTGTCCGTTTCAAGCAGTGCATATTTCCTCCTCGCGCTCAGCTGCACGTAATGGCAATATCGGCGGGCCCTGATTTAGTGTCTTGATTAAACTTGCGCCATAAGCTCATGTTCGTCTGTAGGACATTCGTGGTTTACATTATACTTCATTTTATGTTACGAGTGATAACGCAAATGCAATTTGCCCTTGACAGCCTTGCCGTTAACAGGGCTGGGGGTGGGGGGAGCCACGGGATTCTTTTACAAAGGAGCAGAACGAAATAGGGAAATGCTGAGTGGCGCATACGCAGGTGAACCTATACTGATTTGTGGGAAGGAGTCTTAGGTCCTCTGACGCTTTCTCCTCCTCTCTGGCAATTGAATTTTTTTGTTTATTTCTCCATTAAATTTGAAAATGAATTTGAATGCTATACGCCAAGAGAAAAACAGAAAGCAGAAAACCTGCTTGTCGTAAATAATTATGGTTTAATCAATAAAAGAATGCTCAAACTTTGTTATAGCTCACATTTCTCATGGCACACTTGCAAATTCCTGTAGCAAGGGCTGGACAGGAAAGGGGAAAAGGAAGGCGCCTTTGGCCACGTGTCACTGCAGCAATTAGTCCAAAAAGGTTTTGTCGCGAGTCCGCTTCTCCAGATTTTTAATCCGCTTTGTGCTGCTTCATTTTTTCGGCGACGTTCCGGGCCTCGCCGATGTACGACGCCGAGCGCTATTGCGCTCCTGTGCAGAAAGCTCTTACTTGAATCATCATTCAGACGCGGGGCAATGTTAACACTCCCTAGGAATACTTGTCCCCTCTTACATACAGGGTCTACGTTCAGTGACCCGGCGGATGATTAACCGAAGGCTTAAAAAGGCAAGCTGCAACTCGCCCGCAGTCACACCTGATGAAGGAACCGAGTACGTTCCGAAACGTCTTGTTTTCTTTTTCATTTTTTTATTTTTGGTTGGCGTTCTCTCTAACTGAAATACGAGCAAGAGCCTCGATCACTAGCTCCTTTCACTAGATCACAAGGCACGACAAAGGCTTGCGGTTCTCGGCGCACGGGACAGTACCTCCATTTGAACTCGGGCCATCTCACTCCCCACAAGGCATCTGTTATTACATCTTTATTGCTATATGTTCCTCGCGTGAAGAAAAAAGAAAAGAGAAGAGCCGAGTCGTCTCCGATCTCCAAAAAAATGGGTACCCCAGTTCATTCATACGACGCATTAGCCAAAAACAAAAAATGGCAGAACAAAAACAGCTGAATTTTTTCGCCAAGCACGCCACAGAAGCAAAATCGCGTTTGCATCCCACACGTGAAATGCGTGAGCGAGATGCTGGCTCGCATTCTTGGCTCGCATTCTTCGTTAACAACGCACAAACCGACTACCACCAGCGGACGTCTTGTCCCCCGCCCGAAAAACCGTCACCCTAAAGAAAGGGCCCAAGACAATATCCCCTGTTCGTTCTGCCCGGCCTCGTACGTAGGGGAAACGAAGAACTTCGCTGAAAGAATGAGGCAACACAAAGCGGACGTCCGAGAAATGAACCGTCAACACAGCGCTGTGGCCGAACACTGTGAGGCATGCGACCACCGAATCGACTTTGACGTCACTGTTGTACTGGAAACCTAAGCTAACCCGCGCAGCAGGCTTCTACTCGAGTCGTGACACATCCAACAGACACGGAAGAATGTTAATCGCTCCCTGGGGACACTTATCTCTTCCTACATCCATGGTTTGCGGCCACTGACACGGAAGTCTTCCACGCGAGGGCTTAAAGCGCCAAGCTGCGCCTCGCCCGTAGTCACACCGTGAGGAAGGGGCCGAGGTGGTCCCGAAACGTCGTGTTTTTTCCAAAAATAAGCTTGGTTGGCGTCAGTCATCTTTTTCCTAAGTCAAATTTTCTAACCGGACAGACTTCTGTCAAATGTTTTCTTTTTGATTACCGTATTTAAGGCCGATTCACACGACGGACCGTTCGCACGCGGCTCGCGCATCACGTGTTCGTGCGTCACCAGATCGAGAGGCGTGCTGTCGGCCCGCGGACTGGACAATCAAGGAAGTTCAAGTGTCTCTCCCCTCGCGGGAATAAGCGGCGACCCGCGAAGATGCGCCCGCTAGCTATGGCAACCACCGCTCTTACCAATATTTCGGCTGCCGCATTTCGCTGAGGGACATAATCTAGCCACCCTAGTGACGTTGAGCTGGCGCGCTGTTTTGACAAGCTGCACTGCGTTCGCTACCATGAAGAAGTGATCGACTCGGCTAGCAAGACGGCCTAGGCCATTGAGGAATTGGACAAAGGGCCGCACCTGCACCATTCCATCGCAGTCGTGGGTCGGGAGGAAAAACCAGTTTGACCAGCGTTGCCAAACGCTTTAAAATAATCTGGCAACAGTGGTACACCCAGCGCGTCGTCTGCTATTTTGGCCCGTCGCATCCGCTTGACGTCATCGGATCGCAGGGCAGTTTTTAGTGGTGCGTGAACACGTGATGCGCGGGCCGCGGACGAACGGAGCGTCGTGTGAATCGGCCTTAAGGGCTCTCCTTGTCTAAGCCGCCGTCACTGCTGTTGAACGCGAAGCATTTTGTTCCCCGACGCCGAAGCGCTTGCGCGAAAGAGCAGTCAGTGCCGCGGCAGGTCAGTCATGTGCGGCCCGGTGTCGACCGACGCTCCCGATACCAGGCGTCCGCCACTATTCCAAAGAAATACGTCGGTAACAAAAAACAAACAAACATGAAATGGCCTTCAAGCGGGAAGCAAAAAGGGAAACCCCAGCAGCGAAGGACATGTACCTGAGCCGATGACGTGACTTCCCGCTGTCCCAGCTGAAAACTGCTACATCTTAACGACCTCAACTATCAGCCTAAGGGTGAGTCTCAAGAAACACGGAGATGAAAGATTAACTGCGCCCCTCCGAAGGCCAACGTCTTGCCAGACGCCCAGACGTGAATACCTATCTTCCAATATACTGTGTACAGTTTACTCATATTTACGAAGCCATAGGCACAAACACACATATATAATCGATAAATTCTGCATGGATGGATGGTCCACAAGATGTGGGACACAGATTTGTGCGCTGACCTGAACGTAGTGAAATTTGCTCAGTCAAAAGCCATACTTAATAAAAAATAAGTTTCACAACACTCTTGCAGTGTTCACATGTGTGTCGAGGATTCACGCTCACTTGCACTCGCATTAGCAGATCAGTCGAAAAGCTTCTAATGCGGGATAGGGCAGCGGACGCGCAGCTAGGATGCCACGCTAACCCCTCTCCGTGCTGTCCTTGTTGTCTATGCACAGCACTGAATTCCTGCTCACAGGAGTACACTCAGGGGTTTGAAGTTATCCCGCATTAGAAGCTTTTCGACTGATTTGCTAATGCGAGCGCAAGTGAGCGTGAATCCTAGACACATGTGTGAACACTGCAAGAGCGCTGTGAAACTTATTTTTTATTAAGTATGCTTTTTGACTGAGCAAATTTCACTACGTTCAGGTAAGCGCACAAATCTGTGTCCCACATCTTGTAGACCATCTCTCTATGCACATTTTATCGATTTTATATGTGTGTGTGTGTGCCTAAGGCTTCGTAGATATGAGTAAACTAGTACCTGTATTTTTAGTATACATTGCCTTGATTTGCTCTCCTGCGACAACTACAATCTTACATTGGCTTCATTTTGATATCTGACACCTTGTCTTGGCCGTTATTTAATAATAACGCTTGGAAGATTTTTCGAAGTATCGATGGTTCATGGTTTATGAGGGTTTAACGTCCCAAAGCGACTCAGGCTGTGAAGGACGCCGTAGTGAAGTGCTCCGGAAATTTCGACCACCTGGGGTTCTCTAACGTCCACTGACAGCGCGCAGTACACGGGCCTCTGGAACTTCGCCTCCACACAAATTCGACCGCTGCGGCCGGGATCGAACCCGCGTCTTTCGGGTCAGCAGCTGAGCGTCATAACGACTGAGCCACCGCGGCGGCTTCAAAGTATAGAAGATATGACGATACGTACCAGAGTTGTACGTAACGCATTACATGTAATTGATTACTCGTAATCAGCTGCACTTCCTTGCAATTTTGTGATTAATTTATTACTTTTTTCCAAACGGCAAAGTTCTTGGCAATTCAATTACTTTTTCTGTAGTTGATTACAGGTTATCAGTTCCTTTTTTTTAAAAAAAAAAGCCTGGAACCAACGGTACAGCTTTCCTCACGGCAAGCAGTTTTCTTTGCGACCGAGCGACAACGGACCGGCTACAGAGAAGCATCGCGCAAGATCATGTCCGGACCACAACCGGGTCAACGCCGTCTTCTACGGCAGTTCTCCTCCCTAGAGGTATCACGTGACCGCTCTGTAGCCCCCCCCCCCCTCCCTCCCCCGGTCTTGTCAGATGGCGCCACAGCTTACCTCCCATTACGCCCGAAATCGACGCAAGGTGTTCAAATGTGTTCAGTGCAGTCGCTGATCCCTTCGCGAGGAAACGTAGGTACGTTATCGACCGCAGCTTCGAAAAACAATTCCTCTCGGAAATTAACAGCGTAGAACCAATCATCAAGCAAGCTGCTGTAGTTCACAGCAGTCTGAGTGAATTTGTGTTGTGGCACTATAAAAGTTAGGATGAAAATAACGAAAGAGTAACTGCCTAGTTTTCTGTGATTGTTACGTTACTTTCCTGAGGCTGTAATTCACCGCGGTATTCATATACATTTCTTAAGGAGTCATTTGTATTGTACTCGGTTACTTATTTTCTGTAAGGTGATGAAGAATGATATATAACAGAGCTGTGTCAACTTTTAGTTTTCTTTCTAGCAATAGTATAGTAGCAATTGTCGTACATGTAAGAATTAGCAAAAACAGAATCCGAAAACAGGCTTTTTCCGCATAAGTGCGTGCACTTGCTCACTTTCTAACTTATACGCAATATTTCAAATAAATTATATTAAAGCACGCTTGCACCACCTTCATAGTGGCTGCCATTTTAGAGACGAGAAGCGCAGAGCATATGTACATTCGCGATATTTCCTACCGCACACTTTTTTTAGTATTCAGCCGTCAAGAAAACAGGCGATTTCCTATGCCGACAGTTAAGCAAGGAATTTTTTACATATGCTCAGAAGCAAGCTCCCGGCCGGGAAGCGCCACTGCACGTGCACAACAGGCGTACCTAAAACCGGTGGTATGTCTCTGGTATGCTAAATCCCTCTACCAAGAAAGCATACGCGGGGGACACGCGGAATGCGGTCCGGGGAACAAAAAGAAGAGAAGAAAAAAATCGGCCCGCAGGAGGAGGAAAGCGCGACCTGTCATGGCACTGCCGGATACTGGCAGCTGCTGTAGGGCGCAGTTTGCACTTCGCATCTCTGGACAGAGTCTGTCATGCTATCTGCTGTCCGACTCTGTACCTGTGGTGTGCAGTCGCCGAGCGAATAACGCGTTTCGATAGCCTGCCAACAGGCTAACTTTGCGATGACGCCGTATCAGTCCTGGTAAGTACGGTCGAATGTTTATCTGCTTGTATTTTGTAGAGGGCGGGGTGGGCGTGGGAAATTACGCTCATGTACACTTTTAGTGAAACAACTCAATTTCGCCCTCGCCAGTTCATGGATCTTAGGAGAGATATTAATTGTCATGGTCCAAATTGTGCAATGCACCCTTATATCTCCAGAAATAAGTTGTGGATAGGAAACACTTAGCTGTTTTCGACACAGTCGCCTTTCTTGAACCGTTGGCGGCGGGTGTACGCTGCAAAATGCATGCAACCTCAAGCATGAGTGCAACTAATGTGGCCTTTGAGCTTCAGAGGATGAGTCCTACTTTCTTTCAGAACCTTGATGATTGCTCTGAGCGGTTGAAGTTTAAAAATTGATCGAACTGGAGTACAAACCTTTTTATGATGAGGCCCAAAGACATATGGCATCTTTTTTCCAGACGCAGCTGAGTTGCGCGGTCAGGATTTTGTCTTCTTTTTAATGCAGGAAAAGGGCCTGTTTTTTTCTCCCGAACTCTAGCATTAGCTCCATGCTGCTATGGCCCTACTTAAGCTTAACCCGCAAACATTTTTCTATCGCTATTTCAAGTCACTTAATCCTCACGAGAGTTGACAACTTGCAAAATGGACCATTTGCAGAAATGTGTAATACCCCTGTCACACGGACACTGTGAAGGTACTTTGAACAAATGCTCCATTACACTAAGGACGAACGCGCGCTGCCTCACGGACGCGCCAAAGGCTTCAAGGGAGTACTCTCTCTCACAGCGAATTAACACCATAAATAAATTGGGAAAAGAAACGTTCAATTTTCATTTTATAAATTTACTTCATAAGATTAGTGGTGTTTGAAAATATAAGATCATTTGTTTTGTGGCAGTCTCACCACGCCATACTCTCGTTCCAGATATACTAGCGTCACGGTAGCCACGGTAAATATGCCGCCATGTCGTCCATGTTTTCTCGCGTCGTCGCGAGGATCGTCCCTTATTTTGATGGAGACCGCCGAACACAAGGCACACCAGAAAAACGTGACCACAAAAACAACGATCGCAGGGGTAAAAGAACCAAAGGGAACAACCGAAGGACGAAGCTGGGCCTGAGCGAGACTGAGCGAGTTGGGCTCAGTGTGGCCAGCACTGTGATGTTATGCTCTGTACTTGGAAAATCATATCTTTATTGCAGTTAAAATTGCGTTGCTTTAACATAATACGGTTATAAAACTAATTTACTAAAAAAATGTGACATTTCTGTATTTACATGTGCAGTGCAATTTTAATAAAGCTTTTCGCCAATGAGGGCGCTAAAAACTTCTTGCGAAGGTCGTTCCGCGACCGTGTAGCACGCACGAACTCCCTTGAAGTAGTGCTCTTTTGGCGCGTTTGAAACATAGGTCAGGACATAGGACAGTTGAAACATAGGTCAGCGATAGCACACTTAAACATGGGCAGCCTTTAAGCCGGCGGAAAATCCTTATCCCGCATATTCCAGTCGTACGAAGTCGACGTCCCACATGTACCGACGCAGAAGCTGCGACACGCGTTGGTTAGAGTGAAAGACAAGATAAAGAATTAGAAGTTCCCGGGCATCGTGTATAGGGTTCCCTGCGCTAATTGTGAGCATGTCTATATCGGTGAAACAGGTGATTTTCGGAAAAGATTGCAGCAGCACCAAAATGATGTCAAGAACAAGCGCGTGGCAACAAACGCACTGGCTGATCATGCTATCTCTGAGGGCCATGATATGAACTGGGACGGCGCGAAGATAATCGGAAAAGAAAAGAGCAAGACGACAATGCTTTACCTAGAATCTTTTTATATTCAGACGACGGCAAACACGCTTAATCGCAACGAAGGCAATCTACCCCCGATATACTCCCGCTGCTTGCGTCATACCATGAAACCTATATAACCTACCTTCACTCCTGTCTTTCTTTCATTGTGAACAAGGCCCCCGTAAGCCGGGGTCGAAACGTCACCCTTTTTAACGATTGGTCGGCGCTTGAAGATTTTCCGCCATGAACATACCCGACCAGACGGGTTTCCGTCGAACCCTGGATTTCATCTGTATCTCATAAACCCACAGATCTGTGCGGGGGGGGGGGGGGGGGGGGGGGGGGCATAATACAATCTGAATGTGCGTGGAAAAGACGAATGTGAAAAAAAAACTGAGGTACGGGCAGATCGTTCCTTATTCTTATTAGGGTGATCTGGCCGCTTTGATATGTATACGGAGGCGGGAAAACTTAGGCATCCTAATTCAGTGCTTGCTATTGTAAAACCCCTCGTAAAAAAATTCGAGGATGCTTAAGCTTCGCCTTTAAGAGCAAACCGTGCCAGCGTGTTGCAGCGCTGCCAGGGTATTACTCATGTACGCATCAGTACACAAAGACACTTCAAGAATACAAAGACCAGAACGCATCCTCAAGGTGCAGTTTTATTCCGTTCTAACCAACGTGCCTTCGTAGCGTGTTCTGCGCGTGGTCCCCTCGCAGTCTGAAAGACCTGGGTTCTATTCCTCGTATCGCTGCAAAACTTTTTATTTGGAGGTTATCGTGTTACAACGCCAGAGGCCAACGCCGGCTTTTCTGCCACAGGAGCTCCTTAACGCTGTTGCGTTAAAGCTAGGTCGAAAAAATTCCTGTCGTGAGGAAAAAGAAATAAGAGACCGTCCCAAGCTAGTTTTGATACCAGTAATACAGAACTGAAAAAAAAACGAAGGAGATAAAATGCGCTGCTCGGTCGTGTATTCTGTTCACAATAGCTTGCGATTGTAGGCCTCATACCACGCAAGCGCATTCTACGCGGTGTAATAGGGCGAACATTGGTTACATACAACAGTAGGTGATAGCACAGCCAATGTTTTCTATACAGATCAGAAAGAACAAGGGATACGGCATTGACTGCTGGGGAACACTTGACACCGCTTAGACGTCTGCCAATAGAGAACCATTAATGAAGGCCTTTCGAAAGCGACCTGCTAAATAATTTTCAATCCAACAAAGTACGCTGTTTGGCCAGCCAATTTTCAGCCGCCGTCAGAAAGCGATTGTTCCACAGGGCGGTTGCCTAGCTTAGCCAATTTTTTATTGTCCTTTGTCGCCTTTGGAGTTCTTTTCACAACAGAACTGCTTTCTTCTTCTCAGGCCGCAAGAGGCCATTGATTTTCTCATCAAGACTAATAAAACAGACACACCTGCCATACTCTCTCTCTAGAATTATCCCAAAGCCCAAGTATGCCGTATGTCACATGAATTGTTTCCAGACACGAACGAAAAATGTGATAAGGCCGCGTTCGCTGCTTCACAGATGAGCTTTAGTGAAGCCATAAGTGCTTTGCATGTCCAGATCACATTTGTCAAAACACTTGTTGTGGACTTGTATGACCCGTTTATTAATGACTAATGCCAACCTCTGTCAGCTGTATGCAATAACTCAAAGGGCGAGCACGAGAGAGGGCGGACAACTTTTTGCGATTTGAGGGGGAGTAAAGGTCAACGGGAACAGTTCAGTAAAGATAAAATTCTGCAAAACGATGAGTGTGAAGGAGGGAGATGTAGAGGTGAGGACATCTGCCCATCTCTGGTACTGAGATCCTGAACAGAATCATCAGCGAGCAGTCGTAAGGGCCACAGCGAGAGTTCGGTGGTTAGGCATTTTATAAACCAAGATAAGTGCGGCCACGAGAACCTAACCCTGGGCCACCTCTGTAGCAACTGTGTACCTACAATAAATGGGCAATTATTAGCGCATGCCGCCTGTTGGCGGTTAGTTAGGTGGTTGACAAAAAATCACAAAACAAATCGTTAGCGTCCGAATTGGAGAGCTTAAGGACCGGCCATACATTTAGGGAATGTTGTCCGAAAGCTTCTTATGGGGCCTTGCGACGTGCATAAAGGATGACGTATTTATTTTTTGAATGCAGTGTGAACGACATGTGCCGCCTGAACGCCGAAAAAGAGCGCCAAAATCGTAATATTTAAATATTATTCCTCTCCTGAAAGGCTCGTATCGAGCTAATGGTGTCGCGAGGCGGCGGTCATTTTCAGCAGCAGAAATGACGAAGCATTCAGATTAGGTCCAAATATTCTGTGAGGGTTACTTGGAGAGGCCTTTGCCCTGCAGTGGTCATAATGAACTAGCATGCATTTATATATATATATATATATATATATATATATATATATATATATATATATATATATATATATATATATATATATATATATATATATATATATATATTGAGGAAGCCAACAGTCACCGAAACCAAGGTGCGCAGGGGAATGTATTCTATTTCTTTTTAACTTCTAATGCCAACCAATTGGTTTTTTAAAGAAAATTACTTATAAACCAGCAGAAAAAACCATGCCGCCGTTGGGATCCGAACCCACGACCTCCGAATATCACGTCCGGTGCTCTTACCAACAGAGCTACGGTGACGGCTGTCCAATCTGCTGCTTTCATGGGTATTTATGTTTGTTGGGTGTAAGCGAACCTTGAGAGTGTTCACCAGCGCCACCCTCGTCCATAGCGATGGACGTAGCACGTCCTGTATTACCGCAAGTGTAACGTAGAACGTCATCTAACGGCGAGGGCGGAAACTGTGCGAGAGCCCTCTTATGCTACCTATGGCATCAAGACTGCCAGAACCGAGACACCCGTTAAGCTATTAGCAGACAAGACAAATGAAATGAGGGGCACGTTGGACAAACATATTAAGAAAGCCAACAGTCACCGAAACCAAGGTGCACAGGGGAATGTGTTCTATTTTTTTTTAATTTCTAATGCCAACCAATTGGTGTTTTAAAAGAAAATTATATATAAATCAGCAGAAAAAACAACCATGCCGCCGGTGGGATCCGAACCGTACGACCTCCGAATATCGCGTCCGGTGCTCTTACCAACTGAGCTACGGCGACGGCTGTCCAATCTGCTGCTTTCATGGGTATTTATGTTTGTTGAGTGTTGGTGAACACTCTCAAGGTTTGCTTACACCCAACAAACATAAATACCCATGAAAGCAGCAGATTGGACAGCCGTCGCCGTAGCTCAGTTGGTAAGAGCACCGGACGCGATATTCGGAGGTCGTGGGTTCGGATCCCACCGGCGGCATAATTGTTTTTTCTGCTGGTTTATAAGTAATTTTCTTTTAAAAAAACGAATTGGTTGCCATTAGAAATTAAAAAAAAATATAGGACACATTCTCCTGTGCACCTTGGTTTCGGTGACAGTTGGCTTCCTTAATATGTTTGTCAAACGAGCCCCTCATTTCATATATATATATATATATATATATATATATATATATATATATATATATATATATATATATATATATATATATATATATATATATATATATATATATATATATATATATTAGGAGAAAGCCTTACTTGCCACATCAAGCGAAAATCCACTGTGTGTGTGGTGAGCGTGCGTGTTTGCGTGCGCGCGCGTGCCGTGCTGCCACTCGATAGTACCATAAAAGATGGCGTCCACATGTCACCTGGCAGGTGACCTTAAATTAATGATTGGTAGAGTGAAATTGCTCGCGAAGAGTAAATGGATCGCTCAAATGGACACGGGAACAGCACTTTCGACCAGAGGCTCAATCGTTCCCCTTTGACAATGCAGGCGTGGGAGTGGTCACGGGAGCAGCTCTTTCAACCAGACGCTCAATCGTTTCCCCTTTGCAATGCAGGCTTGGCATGTATTTCTCATGCCTTTGTTAGCGACCCCTCCTGCGATACGTTACCCCTGGCTTCGTCACCCCAGGCATCGAATCTCGCTCGCACCTGCGCAAGTGACGGGATTGTCACGGATCTCCCCGAATACCACTCGGACCGAAAGAATGGACTAAGCAACAGGTGTACCCACACAAACGCACATTTAATGCGCCCTACGTGGCACACACACTAGCACAAAAAACTAACAAAACTAACGCAAAACACAGACTACAAATACACACGACCCGGGAACACTGCTACCAGCGTCTACTACTAGCGTTCTACTGTTAGTGGTCGGCGTTCGTGCTCACGGTTGGTTCGGTGCGGCTGCGGCGTTGTATGGATCCCGTAGCCGGCAGCGTCGAGGCGGCATTCGACGTGCTTGGGCTGGCGTCGCTGGCGGCGTCGCTGACTGCGTCGTACAAGCTCCCGGTCCAAGCGCCCGTGGAGGTGCTGCCGGTGTTGTTGGCGTTTGGGACCCCACCCGGATGGGTGGCAACAGTGCTGGAGACACCCCTGGCCGTAGCAGGTGGTAGCGCCCTCAGTTAACTCCCCGGAACGGGCTCAGGCACGGCAGGAAGTCCCCGATGAGAAGCCGTAGAACGCGAGCTCACCGGAGCAGTAGCCGGCGTCGCTCTCTTCCAGCCGACGTGTCCCTGAACCGCCGGAGCCTCCGCTTCTCTGCTGTTCCCCCCGTGCCTCGCTCTCCCTCGCCCTTTTATAGCCTTGGCGTTAGTCCACGTAAGCCTTGTCGTCGTCTTCTCTTCTCCACCAATCATCTCTCTCCACCTCACCGAATGCTTATTCTTCATCTTTATTCTTCGGTTAATCCACGTCGTCTTCTACACACCTTTTTCCTTCATAATTTTATTTGGGACTCCTTATTATATATGACAAGGCCCCCTCTCTCAAGAGTTTTTCCATGAAAAACTGTTCACGTCATGCTCATCTTCAAGCCATCCAGCCAACAGACTATCTTCTGTGGCGATTCAGGACCCATTACACAACACACTGCAGATGTCCAGCACACACCAAAAGCACACCACTAGCTTAGCGCACCAAACTGCGTTTTCAGAACACTAACACACCACTGCCGTTGGCGTGCAGAGTCTTAAATAAACATGTTGGTGTCCACAACACAGTCCCTTGTATAATCACATAATACCAACAACAGCAACAAAAACAAGATAAATACCAGAGATACATTAACACCGCAACAAAAACAAGATACATCACAGAGATACCTAGAGCTGTTCAGTTGGCTCTACTCATGAAGTCCGCTCCAACGTTATCTCTGCCTTTAATATATTCCACCTGAAATGAGTATTCTTGCAAGGCCAAACTCCATCCGTATACTGCCGTCTGTACACTACCGTCAGATAAGGAGGGAGGCTTTGCAGTACTTCCGATAGATTTGTATCGTAAGCAAGCACATGAGGCAGTTAATTCAGTATTTAATCGGCACCAACCCTTCTTAATGCAAAAGGCAAAAGCGCAAGCGAAGAAGTTGTATAAGCTGCTGGATCTGTCCAGGCTTTTGCTCGAGTCACGAATTCAGGAAAAAATGCACCTGCGATGTTTTTCTCAGCCAAGACCCACAAGCCAGAGGCGCCTTTTAGGGTCATCGTCTCTGAACGTGACTCGTGGCTGAAGAAAGTAGGCCTGTTTTTGCAAACTAACCTAAAGCTGTTAAAACCTGAGGACCCATTTTTAATCAGAAGCTCAGAACAAGTTGTTGACTACCTGAGAGGGCTTCATGATGCAGATGTAGGATTTTTTTCAATAGATATAAAGAACCTTTACTACTCCTTTCCGCATCAGCAGATTTTAGAATGCATTGAAGACTGCATTTATAAATTTCGCGCCGTATTGTTTCAAAATGAGGCTGGTATTTCAGTTGATGGTTTCTTGAATTTAGTGTCCTTGTACTTCTCGTCAACCTTTGTTAAGTGGAATGAAGAAGTTTATCTGCAAAAAAACGGTGTGTGTATAGGGTCGTGCATAGCGCCTGCTCTTAGTGACTTGTTTCTTGCGAGCGCAGATAGGAAGATCTAGAGTAATCTAGACAGTAAAGTGATGATAAAAACGTTCCGATTTGTAGATGATTACTGGTTGTTCTTCAGAAGAGCAATAGAAGCCTTCTTCAGGTAGCAGAAAGTACAATATCTACGTTTGCGAAGTGTCTTGGGCCACTGTCAATTACTCACGAGCTTCCTGTTGAGCATACTGAAGAAGTTGGCGCGAAAAAACGAGGACAAGCGAAACAAACAAAGACGAGCGCTACTCACAACTGAAGATTTATTCAAGTCAATGCTCGAATAAATAGTGAACCTAACAAGAACAAAAACAAACAAACGTCATGAACACCACAAGTTACCCCGTGAATCCCAATGATTTGGTTAGGAACAGATACTCCCTATCAGAGAAGCGGACGGAAGTCTGACTAATGCACTTTTCGCCACTGATGCGCATATGATAGGCTTCCATGAGCTCACGCGTGAGTTGCTCCCTGTGCCTGAATAGGATGGTCGTTTTTTCAAAAAGCGGTTTACACTGGATTTTATTTTCCTTGTCGTTTGTAATGCACGTGCGGCAATGTTTAGGGAGGTTATCAAGAGATTCTCCCCCGAGCAATCTTCGGTGTTCTCCTAATCTCTCGTTGACGCATCGTCCAGTTTGGCCGATGTATAGTGCGTCACACGACAACGGCAATCTGTACACAACCCCCCTGGCACAGGTAACGAACGGGGCTTTGTGTTTGATGCTGCATTCATTTCTTGTTTTTCGTACCGTTCTGTCGCCTCCTTCTTCCATCCGGTTGTGCACTTGTGAACAGATTGCTCCCAACTTCCGAGGGGCGGAAAGCACAATCGGAATTTGATAACGCCCGGCAACATTTTTCAGTCCATGCGCCAATCTGTGCACATATGGTGTGACTGCAAAATTTTGACGCTCTGTTTCCCGGAGTTTAGGTCGCGACCCATCCTTGACCAACCTTACCAATCTTCCACAAGCTTCCACAATTATATGCTGAGGGTACCCGCTTTCTTTCAGCCTCTTCACCTGGAACTCGACGCTTTCCTTGATAGCATGAGAGCAAGACTTGGTGATGGCCGCTTTTAGACAGGAAGTGACTATCCCGTTCTTTATGATTTTGGAGTGACCGGATGAATAATCAAGCAACGCTTTTTTGGCCCTAGGGTGGTATGCCCAACAAACATGTTTGGGGCGAAAATGCAAAGACAGATCTATGAACTGGAGCCTTCCATCTCTTGGTACTTCTGATGTGAAATGGAGACCAGGGCCGCACTCCTTAAAAAGTTTTAACACATTGACGACTGTGGGTTGCAGGTTGGGTTCAGAAGACAACACTAAGTAGTCATCAACATACCTACATGCCTTCCAAATTATCCCTCCTGATTTCTTTTCTATGGCTCTGTCGACCTTAGCCAGAAAAATGAGATTGATTTGAGATATCTCAAATCAACGGTCATACGGTGGAACGGGAAATTTTTCGTACAGCGAACTGGTGTTTGTATCGGGTCTCGCGTAGCCCCCATCCTTAGCAACATTTTTCTGGCTAAGGTCGACAGAGCCATAGAAAAGAAATCAGGAGGGATAATTTGGAAGGAATGTAGGTATGTTGATGACTACTTAGTGTTGTCTTTTGAACCCAACCTGCAACGCACCGTCGTCAATGTGTTTAAACTTTTTAAGGAGTGCGGCCCTGGTCTCAATTTCACAGTAGAAGTACCAAGAGATGGAAGGCTCCAGTTCCTAGATCTGTCTTTGCATTTTCGCCCCAAACATGTTTTTGGGCATACCACCCTAGGGCCAAAAAAGCGTTGCTTGATTATTCATCCGGTCACTCCAAAATCATAAAGAACGGGATAGTCACTTCCTGTCTAAAAACGGCCATCACCAACTCTTGCTCTCATGCTGTAAAGGAAAGCGTCGAGTCCCAGGTGAAGAGGCTGAAAGAAAGCGGGTACCCTCAGCATATAATTGTGGAAGCTTGTGGAAGATTGGTAAGGTTGGTCAAGGATGGGTCGCGACCAAAAACTCCGGGAAACAGAGCGTCAAAATTTTGCAGTCATACCATATGTGCACAGATTGGCGCATGGACTGAAAAATGTTGCCGGGCGTTATCAAATTCCGATTGTGTTTTCCGCCCCTCGGAAGTTGGGAGCAATCTGTTCACAAGTGCACAACCGGATGGAAGAAGGAGGCGACAGAACGGTACGAAAAACAAGAAATGAATGCAGCATCAAACACAAAGCCCCGTTCGTTACCTGTGCCAGGGGGGTTGTGTACAGATTGCCGTTGTCGTGTGGCGCACTATACATCGGCAAAACTGGACGATGCGTCAACGAGAGATTAAGAGAACACCGAAGATTGCTCGGGGGAGATTCTCTTGATAACCTCCCTAAACATTGCCGCACGTGCATTACAAACGACAAGGAAAAGAAAATCTAGTGTAAACCGCTTTTTGAAAAAACGACCATCCTATTCAGGCACAGGGAGCAACTCACGCGTGAGCTCATGGAAGCCTATCATATGCGCATCAGTGGCGATAAGTGCATTAGTCAGACTTCCGTCCGCTTCTCTGATAGGGAGTATCTGTTCCTAACCAAATCATTGGGATTCACGGGGTAACTTGTGGTGTTCATGACGTTTGTTTGTTTTTGTTCTTGTTGGTTTCACTATTTATTCGAGCATTGTCTGGAATAAACATTCAGCTGTGAGTAGCGCTCGTCTTTGTTTGTCTCGCTTGTCCTCGTTTTTCCGCGCCAACTTTTTCAGTATTCATATCAAGCAACTAGCCCAACTTTCAGCTTTCCTGTTGAGGGTATGACCCGGTTTCTTGATTTAAAATTGGTTTCTTCGAGTCGTGTTTGCTGCATGTATAAGCCTAGAGCCAATAAGGCTCTCTTACCGTTTACCTCGGCTCAAACCAAGTTAGTTAAGAGAGGAATAGTAAAAACATGCCTGTCTAATGCAGTCAATAAGTCGTGACCCTGCCTAATGACAACAAGTTTCAGTAATTAGGTTGATCGCCTTCAGGAAGCGAATTACCCGAGGTACCCTGTAGTATCAGTAATAGAAAGCATGCGCAGACAAAGAAAAACACAAGGTTGACAGGTAAAGAAGGTCCCAGCAAAATTGAAGTAATGCCTTATATTCACAGGATTTCCCACGGCCTCAAAAAGATTGCAGAGAAAATTGATAGTAAAACTTGCATTTCAGCTCCATAAAAATTATCTCGCATGTGTAAGAACACATGTCCAGACAAGCAGGATAGGAAGGCCTGCTCTGTACGTCATCAGAACCCCTTTGTAACTTGCACCGATAACGTTATATACATGTTGCCGCTTTCATGTGGCAAGTTGTGTATAGGACAGACAGGCCGGTGCATAAATAAGCGACTCAGCGAGCACCACACAAATGTTAGAAATAAGGGGCCAGGTAATTTGGCTCGTCACTGGCGTAATCACAAGTGCACGCCTAACTTCGAGGAGTGTTCTGTATTAGGAAAAAATAGGGATCAGAAAATAAGGGAAACAATTGAAACTAGCAATGGAAAAAGAGGGATTGGAAAATTGCATCAGTGATCCTTCGGTGGTATTATCATGGAAGGACAGCTTTCTTAGATTCAAGGAGTGGGCGATAGTGTAAAACTTGATCACTGATTGGTGATTTTTATTGTTTTTATCTCTTCCTTTGACACATCATGACTTTGACAAGATAATCATTGTTGTAGGTTATACCTGTACCTTACGTGATCTTTATAAGGCTGTCAGCGCCAAATAAAGTTCATTCAGTGGAAGTTTAGCTCTCGTGTTGTGTCCCCTCAAATGAGTGCGCTATGGATCCTCATGTCA
This sequence comes from Amblyomma americanum, assembly GCF_052857255.1. Classification (NCBI taxonomy): domain Eukaryota; kingdom Metazoa; phylum Arthropoda; class Arachnida; order Ixodida; family Ixodidae; genus Amblyomma; species Amblyomma americanum. The sequence goes on along the minus strand of NC_135500.1, from coordinate 4,277,096 downwards.
AACTCCATCTCGACTTTGATAATGTCCATTTTGACCTTGCTAAGTATTCAAGCGTCTGATGATCTGTTTGAATCCTGAAATGTCTCCCATAAAGATAAATGTGGAATTTCTTTACCGCCCAAACCACCGCCAAACATTCCTTATCAACAGTGGAGTAGTTGCGTTCACTAGCCGATAATCTCTTGCTTGCAAAAAATATCAGATGGAGCATGCGATTCTCTTCTTGCAACAGTCCGGCTCCTAAACCTCGGTCTGATGCATCAATGCGAAGCACAAACTCTTTATCCAGATTCGGAACAAGCAGAACGGGCGGTTTTGCCATATACCCTTTTAACATCACGAATGCATTTTAATGTTCAGCAGTCCAATTCAGCCTTTTGCTTGCCCCCTTCTTAGTGAGTTCGACAAGCGGGTCGGCTATGTGGGCATAATCGGCAATAAAGTCCCTGTAGTATCCCGTTAAACCCAGGAACGACTATACCTCTTTCTTGGTCGTCGATGTCTGGGCCCGCTGTATTTTGTCCAAGATGACGTCTTACGTCTCGATGCGGCCCATCCCCAGCTTGTGTCCGAGAAAAGAAATGGCTTCAATGCCCACCTCACATTTTGTCGGTTTTATGCTCAACCTAGCTTAATGAATTCTATCAAATAGTTTTTCCAGCCTAATTACATGCTCTTCTCGCGTATCTGTTGCCACCAGGATGTCATCAATATAGTGTTCTACATTTTGGAGCCCATCCAAAACCTTCCTCATCAGCTTCGTGAATAATGCAGATGCTGTCTTCAAACCAAAAGGTAAGAATTTAAACTGGAATAAACGCGCCGAGCACGAAAAGGCAGTTTTCTCTTTAGACGAATCTTCAATTGGTATTTGCCAATACTCTTTAGCTTAGTCAAATTTAGAAAAAAAAAACCTTTTGTGAGCCACCTTAGCGAACACCACGTCTGCTCTTGGTATGGGTTCTGCATCGAGTACTATGATGTCATTTAGCCGACGAAAATCTACCCACAGTCGTTAAGTACCATCGGGTTTTTTGACAACCACAAGAAGTGCATTGTATGCTGACCACAACCTCTCAATCACACCAAGCTCCAACATATCCCGCGCCTCATTTCCAATTGATTCTTGAACAGCTAAAGGTAGCGGGTATTGCTTCACGCTGATTGGTCTATCTGTAGAGAGATCAAGTCTGCAACATTTGACATCCGTTTTGCCCGGCACATCCGAAAACACGTCCCCTTTACTTTGGAGTAGGGCCTTTATCTGTGATCATCGGTCTTCATAAAATTAGGGTTTATTTGCACCTTATACCATCCTACAGTTTTCTTCCCACTACACGTGGGCACCTCGACAACATCATCTGTCTCCTAGGCTACTACCGAGCATGCTACTTTTAGGGTGCACTGTACGGGAACTCTTTCTTCGTATTTATCAACATATTTGCATGGAAAACCTTCTTGGTGTTATATATTGCCGCCAATATTTGCAGTGTTTGTTCGTTTTTCAAATCTGCCGCGACACCACCTTATCGCTTTGTTTGCGACGCAAGACGCGACTAGATTTATCTCGATTGATCGCAGCCAGGCAAAGCTGATTCTACGTTGTTCCGGAATGTTCTAGTAACTTTGCGCCCTTTATCTCGAATGTTCGCTATCAGCTTTAAATTGAGCACGGCCGACAGCGGCGGGCATTCTGTTCGACGACCGCCGAGCACGCTTGTCGCTTCGCCGCCGCCGAGTGATTCAGTCCATTTTGGGTGCAAGTCAGCCCAATAAACAGTTCTTTTAGAAGACCGTTTCGTCCATCTTCATCGCTGCTTCGACTGCCGTCACCACTACGTGACATCTGGTGGAGGTGCGGGGTAGCCTTCCATGTTCCGGACGCCCCCTTCAAGTCGTGAAGCCAGCCCTGAGCGCTTCGCACCCGAGGACGAGCCAGCAGCTCAGCGAGCCAGCCGACGTCTCCAGGGAGAGGAGCCTGAGTTCGGGAAACTGCCGGACCGCACAAGACAGCGAAAAGACGCGGCTACGAGCACCGCAATCTCGCCGAAGATGTCGACACCGATCATACTGCAGCAGCCGCGGGTGCCGCCAACTTTCAATGGATCCCTAGGCGAAGACCCTGAAGAATGGTTGGATCAATTTGAGCGCGTGGCGTCATTCAACAAGTGGGATGATGCGGCAAAGATTGGACACGTTTTTTTCTCATTGGATGGCTCCGCACGCACGTGGTACGAAAACTACGAGTCATCCCTTACGACATGGGAGCTATTCAAGAGAGAATTATTGAAGGTATTTACCAGTGTCGTGAGGAAAGAAAGAGCCGAACGACTCCTCGAGTCCAGGATCCAGCTTCCGAATGAGCCCGTCCGCAGTTACGTCGAGGAGATGAAGCGCCTATTTCGCCGCGCCGATCCCGGGATGACCGAGGAAAAGAAAGTTCAGTTCTCAATGCGCGGCGTAAAAGAACAACTCTTTGGCAGCCTCGTCCGTCAGCCGCCAAAAACGGTCGAGGAATTCATGCAGGAAGCCTGCACGATTGAGAAGACCCTCGACGTCCGAGCTCGGCAGTACAACCGCCCTTCCTCTGCCTATGCAATCCGTTCGGACACGCCGGCGACAACCATCGACAGCTTGCGGGACGTTATCCGCGAAATCGTCCGAGAGGAGCTACGCCGATTACTGCCATCCTCCCCACAGCCACAAGCATCGACTCTGATGGACGTGGTACGGGAAGAAGTGCAACAGGCACTTGGCACCCCGACGGCCACAGAACCCCAGGCCATGACCTACGCCGCTGCAGTAAGAAGTGAGCGTCCCACCCCGTTCAAGCGTTATCGTGACCGTAGGCGCCACGAAAGCCATAAACACTGAAGCCATCATCGAGGGGAACATGCAGTTGCTACTAGACCGAGGAATCAGCATCGCAAGAGGCATCGCACATTTCCGCAATGGCCAGGCCGAAGTACTGCTGACTAACTTCAGCGAAGAATACCGGCATATTAACAGAGGAACAACGATTGCTTTCTACGACGAAATATCTGACGTACGAGATTCCTTCGCCCTCTCCGACCCCTCCGCAGAAGATCCGCCTGACCAAGAGAACTCGCCCACTTTCGACATCAACCCAGCCCTGCACCGGAACAGACAAGACCAGATCCGCAATCTGCTTCAAAACTACAGTGAGTGCTTTTCGACATCGCCGAAGGTGCGACAGACGCCAATTGCCAAGCATCGCATTATAACGGATCAACACGTCCGACCTCTCCGTCAAAGCCCCTACCGTGTGTCTCCGCGAGAACGACAAGCCATCCGGGACCAAGTCGAAGAAATGCTTCGCGACGACGTCATCCAGCCTTCAAACAGCCCATGGGCGGCACCGGTTGTTCTAGTGAGAAAGAAAGACGGCGCACTTCGATTTTGCGTGGATTACCGCCGCTTGAACAACATAACAAAGAAGGACGTCTACCCCCTCCCCCGCATCGACGACACACTGGACCGCCTCTGCAACGCCAAATATTTCTCATCGATGGACCTCAAGAGCGGCTACTGGCAAATTGAGGTCGACGAAAGAGATCGCGAGAAAACAGCATTCATAACTCCGGATGGGCTGTTTGAGTTCAAGGTGATGCCATTTGGTCTCTGTTCCGCACCAGCGACGTTTAGGCGAGTAATGGATACAGTGCTGGCAGGCCTGAAGTGGCAGATATGTCTGGTATATTTAGATGACGTCGTTGTCTTCTCCTCGAACTTTGAAGAGCACCTCAAAAGACTTCGAACAGTACTAGACGCCATCAAGTCGTCTGGCCTAACCTTGAAAGCAGAGAAATGCCACTTTGCCTACGAAGAGCTGCTGTTTCTAGGCCACATCGTTAGCAAGGAAGGAGTACGCCCAGACCCGCAGAAAACAGCTGCTATTGAACAGTTTCAACCACCGGCCGATAAGAAAGCAGTGCGCAGATTTCTCGGACTATGCGCATATTACCGACGATTTGTGAAAAACTTTTCGCGCATCGCCGAGCCCCTGACCCAACTGACGAAGGCAGACGTGCCGTTTAAATGGGAAGCGCCGCCAGCAGAAGCCTTCAAGGAACTTCAGCGTCGTTTACAGTCCCCACCGATCCTTGCGCATTTTGATGAAAACGCCGATACTGAGGTTCATACCGACGCAAGCAGCGTGGGACTAGGCGCCGTTCTCGTTCAAAAAAGTGACGGGCTGGAGAAGGTCATCGCATACGCTAGCCGTTCCCTTTCCAAGGCCGAGGCTAACTATTCGACCACTGAGAAGGAGTGCCTTGCCATCATCTGGGCTACGTCGAAATTCCGCCCCTACCTCTACGGACGGCCGTTCAAGGTGGTCAGCGACCACCACGCGCTCTGCTGGCTTGCCAATTTGAAGGATCCCTCTGGCCGACTCGCTCGATGGAGTCTGCGTCTCCAGGAGTTTGACGTCACCGTCGTTTACAAGTCCGGACGCAAGCACACTGACGCCGATTGCCTCTCACGAGCCCCTGTAGATGCACCGCCGCTGGACGACGATGAGGACGCCTTCCTGGGACCCATCAGCGCAAGCTCTTTTGCTCGGCAGCAACGCTCGGACCCCAACCTAAAAGGCCTCATCGAGTACCTGGAAGGCAAGGTCTCTTCACCCCCTGCTTCATTCAAGCGAGGACTGTCTTCTTTCTGTGTGCAGAATGAGGTCCTTGTGAAGAAGAACTTTACAGCGAACAAAACAGCCTACCTCCTTGTTGTACCTACTTGTCTCCGCGAAGAAGTTCTACAGGCTTCACACGACGAGCCGACAGCTGGACATCTCGGGTTTACTCGCACCCTCCGCCGCATTCAAGACAAGTATTACTGGCCCCGACTGTCTGCCGATGTCGCACACTATGTGAAAACATGCCGAGATTGTCAGCGACGAAAGACTCCTCCCACACGACCAGCAGGATTTCTGAACCCCGTTGAACCTCCCTCAAGACCCTTTCAGCAGATTGGCATGGACTTGCTTGGCCCTTTTCCAACGTCAACATCTGGAAATAAGTGGATCATCATAGCGACCGACTACCTGACCCGCTACGCCGAGGCGAAAGCCCTACCGAACGGAACAGCAGCAGAAGTGGCCAAATTTTTCGTGGAGTGCATTCTTCTTCGACACGGCGCCCCCGATGTGCTCATCACGGACAGAGGAACAGCATTTACGGCGGAACTCACGCAAGCCATCCTGCGCTACAGCCAAACCTGCCACCGGAGGACAACTGCATACCATCCGCAGACCAACGGACTGACCGAGCGCCTGAACAAAACCATCGCCGATATGCTCGCTATGTATGTCGATGCCGAACATAAAACCTGGGATGTCATCCTGCCTTACGTCGTCTTCGCCTACAACACCGCAGTGCAGGAGACCACCCAGATGACGCCTTTTAGGCTCGTCCATGGCAGGGAGGCCACGACCACGCTAGACGCCATGCTGCCCAACGTTACCGAAGAAGAGAACGTCGACGTTGCCGCCTACCTTCAACGCGCAGAAGAAGCTCGAAGGCTTGCCCGATTACGGATCAAAGATCAGCAGCGGTCCGACGCCAGACGCTACAACCTACGAAGACGCAACGCGGAATACAAGCCAGGAGACCAAGTCTGGGTGTGGACGCCCATTCGCCGCCGTGGATTGAGTGAAAAGCTTTTGCGCCGCTATTTCGGCCCGTACAAGGTTCTTCGTCGGCTGGGTGAACTGGATTATGAAGTCATCCCTGACGCAATGACTGCATCCCAGCGACGCCGCGTACGACCAGAAGTTGTCCATGTAGTCCGTCTGAAGCCGTATTATGCGCGCTAAAGGCCGCTGCATTTCCATGCTCTATTTTCGCTAGATCCGTTTTTTCCCTTACTAGTCGCATTATTTGTTTTAATGCATCGGGTCGATGCTTCTTTGAGAGGGGAGAAATGCCGCCAATATTTGCAGTGTTTGTTCGTTTTTCAAATCTGCCGCGACACCACCTTATCGCTTTGTTTGCGACGCAAGACGCGACTAGATTTATCTCGATTGATCGCAGCCAGGCAAAGCTGATTCTACATTGTTCCGGATTGTTCTAGTAACTTTGCGCCCTTTATCTCGAATGTTCGCTATCAGCTTTAAATTGAGCACGGCCGACAGCGGCGGGCATTCTGTTCGACGACCGCCGAGCACGCTTGTCGCTTCGCCGCCGCCGAGTGATTCAGTCCATTTTGGGTGCAAGTCAGCCCAATAAACAGTTCTTTTAGAAGACCGTTTCGTCCATCTTCATCGCTGCTTCGACTGCCGTCACCGCTACGTGACAATATGAACAACTCCTAATCCATGTCATTTTTCTTCTGAGTCACAAGGTAAGGGCCCTTCCACTGCATCAGTAACTTATTATGATCCGTGGGTAGTAAGACGAGAACCTTGTCGCCCGGATTCAGATTCCTGTGAATGGCTTTCTTGTCACAGTAGCCTTTATAGCGTTCGCGCGGCCTTTCCAGGCCTTGATGTGCAAGCCTGCATGTTTCTTCAAACTTGTCCCGCAACTCAAGAACGTATGTGTGTGTTGTCTTGAGATCTGATGCAATCTCCTTATCAGCCCACAGCTCCTTGAGTATTGTAAGTGGACCTCTAACGGTTCTTCCATGCAACACCTCGAAGGGCGCGAAACCAAGACTCGTTTGCGGTACTTCCAAGTAAGCGTACAAAAGACCTGGGAGATATCTATCCCAATCAGTAGGTCTCTCCTGGCACATTTTCTTGATCATATTTTTGAGAGTGCCGTTGAACCGCTCTACAAGCTCATTACACTTGGGTGGTAAGGCGTCGTCAGTAACTTCCTTACTGAAAAAAGACGGTTAACCCCCTTCATTAGTTCCGATGTGAAGTTCGAGCCCCGGTGACTCAAAATTTCCCTCGGGAACCCATAACGCGAAAACAGTTCCACAAGACCCTCCGCCACTTGGATACTGCCAATAGTTCGCAGTGTAATAGCGTCAGGGTAACGAGCGGCCACGTCATCCAGAGTAAGCACATATCTATTGCTTTTGGTGGATGCTAGAGAGATTGGCCCCACAATGTCAATAGCCACTCACAGAAACGGTAGGTCGATGGCTGGCATCTTGCCCAGAGGTACGGGACCAACTCTTCCCTTCGGAACTGTGCGCTGGCAGACGTCACATGAGCGAACAAAGCGCATAACGTCACTCTGAACACCCGGCCAAAAGAACTGCTCGGTGATCCTTGACACTGCTTTTTGAACACCCTTGTGTCCGGCTATAATGGTGTCATGTGCTAAGCGTAGCACGGTCTCTCGCATACCTCTCGGTAACATCAGCTGTTGGACCCGCCTTCCTGAACTAAATATGTATTGCCTGTGCAGAAGACCATTTACCAATTGATATTCGATGACGTACGACTCTTCTTCCTTTTCACCTTTTTTTCCTGACTCTTTCGAAGGAGGCCTTCATGCTCGGATCTCCTTTTGCTTAATTGCAATTTCGCCCGGTTTTACCCTAAGGCACATCGTAACAGGAGTAGAGAGCGGACGCTGCGTTGCTCGGGCTCTCGCTTGAGCTGCCGACAAGAAACTGACTGCACCCGTCTGAGCTGTCGCGGGCCTTTCCTATTTGGATGTTCTTCAACGTCGAGCGTCCTCCACGCGGGATCGGAATCTTCGACACTTCTTGCACCCGTAATGTTTGCCAAGATAAGATCGTAGATGGGTTGGTCTACGCATTTTGCCACTACCTGCCCAGTATAATATGGCGTGGACACTAGAATCCTGGCTGCAGGAAGGTACCTTACTGTGCTATCTACAAGAATGACGACCGACGCTTCCCCTGTAAGATCCTCGTCTTTCACGAGGCTTCTCCGATCCAAAACTGTGTTCGCTCCGCTGTCTCTAAGCACCAATATAGGACGGTCCCTTATTTGACCAACCACCGCCGGCATTGCTGCTTTCGACTTGGGTGTTCCACTCACTGCGTCATTTTCCAGCGGCGTTTGCTCTCCTTTCTGCAGTGGACCTTCAGGTGGCGAGCCAAGTTCTATCCTAGAATCGACACCGCATGCAGCTCGGTACTGCGTTCTGCATCGGCACTCATCCAGAGTATGACCCCTCCTCTTACAACCTTGACACACAACCTGTGTTTTTTTGGGCAGCGCTACTAGTCCGACAGTCAACTGCACGGTGTCCCACCTTGCCGAAGAGAAAACACCTTACTGGCGCCTTAGATGCACCGCTATATGCTCTTGGTTTTGCCGCATCGGTCTCTAGGATCTTTTCGGTTTCTTCCTTTGCCTTACTCATATTTCTTAGCCCTTGAGCCTCGAGGAATTGGTCTACAGTGTCGCGAACTCTTCCAATAAACACAGCTTTCCTTCTTTCAGGAATACCGCTCGCTTTGAGCGGCAGCGCGATAAAAATTGCTCTGTGACGAGCTTGTCACGCAGCCCTTCAAAACTCTTTTCTGTGTTTGACATATCAAGCCACCTATCAAAATATTTGGTCAGCCTGCAGCAAAACTGCTTAGCGGTTTCCGAATCCTCAGGTGTCACGGTGCAAAATCTCTCACGAAAACCCTCTGCCGTAAGCCTGAATCTTTGGAGGAGCGCGTTTTTTACTTTCTCGTAGTCCATGGAATCAGCAACAGGCTTCCTTCCAAACACTTTCAGCGCCTCTCCGACTAAACACATGCTGAATGCCGTGGCTCATTCACTGCGCTCCCAGCTTTGCCTCAAAGCTATCCGCTCGAATCGTTGCAGATATGCATCGAAATTATATCTCTTCTCATCAAAAGGAGCCATCAGCTTTCTTGGACAAACTGTAGGTGGTCTAGGACATTCTGTGCCCGCTTAGGAACGCTGATCATTGTCGGTGATCTCCTCATATCCTCCCGCGACATGCGCCTGTTTCCACAAAATAAACTCCTTCTCCCGTTCTATACTTCTTTTCTCCTGTTATTCTGCCTCGCGAGCTCTTTTTACCTCTCGCTCTTTTGCCTCGCGAGCTCTTTTTCCCTCTCGCTCTTCTGCCTCGCGAGCTCTTCTCTCCTCACGCTCCTCTGCTTCGCGAGCTCTTTTATCTGCTTCGCGAGGGTCGGCGCGTGCTTGCGCCCTTTCCTCTCTCTGCCTTTTTGCCTCTTCTTTATCCTCGTCACAGAGACGCATCGCCTCTTCCTTGTTTAACCCTAACACGAGAACCAGCTCTAACGTTTTTGCGAAATCGATAATTTCTGCCGTCGAGAGATCAGAAAAATCCGAGACAAAGCAAAAAAAAGACAAAGGAAATGAATCCTAGCACAGGCTTATCTTTGTCACGGATCTCCCGGAATACCACTCGGGCCGAAATAATGGACTAGGCGACAGGTGTACCCACACAAACGCACATTTAATGCACCCTACGTGGCACACACTCTAGCACACAAAACACAAAACTAACTCAAAACACGGACTACAAATACACACGACCCGGGAACACTGGTACCACCGTCTGCTACTAGCGTTCTACTGTTAGTGGTCGGCGTTCGTGCTCACGGTTGGTTCAGTGCGGCTGCGGAGTTGTATGGATCCCTTAGCCGGCGGCGTCGAGGCGACGTTCGACGTGCTTGGGCTGGCGTCGCTGGCGGCGTCGCTGACTGCGTCGTACAAGCTCCCGGTCCAAGCGCCCGTGGAGGTGCTGCCGGTGTTGGCGTTTGGGGCACCACCCGGATGGGAGGCAACAGTGCTTGAGGCACACCTGGCCGTAGCAGGTGATAGCGCCCTCAGGTAACTCCTCGGATTGGGCTCAGGCACGGCAGGAAGTCCACGATGCGAAGCCGTAGAACGCGAGCTCACCGGAGCAGTAGCCGGCGTCGTTCTCTTCCAGCCGACGTGTCCCTGAACCGCCGGAGCCTCCGCTTCTCTGCTGTTCCCCCCGAGCCTCGCTCTCCCTCGCCCTTTTATAGCCTTCGCGTTAGTTCTCGTAAGCCTTGTCGTCGTCTTCTTTTCTCCACAAATCATTTCTCTCCACCTCACCGAATGCTTCTCCACCAATCATGTCTCTCCACCTCATTGAATGCTTCTTCTTCATCTTCTTTATTCTTCAGTTAATCCACGTCGTCTTCTTCAAACCTCTTACCTCTTTCCTTCAAAGTTTTATTTTGGACTCTCTACTATAAGTGACAGGGATGCTTCCTTCGCTCTGTGCCTTCAAGCCCCTCTTGTGTGCGTCTGAACTGATCGAACTCACCTTCATGCAGCCTCCTGGATCGACAGCGACATCATCCGCAATAAAGTATTTAAGAAGTCGGCTCAGTCACTACCAATTCAGTGGACACTGGGACAGCTCTTTCAACCAGACGTCCAATCATTTCCTCTTTACTATGCACAATGAAAAGTGCATGCCTCGACCCTATTCTCGTCATAGCGGTTACTGGCTTCTTTCTACGGGGCACATGCATACGCTAGCAATTGTAACGGCGGCTGCTGCTGTACTTCGGCAATTCCCACAATTCTCGCGCAGTGAGCGTGCCCCCGCTTCATCTCTTCGAGAGTTCCTCAGCACGCGGGCTATCCCCGGCTGACGTTGTTGTGGGTGCGTCCTGTGCCTGCTGTGTGCCGCTCAACGGAAAAGTCCCTGCCTCGACCCTCTACTCATCGCAGTCGATGCTGGCTTCTTTCTGCGAGCACATGCCCACTCTGGCGAATTTGATGGCGGCTGCTACGGGACCTAAGTAACGACCACAACTATTCGTGCAGTGAGCGCGCCTACCGCTTCATTTCCCCGAGAGTTCCCCAGCACGCAGGTTATCCCCGGTTAACGTTGTTGTGCGTGCGTCATGTGCCTGCTGTGTGCCGCTCAACGGAAAAGTGCCTGCCTCGACCCTCTGCTCGACACAGTCGTTGCTGGCTTCTTTCTGCGAGCCCATGCCCAGACTGACAATTTTGATGGCGGCTGCTGCGGGACCTCGGTAACGGCCGCGACTTCTCGTGCAATGAGCGCGCCCACCGCTTCATTTCCCCGAGAGTTACTCAGCACGCAGGTTATCCCCGGTTAACATTGTTGTGCGTGCGCCATGTGCCTGCTGTGTGCCGCTCAACGGAAAAGTGCCTGCCTCGACCCTCTGCTCGACACAGTCGTTGCTGGCTTCTTTCTGGGAGCCCATGCCCAGACTGACAGTTTTGATGGCGGCTGCTGCGGGACCTCGGTAACGGCCGCGACTTCTCGTGCAGTGAGCGCGCCCACCGCTTCATTTCGCCGAGAGTTCCCCAGTACGCAGTTTATCCCTGGTTAACATTGTTGTGCGTGCGTCATGTGCCTGCTGTGTGCCGCTCAACGGAAAAGTGCCCGCCTCGACCCTCTGCTCGACACAGTCGTTGCTGGCTTCTTTCGGCGAGCCCATGCCCAGACTGACAATTTTGATGGCGGCTGCTGCGGGACCTCGGTAACGGCCGCGACTACTCGTGCAGTGAGCGCGCCCACCGCTTCATTTCGCCGAGAGTTCCCCAGCACGCAGGTTATCCCCGGTGAACGTTGTTGTGCGTGCGTCCTGTGCCTGCTGTGTGCCGCTCAACGGAAAATTGCCTGCCTCACCCTTTACTCGACAAAGTCGTTGCTGGCTTGTTTCTGTGAGCCCATGCCCGCACTGGCAATTTTGATGGCGGCTGCTGCGGGACCTCGGTAACGACCACAACTATTCGTGCAGTGAGCGCGCCCACCGCTTCATTTCGCCGAGAGTTCCCTAGTACGCAGGTTATCCCCGGTTAACGTTGTTGTGCGTGCGTCCTGTGCCTGCTGTGTGCCGCTCAACGGAAAAGTGCCTGCCTCGACCATCTGCTCGACACAGTCGTTGCTGGCTTCTTTCTGCGAGCCCATGCCCAGGCTGACAATTTTGATGGCGGCTGCTGCGGGACCTCGGTAACGGCCGCGACTTCTCCTGCAGTCAGCGCGCCCACCGCTTCATTTCGCCGAGAGTTCCCCAGCACGCAGGTTATCCCTGGTTAACGCTGTTGTGCGTGCGTCCTGTGCCTGCTGTGTGCCGCTCAAAGGAAAAGTGCCTGCCTCGACCCTCTGCTCAAGTCGGCAGCTCGACGCAGTCGTTGCTGGATTCTTTCTGCGAGCCCATGCCCACGGTAGCAATTGTGATCCTGGCTGCTGCGGGACCTCGGTAACGGCCAGGATTTCTCGTGCACTGAGCGCGCCCACCGCTTCATTTCCCCGAGAGTTACCCAGCACGCAGGTTATCCCCGGTTAACGTTGTTGTGCGTGCGCCATGTGCCTGCTGTGTGCCGCTCAACGGAAAAGTGCCTGCCTAGACCCTCTGCTCGACACAGTCGTTGCTGGCTTCTTTCTGCGAGCCCATGCCCAGACTGACAATTTTGATGGCGGCTGCTGCGGGACCTCGATAACCGCCGCGAATTCTCATGCAGTGAGCGCGCCCACCGCTTCATTTCCCCAAGAGTTCCCCAGCACGCAGATTATCCCCGGTTAACGTTGTTATGCGTGCGTCATGTTCCTGCTGTGTGCCGCTCAACGGAAAAGTGCCTGCCTCGACCCTCTGCTCGACATTGTCGTTGCTGGCTTCTTTCTGCGAGCCCATTTCCAGACTGACAATTTTGATGGCGGCTGCTGCGGGACCTCGGTAACGGCCGCGACTTCTCATGCAGTGAGCGCGCCCACCGCTTCATTTCCCCAAGAGTTCCCCAGCACGCAGGTTATCCCCGGTTAACGTTGTTATGCGTGCGTCATGTGCCTGATGTGTGCCGCTCAACGGAAAAGTGCCTGCCTCGACCCTCTGCTCGACACTGTCGTTGCTGGCTTCTTTCTGCGAGCCCATGCCCAGATTGACAATTTTGATGGCGGCTGCTGCGGGACCTCGGTAACGGCCGCGACGTCTCATGCAGTGAGCGCGCCTACCGCTTCATTTCCCCAAGAGTTCCCCAAAACGCAGGTTACCCCGGTTAACGTTGTTATGCGTGCGTCATGTGCCTGCTGTGTGCCGCTCAACGGAAAAGTGCCTGCCTCGACCCTCTGCTCGACACTGTCGTTGCTGGCTTCTTTCTGCGAGCCCATGCCCAGACTGACAATTTTGATGGCGGCTGCTGCGGGACCTCGGTAACGGCCGCGACTTCTCGTGCAGTGAGCGCGCCTACCGCTTCATTTCCCCAAGAGTTCCCCAGCACGCAGGTTATCCCCGGTTAACGTTGTTATGCGTGCGTCATGTGCCTGCTGTGTGCCGCTCAACGGAAAAGTGCCTGCCTCGACCCTCTGCTCGACACTGTCGTTGCTGGCTTCTTTCTGCGAGCACATGCCCAGACTGACAATTTTGATGGCGGCTGCTGCGGGACCTCGGTAACGGCCGCGACTTCTCGTGCAGTGAGCGCGCCTACCGCTTCATTTCCCCAAGAGTTCCCCAGCACGCAGGTTACCCCGGTTAACGTTGTTATGCGTGCGTCATGTGCCTGCTGTGTGCCGCTCAACGGAAAAGTGCCCGCCTCGACCCTCTGCTCGACACAGTCGTTGCTGGCTTCTTTCGGCGAGCCCATGCCCAGACTGACAATTTTGATGGCGGCTGCTGCGGGACCTCGGTAACGGCCGCGACTTCTCATGCAGTGAGCGCGCCCACCGCTTCATTTCCCCAAGCGTTCCCCAGCACGCAGGTTATCCCCGGTTAACGTTGTTATGCGTGCGTCATGTGCCTGCTGTGTGCCGCTCAACGGAAAAGTGCCTGCCTCGACCCTCTGCTCGACACTGCCGTTGCTGGCTTCTTTCTGCGAGCCCATGCCCAGACTGACAATTTTGATGGCGGCTGCTGCGGGACCTCGGTAACGGCCGCGACTTCTCGTGCAGTGAGCGCGCCCACCGCTTCATTTCGCCCAGAGTTCCCCAGCACGCAGGTTATCCCCGGTTAACGTTGTTGTGCGTGCGTCCTGTGCCTGCTGTGTGCCGCTCAACGGAAAAGTGCCTGCCTCACCCTTTACTCGACAAAGTCGTTGCTGGCTTGTTTCTGCGAGCCCATGCCCGCACTGGCAATTTTGATGGCGGCTGCTGCGGGACCTCGGTAACGACCACAACTATTCGTGCAGTGAGCGCGCCCACCGCTTCATTTCGCCGAGAGTTCCCCAGCACGCAGGTTATCCCCGGTTAACGTTGTTGTGCGTGCGTCCTGTGCCTGCTGTGTGCCGCTCAACGGAAAAGTGCCTGCCTCGACCCCCTGCTCGACACAGTCGTTGCTGGCTTCTTTCTGCGAGCCCATGCCCAGACTGATAATTTTGATGGCGGCTGCTGCGGGACCTCGGTAACGGCCGGACTTATCGTGCAGTGAGTGCGCCCACCGCTTCATTTCGCCGAGAGTTCCCCAGCACGCAGGTTATCCCTGGTTAACGCTTTTGTGCGTGCGTCCTGTGGCTGCTGTGTGCCGCTCAACGGAAAAGTGCCTGCCTCGACTATCTGCTCGAGTCGGCAGCTCGACGCAGTCGTTGCTGGCTTCTTTCTGCGAGCCCATGCCCACGGTGGCAATTGTGATGCTGGCTGCTGCGGGACCTCGGTAACGGCCAGGAATTCTCGTGCAATGAGCGCGCCCACCGCTTCATTTCCCCGAGAGTTACTCAGCACGCAGGTTATCCCCGGTTAACATTGTTGTGCGTGCGCCATGTGCCTGCTGTGTGCCGCTCAACGGAAAAGTGCCTGCCTAGACCCTCGGCTCGACACAGTCGTTGCTGGCTTCTTTCTGCGAGCCCATGCCCAGACTGACAATTTTGATGGCGGCTGCTGCGGGACCTCGATAACGGCCGCGAATTCTCATGCAGTGAGCGCGCCCACCGCTTCATTTCCGCAAGAGTTCCCCAGCACGCAGATTATCCCCGGTTAACGTTGTTATGCGTGCGTCATGTTCCTGCTGTGTGCCGCTCAACGGAAAAGTGCCTGCCTCGACCCTCTGCTCGACATTGTCGTTGCTTTCTTCTTTCTGCGAGCCCATTTCCAGACTGACAATTTTGATGGCGGCTGCTGCGGGACCTCGGTAACGGCCGCGACTTCTCATGCAGTGAGCGCGCCCACCGCTTCATTTCCCCAAGAGTTCCCCAGCACGCAGGTTATCCCCGGTTAACGTTGTTATGCGTGCGTCATGTGCCTGATGTGTGCCGCTCAACGGAAAAGTGCCTGCCTCGACCCTCTGCTCGACACTGTCGTTGCTGGCTTCTTTCTGCGAGCCCATGCCCAGACTGACAATTTTGATGGCGGCTGCTGCGGGACCTCGGTAACGGCCGCGACTTCTCATGCAGTGAGCGCGCCTACCGCTTCATTTCCCCAAGAGTTCCCCAAAACGCAGGTTACCCCGGTTAACGTTGTTATGCGTGCGTCATGTGCCTGCTGTGTGCCGCTCAACGGAAAAGTGCCTGCCTCGACCCTCTGCTCGACACTGTCGTTGCTGGATTCTTTCTGCGAGCCCATGCCCAGACTGACAATTTTGATGGCGGCTGCTGCGGGACCTCGGTAACGGCCGCGACTTCTCGTGCAGTGAGCGCGCCTACCGCTTCATTTCCCCAAGAGTTCCCCAGCACGCAGGTTATCCCCGGTTAACGTTGTTGTGCGTGCGCCATGTGCCTGCTGTGTGCCGCTCAACGGAAAAGTGCCTGCCTAGACCCTCTGCTCGACACAGTCGTTGCTGGCTTCTTTCTGCGAGCCCATGCCCAGACTGACAATTTTGATGGCGGCTGCTGCGGGACCTCGGTAACGGTCACGACTTCTCGTGCAGTGAGCGCGCCCACCGCTTCATTTCCCCGAGAGTTCCACAGCACGCAGGTTATCCCCGGTTAACGTTGTTGTGCGTGCGTCATGTGCCTGCTGTGTGCCGCTCAACGGAAAAGTGCCTGCCTCGACCCTCTGCTCGACACAGTCGTTGCTGGCTTCTTTCTGCGAGCCCATGCCCAGACTGACAATTTTGATGGCGGCTGCTGCGGGACCTCGATAACGGCCGCGAATTCTCATGCAGTGAGCGCGCCCACCGCTTCATTTCCCCAAGAGTTCCCCAGCACGCAGATTATCCCCGGTTAACGTTGTTATGCGTGCGTCATGTTCCTGCTGTGTGCCGCTCAACGGAAAAGTGCCTGTCTCGACCCTCTGCTCGACATTGTCGTTGCTGGCTTCTTTCTGCGAGCCCATGCCCAGACTGACAATTTTGATGGCGGCTGCTGCGGGACCTCGGTAACGGCCGCGACTTCTCATGCAGTGAGCGCGCCCACCGCTTCATTTCCCCAAGAGTTCCCCAGCACGCAGGTTATCCCCGGTTAACGTTGTTATGCGTGCGTCATGTGCCTGATGTGTGCCGCTCAACGGAAAAGTGCCTGCCTCGACCCTATGCTCGACACAGTCGTTGTTGGCTTCTTTCTGCGAGCCCATGCCCAGACTGACAATTTTGATGGCGGCTGCTGCGGGACCTCGGTAACGGCCGCGACTTCTCATGCAGTGAGCGCGCCCACCGCTTCATTTCCCCAAGAGTTCCCCAGCACGCAGGTTATCCCCGGTTAACGTTGTTATGCGTGCGTCATGTGCCTGATGTGTGCCGCTCAACGGAAAAGTGCCTGCCTCGACCCTCTGCTCGACACAGTCGTTGCTGGCTTCTTTCTGCGAGCCCATGCCCAGACTGACAATTTTGATGGCGGCTGCAGCGGGACCTCTGTAACGGTCACGACTTCTCGTGCAGTGAGCGCGCCCACCGCTTCATTTCGCCGAGAGTTCCCCAGCACGCAGGTTATCCCTGGTTAACGCTGTTGTGCGTGCGTCCTGTGCCTGCTGTGTGCCGCTCAAAGGAAAAGTGCCTGCCTCGACCCTCTGCTCAAGTCGGCAGCTCGACGCAGTCGTTGCTGGATTCTTTCTGCGAGCCCATGCCCGCGGTAGCAATTGTGATGCTGGCTGCTGCGGGACCTCGGTAACGGCCAGGATTTCTCGTGCAATGAGCGCGCCCACCGCTTCATTTCCCCGAGAGATACCCAGCACGCAGGTTATCCCCTGTTAACGTTGTTGTGCGTGCGCCATGTGCCTGCTGTGTGCCGCTCAACGGAAAAGTGCCTGCCTAGACCCTCTGCTCGACACAGTCGTTGCTGGCTTCTTTCTGCGAGCCCATGCCCAGACTGACAATTTTGATGGCGGCTGCTGCGGGACCTCGGTAACGGTCACGACTTCTCGTGCAGTGAGCGCGCCCTCCGCTTCATTTCCCCGAGAGTTCCACAGCACGCAGGTTATCCCCGGTTAACGTTGTTGTGCGTGCGTCATGTGCCTGCTGTGTGCCGCTCAACGGAAAAGTGCCTGCCTCGACCCTCTGCTCGACACAGTCGTTGCTGGCTTCTTTCTGCGAGCCCATGCCCAGACTGACAATTTTGATGGCGGCTGCTGCGGGACCTCGGTAACGGTCACGACTTCTCGTGCAGTGAGCGCGCCCTCCGCTTCATTTCCCCGAGAGTTCCACAGCACGCAGGTTATCCCCGGTTAACGCTGTTGTGCGTGCGCCATGTGCCTGCTGTGTGCCGCACAACGGAAAAGTGCCTGCCTAGACCCTCTGCTCGACACAGTCGTTGCTGGCTTCTTTCTGCGAGCCCATGCCCAGAGTGACAATTTTGATGGCGGCTGCTGCGGGACCTCGGTAACGGCCGCGACTTCTCGTGCAGTGAGCGCGCCCACCGCTTCATTTCCCTAAGAGTTCCCCAGCACGCAGGTTACCCCGGTTAACGTTGTTATGCGTGCGTCCTGTGCCTGCAGTGTGCCGCTCAACGGAAAAGTGCCTGCCTAGGCCCTCTGGTCGACACAGTCGTTGCTGGCTTCTTTCTCGAGCCCATGCCCAGACTGACAATTTTGATGGCGGCTGCTGCGGGACCTCGGTAACGGCCACGACTTCTCGTGCAGTGAGCGCGCCTACCGCTTCATTTCCCTAAGAGTTCCCCAGCACGCAGGTTATCCCCGGTTAACGTTGTTATGCGTGCGTCCTGTGCCTGCTGTATGCCGCTCAACGGAAAAGTGCCTGCCTCGACCCTCTGCTCGACACAGTCGTTGCTGGCTTCTTCCGGCGAGCCCATGCCCAGAGTGACAATTTTGATGGCGGCTGCTGCGGGACCTCGGTAACGGCCGCCACTTCTCGTGCAGTGAGCGCGCCCACCGCTTCATTTCCCCGAGAGTTCCACAGCACGCAGGTTATCCCCGGTTAACGTTGTTGTGCGTGCGTCATGTGCCTGCTGTGTGCCGCTCAACGGAAAAGTGCCTGCCTCGACCCTCTGCTCGACACAGTCGTTGCTGGCTTCTTTCTGCGAGCCCATGCCCAGACTGACAATTTTGATGGCGGCTGCTGCGGGACCTCGATAACGGCCGCGAATTCTCATGCAGTGAGCGCGCCCACCGCTTCATTTCCCCAAGAGTTCCCCAGCACGCAGATTATCCCCGGTTAACGTTGTTATGCGTGCGTCATGTTCCTGCTGTGTGCCGCTCAACGGAAAAGTGCCTGTCTCGACCCTCTGCTCGACATTGTCGTTGCTGGCTTCTTTCTGCGAGCCCATGCCCAGACTGACAATTTTGATGGCGGCTGCTGCGGGACCTCGGTAACGGCCGCGACTTCTCATGCAGTGAGCGCGCCCACCGCTTCATTTCCCCAAGAGTTCCCCAGCACGCAGGTTATCCCCGGTTAACGTTGTTATGCGTGCGTCATGTGCCTGATGTGTGCCGCTCAACGGAAAAGTGCCTGCCTCGACCCTATGCTCGACACAGTCGTTGTTGGCTTCTTTCTGCGAGCCCATGCCCAGACTGACAATTTTGATGGCGGCTGCTGCGGGACCTCGGTAACGGCCGCGACTTCTCATGCAGTGAGCGCGCCCACCGCTTCATTTCCCCAAGAGTTCCCCAGCACGCAGGTTATCCCCGGTTAACGTTGTTATGCGTGCGTCATGTGCCTGATGTGTGCCGCTCAACGGAAAAGTGCCTGCCTCGACCCTCTGCTCGACACAGTCGTTGCTGCCTTCTTTCTGCGAGCCCATGCCCAGACTGACAATTTTGATGGCGGCTGCAGCGGGACCTCTGTAACGGTCACGACTTCTCGTGCAGTGAGCGCGCCCACCGCTTCATTTCGCCGAGAGTTCCCCAGCACGCAGGTTATCCCTGGTTAACGCTGTTGTGCGTGCGTCCTGTGCCTGCTGTGTGCCGCTCAAAGGAAAAGTGCCTGCCTCGACCCTCTGCTCAAGTCGGCAGCTCGACGCAGTCGTTGCTGGATTCTTTCTGCGAGCCCATGCCCGCGGTAGCAATTGTGATGCTGGCTGCTGCGGGACCTCGGTAACGGCCAGGATTTCTCGTGCAATGAGCGCGCCCACCGCTTCATTTCCCCGAGAGTTACCCAGCACGCAGGTTATCCCCGGTTAACGTTGTTGTGCGTGCGCCATGTGCCTGCTGTGTGCCGCTCAACGGAAAAGTGCCTGCCTAGACCCTCTGCTCGACACAGTCGTTGCTGGCTTCTTTCTGCGAGCCCATGCCCAGACTGACAATTTTGATGGCGGCTGCTGCGGGACCTCGGTAACGGTCACGACTTCTCGTGCAGTGAGCGCGCCCTCCGCTTCATTTCCCCGAGAGTTCCACAGCACGCAGGTTATCCCCGGTTAACGTTGTTGTGCGTGCGTCATGTGCCTGCTGTGTGCCGCTCAACGGAAAAGTGCCTGCCTCGACCCTCTGCTCGACACAGTCGTTGCTGGCTTCTTTCTGCGAGCCCATGCCCAGACTGACAATTTTGATGGCGGCTGCTGCGGGACCTCGGTAACGGTCACGACTTCTCGTGCAGTGAGCGCGCCCTCCGCTTCATTTCCCCGAGAGTTCCACAGCACGCAGGTTATCCCCGGTTAACGCTGTTGTGCGTGCGCCATGTGCCTGCTGTGTGCCGCACAACGGAAAAGTGCCTGCCTAGACCCTCTGCTCGACACAGTCGTTGCTGGCTTCTTTCTGCGAGCCCATGCCCAGAGTGACAATTTTGATGGCGGCTGCTGCGGGACCTCGGTAACGGCCGCGACTTCTCGTGCAGTGAGCGCGCCCACCGCTTCATTTCCCTAAGAGTTCCCCAGCACGCAGGTTACCCCGGTTAACGTTGTTATGCGTGCGTCCTGTGCCTGCAGTGTGCCGCTCAACGGAAAAGTGCCTGCCTAGGCCCTCTGGTCGACACAGTCGTTGCTGGCTTCTTTCTGCGAGCCCATGCCCAGACTGACAATTTTGATGGCGGCTGCTGCGGGACCTCGGTAACGGCCACGACTTCTCGTGCAGTGAGCGCGCCTACCGCTTCATTTCCCTAAGAGTTCCCCAGCACGCAGGTTATCCCCGGTTAACGTTGTTATGCGTGCGTCCTGTGCCTGCTGTGTGCCGCTCAACGGAAAAGTGCCTGCCTCGACCCTCTGCTCGACACAGTCGTTGCTGGCTTCTTCCGGCGAGCCCATGCCCAGAGTGACAATTTTGATGGCGGCTGCTGCGGGACCTCGGTAACGGCCGCCACTTCTCGTGCAGTGAGCGCGCCTACCGCTTCATTTCCTCAAGAGTTCCCCAGCACGCAGGTTACCCCGGTTAACGTTGTTATGCGTGCGTCATGTGCCTGCTGTGTGCCGCTCAACGGAAAAGTACCTGCCTCGGCCCTCTGCTCGACACAGTCGTTGCTGGCTTCTTCCTGCGAGCCCATGCCCAGAGTGACAATTTTGATGGCGGCTGCTACGGGACCTCGGTAACGGCCGCGACTTCTCGTGCAGTGAGCGCGCCTACCGCTTCATTTCCTCAAGAGTTCCCCAGCACGCAGGTTACCCCGGTTAACGTTGTTATGCGTGCGTCATGTGCCTGCTGTGTGCCGCTCAACGGAAAAGTACCTGCCTCGGCCCTCTGCTCGACACAGTCGTTGCTGGCTTCTTCCTGCGAGCCCATGCCCAGAGTGACAATTTTGATGGCGGCTGCTACGGGACCTCGGTAACGGCCGCGACTTCTCGTGCAGTGAGCGCGCCTACCGCTTCATTTCCCCGAGAGTTACCCAGCACGCAGGTTATCCCCGGTTAACGTTGTTGTGCGCGCGCCATGTGCCTGCTCTGTGCCGCTCAACGGAAAAGTGCCTGCCTCGACCCTCTGCTCGACACAGTCGTTGCTGGCTTGTTTCTGCGAGCACAGGCCCAGACTGGCAATTTTGATGGCGGCTGCTGCGGGACCTCGGTAACGACCACAACTATTCGTGCAGTGAGCGCGCCCACCGCTTCATTTCCCCGAGAGTTCCCCAGCATGAAGGTCATCCCCGGTTAACGTTGTTGTGCATGCGTCATGTGCCTGCTGTGTGCCGCTCAACGGAAAAGTGCCTGCCTCGACCCTCTACTCGACACAGTCGTTGCTGGCTTGTTTTTGCAGAACATGCCGACGCTGGCAATTGTGATGGCGGCTGTTGCGGGACTTCAGTAACGGCCACGAATTCTCGTGCAGTGAGCTCACCCACCGCTTCATTTTCGCGAGAGTTCCCCAGCACGCAGGTTATCCCCGGTTAACGTTGTTGTGTGCGTTCTGTGATTGCTGCCTGCCGCTCAACAGAAAAGTGCCTGTCTCGATCCTCTGCTCGTCATAGTCGTTACTGCCTTGTTCCTGCGGGGCACATGCCCACGCTGGAAATTGTGACGGCGGCTGCCACGGGACTTTGGTAACTGCCACAGCTTCTCGTGCGGTGAGCGCCCACCACTTCATTTCTTCAAGAGCTCATCAGCGCGCCGGCTGTCCCCGGTTAACATTTTCGCGCGTGCGTCCTGTGCCTGCTGGTTGCCGCTCAACGGAAAGGTGCTTGCCTCGTTCCTTTGCTCGTCTCAGTAGTCTCTACTGGCTGCTTTCTGCGAAGTGTCAACACATTCTGGCCGCATCAGCGACGGTTGCGGCTGATGTCCGAATCTCCTTCTATTCTTCCGGTGAGCGAGGCTGGTTGCATTTGTTTTATCAAGGCTTTCTTTGATGAACATTTTCCCGTACTGTTATTCGTTTAGTTGCTATATTTCTGCTCTAATTGCCCAATTTTTTCTTCTTTTAGAGTCTACAGTTTTTGCTGTCCTCAATGGCAAATCATGATAATTGCATTGCTTGTTAAAAGCCTCTTTCTGCTGATGAAAATTTCATGTCTTCTGCGGACGTCCAATTTTCGTATCATCTCGGACAGTCGTGCTCTGGTATAGCCCCTAATACGTTTAGTACCACGGGTCAAGCCAAGAGAGAAGTTTGGGTTTACAAAACTTGCCGAGCTAACAAAAAGGGACTCAATAGCGGTTCTGAGTCTACTGATGAAAATTGTGTGTCGGAGTACTCTCTGTTGGATGATCTTCGAGCAATCAGTAAATGTCTGCAAACGCTGCTGGTTCTTCATAAGCAACTTGATTCGCTCCTACTTTGGAACTTTGCTCCAAGCAAACTTCATTAATGTTACTGGCAATTTACCGGCCATCATCTTACAGCGTCAGCCGTTTCTTACTTGATTTGGAAATAATCTTACAGGCGAATAGTACAATCGACCGATTTTGCGTAATAGGTGACCTGAATATAGGCACATTATGCCCCACAAAAATGCCTTTGGCAGATTACCCAGCCGTTTTTTCACCTTATGGCACAGAAATTGTTATCAACGCACCGTCTCGCGAGGAAGTGCTCGTTGTTACATTAGTTCAATCTTGTCTGGATCACATAGACATACATGCTCAAAACTGCAATCTTTCATCAGCTCTCATTACGCAGTGTTTGGCCAATCACTATTTTACAGTGTGCCGATTCATTCACCGCAATAATGGTAAAAATGAAGGCTCGATCGCCAACTTGTAACAACGCTCAAAATAACTTGCACGGCACTATATTAGAACAGCGCACGTTAGATGACCTAATTCGTAGCTTCAACTGGCAGGCATTACTTGGGTCAAACCCACGAGATATACTTTATTCTTTGTTCTGCGAACAATTAAGAATGTTTGAACAATCCTTGAAGCAGGTCATCTGCAAAAAACAAAGAAGTAATTATATCTGGTTTAATACAGCTTTTCTGCAAGCAATTCTCCAAAGGGATTGGCTGTGGAAGCGTTGTAAACGTTCCCCTAAAAATCTTGAACAAGAAACTGAGTTGTCGCGCTTATTCGTTCTGCTAAACGGCAGTACTACCGTGAGCAATTTAGACACGCTGCCAGAAACCCCGCCAAAGCTTGGTAATTAATTAATTATTTGAGAGGCGTTAACAGAAATGAGTCAACTTTTCAAGAAATTTTTTCGTGTAATCCTCAGCAAACAGCCCATTTATTCAACAAGCTCTTTGCACGTCTATCTCAGCCTTGTTCATCCTTCCCACACGAAGATGTTCCTTGACACGTACTGCATCTGCGTCCGCCTTTTTACCCAAGCTGTCGGCAGATGACCTGGCGCGCATAATCTTCCGCTTCAAGCGTGAAAAAACCACCTGCTCTTGATGGTATTGCACTGTCTTTGCTTCAGAGAAATTATGGAGCTCGAGGACATCCTTCTGTCCATCCTTAACGGATACTTAGACACTGCTGTAATACAGAGTATGTAAAAACGGCGATTGTGAGACCAATTTACAAGGGTGGTAAGAGAGATTCTTGATAATTATAGGCCATATACGTTTTACCAATACTCTCCCAGATTTTAGAAAAATTTGTTAGAATGCATGACATCATTTTTGAAAAAGTTTTCTATTCCCTCTGACCGAGAGTTGGGGTTCATAGAAGTCCATGGACACTTTCACTTCTAGGAGAATTTGCTGATGAATTGTATACTGCTCTTGATCGCAATCTGGTTGCCTGCTGCCTGTTTCTAGATATCGCCAAAGCTTTTGGTACAATAAATCACGAAATATTATTACAAAAATTGTACCTGCTTAGATTTATGGGTCCATTTCATGATTTTTTGAAAAGTAATTTGCAAGATCGCTCACAAGATCGCTCGCAAGATCGCTTGATAATACCACAGCCGTCAGCACCCGTCAGATGTTGAAGGCTGGGGTTCCACAAGAATCCATTCTGTTACTTTTATTTTTAAATGTCTTTATAACTGACTTCACATCAGATATAACCAATTCTCTGGTCATTCAGCACGCCAACTATCAGGTTTTACTCACAATGCACATTTCCTACAAAACTGCGGTTGCTTTACTGCAAGAAAATATCTGTAATGCCATGCACTGGTTTTCTTTGAAAGGTCTTTTGTTAAACCCCAAACAACAAAATTAGTCCGTTTTAGAAGCCCCTTAAAGACAACTGTACTGACTGAATCTGTTTTTTTACACTGCCGCAACAATAAAGATTGCCATTGCGCTCCAGTTGAAACTGACCATTGTATAAAATGTCTGTGTGTTTACTCTTACAATGACCTCTTGTGGCACAGTCACATGGCATATATTTGTAGTAGATTACGTAGCACTGCATGGCTATTGTTAACAATTGAATCTTTCCTTCCTATATCTATAAAAAAAGACAATCATGCATGCACTTGCATACAGTGTTCTAAGGTATTGCGTCACAGTTCTTGCGCACTGTTCTCAAATGTAGCGAGATCGTGTAGATGATCTTCTAAAGAGCATGTTGGAAATTACCGCCTATGAACATTCCTTTCCCTCTCAAGTAAACTTGTTTGATTTTCTTGCTCTTCCGTCCTTTGAAAGTTTATATTAACAAACAGTAGTTCTTCGACACTTTTGGAATCCTGCTTTCAAGACTAAATCAGTTGCTACCAGAACCCTATGTAAAGGTCAGCGCTACATAGTTCTTAAATGCTCAATAATGGCTCAACCAGATACGGCAACCAGATACGGCAACGCAAGACGAGGTTTATATGCCCCTGCAATATTCAATAGTCTTCCTAACCATATATTGTCGTCTACTTGCAAAACGGCCTTGAAACGGGTGTTAGAATCGATGTTTTAAGGTAAAATGATGCTGAGAGCACGTCATTGCTACAGTGGTTTTTCTTTACTATGTATTTTATTTAGTAGTTGTATTTCAGTGTATGCACACTTGAGATATTTTATTGCTTTTACTTTCGCTCGCCGATGCTGCCGGACCTAGTCCTGCAAGCCTCCTCTTGGTTTTGACAGGTCCGAATTTGTACGTACCACGACACGTTACGGTTCTCTTTGTCCTAACCTTGATATATTCGAAAATTCTCTCCCTTCCTTTATATTGAATGTCCGTGACGTTCCACTTTGAGCACTCTTTTTCTCATACATAACTTCCCCTTTCATGCATTTTGTCTTTACTACACTTGTGCGTTTGCACCGGTATTATATTGTTTTTTTCTCTCCTTAATTGTACATCACGTGTACTTGTTTTCATTAATATTATTTCTTTAATACTGTGTACTCACGCCTGATTGTCTGTAACGCGTTCACTAATTACATTTCTTATTGTGTATGATTGTATTTCTAGCTTGTATTTCAGAGATCTCTTATTCGTTCATATTAGTATTGGCTTTATTCTTGTTTGTATTTTGATATATGCTGTACTTAGCTGTTATCGGTCGTTCTTGTGTTCATTCTCTTTGTTTATTGTTTTATTAGTTATTTATATGTCTGTTGCCTGTTCTAGCTGTTTTCATTTACCGCTGTTCTCGCTGTTTCCTTGTTCTCGCTTTTTTGTTTCATGCTTGCTGTCGCTCCTAGTTTATGTGTCTTTTTTTTCTATCGCCTTGACTGCTACATTACCTCCCCTGAGTGTCTTCCTTTGTAGTGAAATAACTGTACATTTTGTGCGTGTGAATGGTGTACCAGCACCAAGACCTTTGGGTTGTTCCTGGGCACCGAAAAAATAAAGAGTGATTGATTGATTGATTGATCATTATTATTATTTGCCAAATGAGGCATTCTCGATTACGTCAAAAAAGGCATTGAAAAACATTATTTGTTCATTGTAACGCGGTTGCTTCCATCAAATATGTACTGGTCATCATTTCTGAAATATGTACATCTTATCTTATTGGTATTGATTCTTGTCTCGTGATTTGCTCCTTGTTTGTGTTAAGCTTCTTAATTGTTAGTACTCCTGCACTTACCTTGTTATGCGTCGATACTGATATTAATATTGCACACTCGTCCTCTGATTTTGCCGGGCCAAGTCCTTCAAGCCATTGGTGGCTATGACAGGCCTGTTTCTTGTGCTCCTTATTCTTTTGTGCAATATAATAATAATAATAATAATAATAATAATAATAATAATAATAATAATAATAATAATAATAATAATAATAATAATAATAATAGTAGTAGTAGTAGTAGTAGTAATAATAATAATAATAATAATTTATTGTCAATAAATATATTATAAATCATTATTATTTTTTTTGGTAAGCAGCAGTTTTTTCGTTGTGCCGACTGCAACAAACGTGTACACGGGAACTGTGTCACTTAGAGTGATGACGAGCTGCAGCTTTTGAAGTCCGGCTCGCGACCATTCATGTGCAATCTGTGTTTGTCGTCTTGTGGCGGTGCTAAGCCTAGGGACGGTGGCGTGTCAGCGGCTGCATTCCTTTCTTCCACGGCCCACCAGCCCCATCACCCGACCGGTTCCCTCACTTCCTCCCCGACGGGCGAACCTGACGGTGCGCTTTCCTCCCTTCGGGCTCTCCTCCTCGACGCACTTGAGGGAATCTAATTTCTGAGCGACGAGGTCGCCCAGGTGCGAGAGGAGAATGAGCGCCTTCGTGGTATAAACTCACGGGCGCTCGCTCTCCAGGCCGAGGTCGTTGCCTCTCTGCGGGCTGATGTTCCCAGCCTACGCGAGGAGCTTGCGCGGCGCCCTGCTTCATCGCAGCGTGATCCGCCTTTCGTCGAGCCCCTGTCCGCGAGCAGTCCTTCCCGTATGTTCCAGCCATCCAAGAGCTACTCTGCTGCCCTTCACTGTGGGATGGCACCCGTTGATTTGGCCACCTGCCCGACATCTGTATCTGTTCCACCACTTATAGTTAATTCACCTGAGCGCAGAAGAAGCACCGAAGCCCAGCCATCACTGGCTCGCCGATCTCATCCAGTCTGAACGTCTCCAGACCTCAGCAGCGCCCGAAGACTATTTTCGTCTCCAAGCTGTGCCCTGAGACAACGTCGGCTGATCTGACGAACCATCTGAAGTCCGTGAACGTCACCCCCCTATCCTGCCGGCAGTTGAAGACGAAATATGACTCTTACTCGTCCTTCTACCTCACAGTCAGCGCGGAATTTTACGATCAGCTTGTTGACCCTTCGATGTGGCCTACGGGCTGCATCTTCAAGGCTTCTCGTGGAAAGCTCCTGGATGGTATGCTGCATCCTTCCGAGCTGACGGTTGATCGCAGCCAACCCTAACTTGGATATATATTACCAAAATTCCCGAGGCCTTCGGACTAAGGGACGTGTATTTTTTTCTAATGTATTCGCCTCTTGTTATTCGGCTGTTGTAATTACTGAGACCTGGCTTTCTAGCGAAGTTAACTCAGGTGACTTCTTTCCTAATAACTATCCTGTTTTTCGAAGTGACCGCCCTGAATCAGCTTCTAAACAAAAGGGAGGGGGAGTGCCCGTTGCTAGTGACAGTTCCGTGCAGTGTGTTTGGCGCTCCGACCTGGAAACCATCGAAGAATCTGTCTTGTTAGAGATCACTTTAACTCGACATCAAAAACTCTTATTGGCAGCTTTCTACATTTCCCCTAATCTGCCTCCTCCTGCCTACGATGGTGTACTACATTCTATCGAATATGTTATCACTTCTCATAGCAAGCACTCATTTAAGGGGATTTTAATACCCCAGGTATTAACTGGAATACCTTTACATATTCTCACAACAATCATTATGTAGTTAGTAAGTGCAACCGGCTTTTAGATTTCATAGTTTTTAACACCTTGCAGCAACACAATTTAATTAAAAACTGTTGTGGTAATGATCTTGACATTTGTTTATCTAATTTTGAAAATGTTCGAGTCTCGACATCTGACATCTCACTTACTCGCTGTGACAAATTTCATCCTCCAATTCTTATAACGGCTTCGGTTTCTGTCCCACCTTCTGCTAATTGAAATCGTGCGGGGAACACCCCCCGTTTCGCTTACGCACTTGGCGACTATGTTGGTCTCTTCGGTTTTTTCTCTTCTGTCGACTGGTCCGTTTTAAACGAAATCAGCGATGTTGACGAACAAGTCAGTCGCTTCACTGAAATAGTTCTCAATGGTATGCGCCAGTACATACCTCTGCACACTCCTACTCGCAGCAAGTTTCCGTTCTGGTTTTGCAAGGAACTTAGAACAGCGCTGAAACTTAAGGAGCGGGCCCACCATAAAGCAAAACACCCTGGGCTGGATACATGGGCAGATGAATTTCGCCGCTTGCGTTCCCTTTGCAAACGCCTGTACAAGCGGGATCATGAGTCCTATCTTGAATATTTAGAGAATAGTGCCTCTAATCGTCCTACTGAAGTCTGGCGATACGTTCGCAAGCGTTCGAATAAATCTGATAGTCATATATATTCACTTAGTTGACTCTCATGGGAATGAAATTGGGAATGTCGCTGACGGCTTTGCTAAACACTTTTCCTCCGTGTACAAATCTCTACGTTGCGATTCCGTATGCCTTCCAGCTGGCGCACCTAATTCCGTTCTTCTTGACGAGAAGTTAGTGAGAGTCTTAAGTGTTTGAAACCATCTTTGTCCCCTGGACCTGATGGCATTCCAGCCCCCATAATAAAAGCCTTCAATAGTACATTCGTCCCTGTTTTAATCACGATATTTAATAACTGTTTGAAAAATTCTGCCTTTCCCCGAGTGTGGAAAACGGCGCGTGTTTTCCCTGTCTTAAAATCAGGAAACAAATATGATGTTTCCAACTACCGCCCCATTTCTCTTCTTTGTGCAACCTCTAAGCTTTTTTAATTAGCTTTGCACAAAGTACTTTTATTCCACCTCAAACATGTAATCATACATAATAAGCATGGTTTCATAAAAGGTCGTTCTACTACAACTAACCTTGTGACTTTTATGACGTATACATCAGCTGAAGTCCTTCAGAGGAGTCAGGTAGACGCTGTGTACTGTGATTTGAGCAAAGCTTTCCACGTTGTTACTCACTCATTACTTCAAAAGCTTCTGCTGTTTGAGATCGACGTTTCAATTGTAGCCCTCCTACGCAACTATCTTCTTAATAGATATATACACTCATATGAGCGCCTGCTTGAACACAAGAATTCATTCAATAAAAAAGGAGCCCATCTTCCAGACCACTGCCAAGCATGCTCCAAAGAGAGACGTATAATCTGCAAGCCCCGACTGCCTGAATGCAAAGTGCTACTGAAAAGCCGAGATAAGACCGAACGTGAGCTCGTGGAAGCCTTTTATATCAATAAACGAGGTGACAATTGCCTCAGTGATACCTCGGTTATTATCCGGCACAGTGAAATGATTATTCTTGAGGCATATCTGTGAAAGGTAGATGTTTGTCAAATTGAGATTAAGAGCATGGATAAGGTCAGAGGCTATATATACGCTCTTCCCTGAATAAACCCTGTTGAAAGTGTAGCGCTCGTCCTGTTCCCTTCCTCGTCCGTGTTGCCAGTTTGCGCTCTTATGTCTTTCACGAATATGCACCAACAAGCCCAGTTGCAAGTACTCCCTGTTAGCTGTATCACCTTCCCTCGACATGCGAGGAAACAAGTCAAAGGTGCATCGAAAGAGGACGCCACCATCACTCGGCGGCCTATAAAGGTCTCGGCAAGCCCGCACAGCTCTGCAGTCGGTGGCAGTTCTGCGCAGTTGACTAATCGGAAACGATCTTGTTTGGCAGACACCAAGACACGCGATCTACCCCAGGATACTCCCACCGACCCAGGACTGCTGGCAGCGACAAGCCTGAATCCGTGCCTGTTCGGCTGTATCGCCTTCCCTCGACACGCGAGGAAACAAGCCAGAGGTTCATCGAAAGAGGACGCCACCATCACCCGGCGGCCTCTAAAGGTCTCGGCAAGCCAGCACAGCTCTGCAGTCGGTGGCAGTTCTGCGTAGTTGACTAATCGTAAAAGCTCTTGCTTGACAGGTGAGCATTTCCTAGACCAAAATTATTTTTCATTTTTGTGCCTAATCTGCCGCCGACTGCACCTGTGTTCTGTATGTTTTGGAAGCGAGACACTTGCGCTGTGTAGTTGTCCTATTTTTTGTTCTTTTTCTCTGTTTTCCTGAGGTCATGTCTGGTGTGAACACCTGCCCTGTATGTTCAAAAGTTCTTCCTAAAAACGGCAGATACCTTTCTTGTGCAGGATGCCGAAACAGTTATCACCTTGGAAAAACATGCTCAGGCGTTGCTGATAATACATTTATAGCCATGGGCCAAGCGAAAATAGACTCTTGGAAGTTTAAGGGTTGTAGATCGTCTCAAGTAGAAGGTAACACCGTTGTACCCGCACAGCCTGAATCTGATAATACTACCGACAGCACTTCTGTAGCCCAAGAGCTAACAGCGCTGCGACGGCAGCTGGAAAACATTAGCAATACCATAGTTTGCCTCTTACCCTTACAGGGAAAGGTGGATGCATTATAAGCTCTAAAAGACAGGATCGATCTGGTCCTGGACTTGAAGCAAGTGGTTACGACCTACAGAACTCAGTACGTTTCATGACAGCAGCTTATTATTCTCTGGTTGCCCAGAACACAGTTCAGGATGCTGCAAAAAAGAGCCTTGAAGAGAAAGTTGCCGCACTGACGACAACGGTGTCATACCGGTCTGAAGCGATTAGCCAGCTTCGGGCTGAGCTAAATAATGCAGAGCAATACAGCAGGCTTTCAAACTTAGATTTGTATGGTCTTTTTGTCACTAATGGTGAGAACTTGAAAGCTGTAATGGCCGACTTCGCTACAAAAATGGAGCTGAGTGATTTTAATGAAGGGGAAATAGTTGCGGTACACCATCTCCCCGCCAAAAAGGGTAAGCAGCCACCCGTTCTTGTTCGTTTTGCGTCCTCATCCATTCGCGACACATGGCTTCTCGCTCGAAGCAAGCTTTGATTACTTGCCGAAGAAAAGATTCCCCTCAGTGGTGTACTTGAACGAGAACCTGACACAGGCTAACAAAGAGCTGTTTTGGATGACTCGGATCAAGGCGAAAGAAATGAAATACAAATATCTGTGCACCAAGGATGGCAAGATTTTTCCCACAAATGAAGATGGTAGCTCCATAATTAAGGTGGTAACCAAAGCGGATATCCAGAACCTGATTTAAAATGCCTGTACGGTTTCATTCTATTCCCAACTGCACCGCTCTTGGCACGGTTTTTGAAAAAAAGACTCGACTTTTTCTGTTATCCATGTTAACATACGCAGTGTTAAGAAATACTGGGACCACTTTTAAGTCTGTATCCGAGATATCATGCACCTAGTTTAAGTTCTTCTTCTGACGGAAATAAACATTCCGCACAACAAAACAGATCAGTTTCGTCTTCAAGGGTATCAAGAATACTACATTACCAGACCTAGAAGGAGGGGCGGCGGCATAGCGGTCTTTATCAAATCGAGATGGTCATCTGTACCCTCTCAGCTAGCATTTAAGACAGCTGAGTCACTTGCACTTGATCTTGAGCTGTAGGGAATGACCATAACATTACTTGCTCTTTACAGGCCACCATCTGAGCATGCTCCATCCTTCTGACAGGAATTAAGGCAAAATTTAGAGCTGTTACCATCTTCTAGCAATTTATGTCTAATAGAGGACTTCAATATCGACACTTTGAAACTGGAGAAAGCTTTGACTAACGATTATTTAAACACATTAGCTCAAAATGGGGTGGTATCGAAAGTCCATGAAGCAACCAGAGAAGAACTTGTTTGTGACAGAACTGTAGTGTCGTGCATTGACTATGTACAAGTCCTGTTTGAAGGATGTCTGGCAGGTCATTACTTTGTTGGATGTAAAATGTATTATGCTCACGATCCATGTTTCAGACCGGTATGCCATAAATATTTGGAAAAAATAGATAGAGCTAACCTTGGACAGATTAGTTTCGCAATATGACTGGAAATCTTTAGGCTCTATTACTTGTCCAAGTACGGCTTATAAGATATTTGTGACAAGTTTAAAAAGACTGTTCCTGTCAAAAACCGCCATGCGAATGTACACTGGATCACTCATAATGTATTAAAAGCTATGAAAGAACAACTTTGGAAGAAATGCAGACAGTCGCCTAATAGCCAGCTACTAAAGGATCTGTACCGAACCGCGAGAAATAAAGTCACGGCGTTGTTGCGAGCTCTAGACGGCAACATTATAACACTCAATTCTCAGTCTCTCGTACCACCTCAAAGAAAACGTGAACGCTGGCCAACGTGCTCCGTGGCGGCCATGGAGTCACGCAGCTACATAGATAGCCTTAAAAAAGGGCTCGGCGAAATATCACCCGCGGTTGCGAACAGGCTGAGTGACTGCTTCTCATCGGTGTCGCGAACTATCAGCCATCAGCGGCCCCATTATCAGACGCCAGGGAATGTCACAGCCTACTTGCCGCCACTTGATCAGGAAACCTTAGAGCACATAATACGGCACTCGCGGAAAAGGCGCTCCGCTGGTGTAGACGGAATAACAGCGGATGATATCTGACGTAACCTGCAAGTATTGGCAGAACCGGTTCTTTTTATTATGAACGCTATGAACGCCGATGAAATGAAGCAGGCACGCGTCATCCGCCTTTTCAAGAGCGGCGATTTTTCGAAGCCCGAAAATTATCGCCCGATATCTGTACTGCCTATGTTATCTCAAATAGTTTAACCACTTTTCCTTGTTAGTTTTGCGAACTACACGATTTTACTTCATTTAAAATAGAATTTGGATACAACTTAGATTACTATTTCAAGGTTGTGAGCGTAAGCATTCGAAGTTTGCGCAAATATCGGGAAGAGTTTGTTTGTAGCTTAATCTGCAGCTGGCTATGTTGACGTGCTTGTAGTAACTGATATCAATGTTTCTCAGGCGTGCATTGATACATTTACTTTGCAGGGTTTTTCTGCCCATTCTATCACACGAAACGGACGTCGCGGCGGTGGTATTGCTGTTTTTGTGAATGAGAACTGTGCTCTTTCTCATGTAGATGCATCTTTTGAGCTTGCTTAGTCCCTAATGCTCAAAATCTGTGAAGAGTCATTTTCTGTGCATCTGTTACCTCTCTATCGACCGCCCTCCTAAAGCTTGTCACGATTTCTTATTGAGCTTGAAGAAACTTTGCTGCGTTGGAGTGCCGTGGATCAATTCTGTTTAACGGGTGACCTTAATATTAACATTTTATGCCCTACGAAAGTATCGGTTTTTGATTATCTATCGAGGTTGTCTGCTTATGCTCTAGAATGCACAATTGGAGCTCCCACTAGAGTGGAATTAGTTAATAACCAACTAGTGCAGTCGTGAGTAGATCACATAGCGGTCAGAGCTCCTCATTGCTCATTTCGCCATCTTACTTTACGTAACGCGTCTGGAACCCCTAATACGGTAACTTTTTCTGTTGAACGCAAATCCCTTATCCCCATTGTCAATCAGTCCAACTTGATAATCTTATCGCTTCATTTGATTGGGCATCGCTAACTAAGGAAGTTTCAGCGGGCAAGGTCTATGAAAAGTTTTGTATGCACCTGAAAAACTTTGAATTACAGTGCACTTGGTTGGTGACTATAAAACCGTCAGAACGGATCACTCCTGGATGAGGTTGGACATTCCTAATGCAATTTCGTATCGAGATAGTTTGTGGAAACGGTGCAAAAGAAGTCCTAAAAACCTAGCTCTGCTTTTAGAATACAAGTCAGCAAGAAACAGGGTTGTTGCCTTTTTACGCCGCGCCAAGCGCCGTTACTTCATTTATAAATTCGAGCAATTTTCAAATAATGTGCGCAAAACTTGGTCTTTGGTAAATTATCTGACAGGTATTGATTCTAATAAATCTTCTGTTTTCGATTCTTTTAGTCAGCCTCCACCAGCAGTGCCTGATGCGTTCAACAAACACTTTTTAAAAGCGTCGCAAAGTCCACTTACTCCAACTACTAGCTCTAGCTCGTTAATGCAGTCTATACCTGCGTCCGCTTTTCTTCCTAGGATCTTGAGATGTGCCCTGGAAGGAATTCTTTTCAGTTTCCACTCTAACAAGCCTACTGGATATGATGGGATACCATTACACATCCTTCGCAGAAATTTTAATATTCTGGCAGATGTTCTCTTTTGCATACTGAATGGTTTTTTGGGGGGTTACGAAATTCCTGACCGCCTGAAACTGCAGTTGTTTTACCCCTACAAAAGTCAGGGCATTGAGACTAGATTGAAAACTACCGGCAAATTTCTATCCTACCTGTAATTGTCGAGGTCTTGAAAAAATTTCTTTTTGGCACTATGTCTTCTTTTCTTAACAAATTTTCTGTCCTGAATGATCGCCAGTTTGGCTTTGTCTCTGGGCGCGGTACTGTTGCCCTTCCTGAGAAATTTTCGGATCAACTGTTTTCAGCGTTTGATCAGAATCTTTTGGTGTGATCTCTTCCTAGATGTAGCGAAAGCATTTGACTCCCTTAACCATCAAATCTTGTTAGGCAAGCTGTATTTGTCAAGATTCCGGGGACCTTTTTATCACATTCTCTAAGACCACCTCAGCAATCGTTATCAAGTGGTCGCTACCGGTATAAGTGCGTTTTCAGTAGTAAATTGCCGCTGAATGCGGGTGTACCTCAGGGGTCAATTTTATCTCTATTGCTGTTCAATATTTTTGTGTTTGACTTCCCTTTGGCAATTTCCAATTCCTTAGTGTTCCAATAGGCTGATACACAGCGTTACTGGCAAAGCATATATCCTTCAAATTGGCCTCTGATATGTTGCAAAATTGCATTTACAATGCAATGCGCTGGTTTTCTGACACTGGAATTGCTGTAAACGCCCAAAAAACACAGCTCGTCTGTTTTCGTTCTCCGCTGAAGATAACTGTTATTAACATTCCGATTTACTTGCATATTTCAAATCGTGTTTCTTGCAAATGTTCACCTATTGATTATGTGGAATGCGTTAAGTATCTAGGAGTGTCTTTCGACAGTAGCTTAACACGGCATTACCATTTATCTAATGTTTGTTGTAAATTGAGGCCAGTGACATGGTTGTTGTTTAATATCAAAAGTTTTGTGCCTTTATCTGTAAAAAAAAAACGATTGTACATGCTTTGGCGTACAGTGTGTTAAGATACGGTATTACCATCTTTGCCTTTTGCTCGGATCGTTGGGTATGTAGGATCGACAGCATTTTAAAGAATATTCTTAAAAATGTGGCGTACAACACACCCAGTTTGTAAGCTGAAAATATCTTCCGTGAACTAGGGCTTCCTACCTTCAAACTTTATTCACTGATACTGTTGTCCTTAATCACTATTGGTAGAGTGAATTTAAACAGCAAACCACCCCGACGAGACAACTTCGAAAACATAACCGTTACATTGTTCCTCGGTCAAACACGAGCTATGGTGCGGCCAAGGGTTGCGCTTATGTTCCTGCTACTCTCAACAAACTGCCAGATGAAATCTTTACGGCTAGCTCTAGAGGTAAACTCAGAGACTTACCGAAGAATGAAAAGTTAGTTTTAGGATTAGTGCAATCTGTTTCGGCTTATTAGACTTTGCGCCTTTATGACCTTTTCAGTTGTGTTTCGAATGGACTTACTAATTTTCAGTGTGCTCTATTTCATGTTTATTGTTACGTTGCTTTCTTCGTCTATATACGCATGAGTCACTGTGTATTTTTTTTTAGGCACGGTCCTACAAGCCATCTTAAGACTTATACCGGCCTGTCTCTTTTGTTTTTGCTACTGGCGGTGAGAAAATAAATTATTATTATTATTATTATTATTATTATTATTATTATTATTATTATTAAGAAATCAAACTTGCCAACTCGGAGGTTTTGTCACTGACGCTCAAAGAGCAGGAGCAGGAAATC
The DNA here is from genome assembly GCF_052857255.1 of Amblyomma americanum. Classification (NCBI taxonomy): domain Eukaryota; kingdom Metazoa; phylum Arthropoda; class Arachnida; order Ixodida; family Ixodidae; genus Amblyomma; species Amblyomma americanum. Next base: position 4,241,156 of record NC_135500.1, on the reverse strand, counting down.
AAGATCCAAGCTTTGAAAACTGAGATGAATAAACAGGAGCAGTACCGTCGCCGTCCCAACCTGGAAATTCACGGCCTTCCTGCTGCTCCTAAGGAGGACTTGAGCGCTGTCGCGGCTAATCTTGCCGAAAAATTAAACATCAATGACTTCGACAGCTCTGGAATTCTTGCTATCCACCACTTACTGATCAAAAAAGACAAAATTCCAGTCGTTCTGGTTAAGTTTTCCTCTGTATTCATGAAGGAAACGTGATTGACTAGTCGGCATGAACTGAAGAACCTATGCAAATCTGAGGAAGAACCCAGACTTTGTTTTCAATGAGAACCTCAGGGCAGTAAAGAGGGAACTGTTTGGCTTGCCAGGAAAAAAAGGAAAGGAAAAGAATTATAGGTACGTTTGGACCAAAGAGGGAAATGTTTTCGCAAAGAAGGCGGATGGTGCTTGTTTGATTCGTGCGAACCACGTGAACGATCTAGTGCTCTTTGCGTAACTGTTGCTACCGACGCATCTATCACTGGCAAGATGTTTGTAGTGCCACATCATGGTTCTGTGCGAATGTGTGGTTGATTTTCAAGCATTTGATTGTCATTCTTCTTTTACTTCAGCAATTACTACTGTCCATGTTAATATCCGCAGCTTGCGAAAACACAGGGATTCCTTTTATACTCACGTTGACAGTATTTTACACAAAGTAGATGCTTTTGTTCTTACCGAAATAAATGTATCCGCTGCTGAGAGCAAGTTATTCACTCTGCCAGGATTTGTTTCCTTTTGGTTCACTCCACACTGTCAAAGGGTCGGGGGAATGGCAGTTTCTGTGCATGATACTTGCAGCGAGGGAGAGATTGCCGAAAATTTTTCTAGAGCGGAACCTTTGGCACTGAAGATTTCAAACCAATTTATCCAATTATTCCTCTTTTTAATATACACACCACCTTCAAGTAACCTGCACTCGTTCCTTAATGAGTTGGAAGCACGTTTATTGAGGTCCTTGTTAGACCCTAACATATTGTAACGTGCTTCCACAGAACCTCGACGGAAGAAGCAGAAGATGAAGGACTGACCCGCGGAAAAAGAGGAAGAAGAAGAGAGAGCTGAAGGACGCTGCTAGGCTTCCTGCTTCCATCCTGCTTCGACCGGTCCCCTCTTTGAATAAACCCCCGTGCGTGCAAAGCACGTAACAGGTTGGAGGAGGTGCTGGGTATCCCGGGATCTGGACAATTCCTCGCGCACAATCTCTCGAATCATATCAGCCATAGAATTTGGAGGACTGGCTTCAACACTGGCTATAGAGGTGACATTGGCCAACGTTATCGCCACCAGCCGACAGAAAGGAGGCCCACCTACCCAGAAGACGTGGTTCGTCAGCAGCGAGATCCTGGCTTCAGCCAACGTCGTGACTTTGTTCGCCAGGACTCTTATGGCGGTCGCTGGCGCTCTCAACCTTTGTGCTACCGGTGTGGCATTGCAGGACATATCACTAGATATTGCCGCCGTCGTTTCCCAACTTCTCAAGACTGCCAACCCCCGGCGAATACTTACGGGCAACTGCACACCGCGCAGCAGAGACCCCCAACGTCCGCTTGGGACCCGTACCGTCCGAGCAATTTGCGGAGTTCATCACCCGCATCTGACCGCAGTGTGACGCCGCCACCTCAGCGCCAACGGCGGTCACCTTCTCCTCGTCGTCGTGCATCATTTCAAGAACTGTGATGCGTAGGCTTTCGGGTACGACAAGAAGCATGCGTGTTGACTACCGTCGCTTAAATACGGCCACGAAGAAGGACGTCTACCCGCTTCCACGTATAGATGACGCAATTGATTGTCTGCACTCCGCTTCATACTTTTCTTCTATTGATTTGAGATCCGGCTACTGGCAAATCCCCGTGCACGCTGCAGATAGGGAAAAAACGGCATTCATTACACCAGACGGACTTTACGAGTTCAACGTTATGCCTTTCGGATTATGTAATGCACCTGCAACATTCGAGCGGTTCATGGATACAATCCTGCGTGGCTTCAAGTGGCAAATTTGTTTATGTTATCTGGACGACGTTGTAATTTTTGGCAAAACGTTTAGTGAGCACAACCGCCGTCTGGATATTGTGCTTGATTGCATGGAACGAGCTGGCCTTATCGTCAATTCCAAGAAATGTCATTTTGGGAACCGTGAAACAATTGTTCTTGGTCATTTAGTTGATAAAGAAGGTGTTCGACCAGATCCAAAGAAAATTGAAGCTGTCAAAAGTTTTACGGTGCCTCAATCAGTGAAAGAGCTGCAGAGTTTTTTAGGGCTCTGCTCGTACTTTCGACGCTTTATAGCTAGGTTTGCGGACATCGCTTACCCACTCACGTGTTTGCTGCATAAAGATGCACCGTTCAATTGGACCAGCGAATGTGACGCAGCTTTCCGGCATCTGAAATTTCTTTTGACCTCGGGCCCCATCCTACGCCACTTCTGCCCATCTGCACCAATTGAAGTGCACACTGATGCAAGTGGTATCGGTATCGGCGCTGTACTTATACAACGCCATGGTCACGATCAGCTCGTGGTAGCATATGCCAGCCGTTCGTTGAGTAAGAGCGAAAGAAATTACACGGTTACTGAGCAAGAATGTCTCGCCGTTGTTTTCGCTGTACAGCGCTTCCGCTCCTATCTGTACGGGAATGCTTTCACCGTCGTGACCGACCACCACTCGCTTTGCTGGTTAGTGAGTCTTCGTGACCCCTGTGGCCGGCTTGCTCGATGGGCTTTGCGCCTACAAGAATTTAATTTCACTGTTGTGCATAAAAGCGGCCGTAAACACTCAGATGCCGATTGTCTTTCCCGTTTGCCGCTTCTAACGACTGAGGACGACGCAGACAACTTTGATGAATACTTGTCGTCACTTTCACAAGCCTTCCCCGATCTTCAAGTTTTTCGAACTGAGCAACGCAAGGACCAAACATTAACCTCTTTGTTTGATGCCGCTCAAGATTATGTAAAGAATACTTTTTGCATTCGCGACGGTTTGCTTTATAAGAAGAATTTCGCTTCTGGAGGAGCACGCATGCTTCTTGTCGTACCCGAAAGCCTACGCATCACAGTTCTTGAAATGATGCACGACGACGCCACGTCTGGGCACTTGGGAGTGACACGCACACTCCACCGCACACAACAACGATTTTACTGGCCTAACATGCGTTCAACCATCCAGCACTATGTAGCCAGCTGTGTGCAATGCCAGCGCTTTAAGCTGCCGACTTCAAGTCCACCGGGCAAATTGCGGCCAATCACACCTCCAACAGCCCCGTTTGAGCAAGTTGGCATTGACCTCCTTGGACCTTTCCCACGATCCTCTAAAGGAAATCGATGGATTCTTGTGTGCGTAGACCACTTAACCCGTTATTGTGAGACAGCCGCGATACCAGTTGCTACTGCGTCTGAAGTATCTAACTTCTTACTTCGATTCGTCATTCTTCAGCACGGCCCTCCTGCAGTTCTCATTAGCGACCGTGGACGTCAATTCACAGCGGACGTTGTTGAAGAACTTCTCCGCCTCAGCAGCTGCAGTTTTCGCCACTCCACGCCATATCATCCCCAAACGAACGGTGTGGTAGAACGCACTAATCGTACGCTCACCACCATGCTTGCCATGTACGTCGCTGCAGATCATAAGGACTGGGATGGCGTACTCCCGTTCATCACTCATGCGTACAACACCGCGCAACATGAGACAACTGGCTACAGCCCCTTTTACCTGCTCTATGCTCGCTCGCCTCGCTGCGGCCTTGACACCATGCTACCATTTTTCATCCACGATGAACCTTCTCTTGCGACCACACTCTGCAGAGCTGAAGAAGCTCGCCAGCTTGCCCGCGTTCGAATTTTATCTTTGCAAGAGCGTTCCAAGAACCGCTACGACGTCCAACACCAAGAAGTTTCTTATGTTCCTGGTGACATTGTGTGGTTGTGGACCCCTCTACGCAAGCGTGGTCTGTGTCAGAAACTGCTATCCCACTACACTGGACCATTTGTTGTGTTGGAGTGCATAAGTGACGTTAATTACGTTATAGCACGACTAACTGCTAGTGGTCGACGGTCACGCCAATCTCAGGTGGTGCATGTAGCCCGCCTCAAGCGATTCCATCCCAGACGGTCTGTTTAACTCGCCCGACGGGCATCGTCGGCGAGGAGGGAAATGTAACGTGCTTCCACAGAACCTCGACGGAAGAAGCAGAAGATGAAGGACTGACCCGCGGAAAAAGAGGAAGAAGAAGAGAGAGCTGAAGGACGCTGCTAGGCTTCCTGCTTCCATCCTGCTTCGACCGGTCCCCTCTTTGAATAAACCCCGTGCGTGCAAAGCACGTAACAATATGTTTAGTTTAATATCTATATTCTAATATCGCTTTTAATATCGATATTCTTTATCCCACATGTGATATCCTCGGCTTGTGATTACTTAGATATGATTGCAAAACACTGTCTTGAAGACATCATTGACATTTCAACTAGGGAATAATTACTTCTTAATTATTTAGTAATGTCTTGTATGTCTTGTAGGTGATTTTAACATAGATATTTTTAATCCCACAGTATCCCCGGCTTGTGATTACTAAGATATGATAGCAAAACACGGCTTTGAATGCACCATTGACGTTACAACAAGCAGGAACTACTCCGTAATTATTTAGCAATGTCTTGTATAGATCATTTCATCATCCACACGGAGATTGCTTCAATTCAGGGTGCAGTAATACAACGAAACGTTGCTGGCCATTCGTTTATTGCCTGTCAGTTGCGCTTCCGGTCTCTTTCGTCATGTTCTAGATCTAACAATTGCCGGTCTGTTACTGATACTTTTACTTTTGATAAACTTATAGCTTTGTTCGACTCGCCAGGTATGCTTGAAACCACTGACAGGTCCGAACTATACGCTAAATTTTCACCCTCGATGGAATCTATTTACAAATCTTTGAGAAAGGAAAGTTTATGTCCGCCAACGCCGCCTGAATCAAACATGGATAAACAGTGTGATTTTGTCCGCTATCAATGAAAAAGACCTACCATGGCAACGCTGCAGACGTACGCCCAGTGATAGGGCTCAGCGTACTCAGTTTTGAACTTCTCAAAATAAAGTAAATCCCTTCATTCCTGCGGCCAAGCGTTCGTACAATAGAAACCACTTCCATCAATCTGGTCGTAATGCCGAGAAAATATGGTCTCTTATAGCCGATTTCTTGATTATGCAGACACAGTCGTCCACATAACGAAATCGGCTGTGAGTGCATTCCTTTTGCACCTGAACAGCATGGAACCGGCCATACACTTTACCACGGAAGAGGAAGTAGATGGCCGTCTGCCTTTTTTGGACGTTTTGGTGAAACGCGACGGCCCTGGAATATCATTCAGTGTATTCAGGAAGGACACGCACACTGGCATGTACCTCAACTTCAGTTCCGTACACCCGACCTGTCACAAGAAGTCCGTTGTTGCCTCGCTTGTCCGCCGATCGGAAAACCTCTGCTCTACGCTGGAAGAGAAAAAGACAGATCTGGACACGTTCGCCGCAACCTGATGGCTTCGGGCTATCCCAGTTCTTTTATACGAAAATCCGAGAATCGCCTAGCTCACCCGCCGGCACAGCAACCCCAGCGAGAGAAGAAGAAAAGGATTCCGATACCCTACGTCCCCGGAGTAAGTGAAAGTTTATCCCGCATATTCCAGTCGTACGAAGTCGACGTCGCACATGTACCCACGCAGAAGTGAAAGACAAGATAAAGAAGGAGAAGTTCCCGGGCATCCTGTATAGGGTCCCCTGCGCTGATTGCGAGCATGTCTATATCTGTGAAACAGGTGATTTTCGGAAAAGATTGCAGCAGCACCACAATGATGTCAAGAACAAGCGCGTGGCAACAAACGCACTGGCTGATCATGCTATCTCTGAGGGCCATACATCGACTGGGACGGCTCGAAGATAATCAGAAAAGAAAAGAGCAAGACGACAAGGCTTTACCTAGAATCTTTTTATATTCAGACGACGGCAAACACGGTTAATCGCAACGAAGGCAATCTACCCTCGATATACTCAATCAATCAATCAAGCAATCAATCAATCAATCAATCAAATCTTTACATCATCCAGATGTTAGGGGCGCAGACAAAAAGCTCTTACTGGAGCTTGATTGCGCGCCTGCGCCCCCGTACAAGGTTACAGGTTTGTTTGATTACATATGTTGGCAGCAACTAACATAACAATTGCGTTTGAGGAAAAATAAGCGAGACACAACTGACTCGGAAAAAATAAAAAAGATAAAAACAGACAAAAACAGGAAAAGAAATAAGATGCAAAAATACTGGTTTGTAAGACTAACACAAAGCATTTAGCAATAATGGTAAGAGGTAGCTGAGCATTTGACGTCCATAGTTAGTTCGTATTTGGGGAATGAACCATTTATCGCGGTTTCTTATGGCATAAGTGTGTTCTCTAGGTGTTAGTTGAGACAAAGTTTCAAGAAAATTACGATAGGTATTACTTCTCCTATATCGTTTTACTAAGGTGACATTATATAGCTCGTGTATTGGAGTTATGTGGAAGGCATTAAAAAGGGGTTTTGTCGTAACGTCGCGGGGGATGCTTGCAATGCTTCTTATGGCTCGTTTTTGGATTACATGTAACCTGTTTAAGTTTGAGAGTGTAGTAGTTCCCCATACCGTGAAACCGTAGTTTAAAACGGAAGCAAACATGGAATTATAAAGGATTAGTTTCACTTTTTGTGGCAAAAAATAGCGTAGTTTACTTAACACACCAGTTATTTTTGACAGCTTGTCCGCTGTTTTATCGACATGTGATGACCACGATAAATGCTTCTCAAAATATACTCCAAGGCTTTTTACGACGGAGACAACTTCTAAAGGCACAGACCCAATCCGAAGTGAAATGTCGCTATCGCACACTATTTTATTTCTTGGCCTAAAAAGCACGACTTTTGTTTTATTTATGTTTATAGATAGTGAGTTGACGATCGACCAATGATTTAAAAGATGTAAACACGTGTTTGCTTGTTCAGTCAGATTTTGTATATTGCTAGAGTTGAAAAATAAACTGGTATCATCAGCATATATTATAAATGTTGGGCGTGGGTCAATGAGAACGATGTCATTAATGTAGATGATAAAAAGTAGAGGCCCCAATATGCTTCCTTGCGGGACACCTGCTAAAACTGATTTCGGGTCGGATAATTTATTGTTAATTACTACTTGTTGTACTCGCGCAGATAAATAAGAGTTCAATATGTTATGAAAAACGCCACAGAAGCCATAGAACTCAAGTTTAGCAAGCATTGTCTGATGATTAATAGAATCAAATGCTTTTGAGTAATCTACAAATACACCGAGAGTTAATTGGTGCTGTTCGAAAGATTGCAGGATTATTTCCTTTTGAGTTAAAAGCGCTCTATCTGTGGAGTGGCCACTTCTAAACCCATGTTGATGAGGTGTCAATAAGTTATGTTTGATACAAAAGCTAATGATCCTTTTGTACAGCAGTTTCTCTAGGCATTTTGAAAAAATGGAGAGGATTGATATGGGACGATAGTTCGAAAAGTTATTTTTCTCGCCACCTTTAAAAACTACTGTCACCCTAGCAACTTGCATGGCTTGTGGGAAACCTCCCTGCAGAAAGCATAGATTAAATATATGCTCTAAAACAGGACTAATTAGATCAATGGTATGTTTAATAGGTTGAATTTTTAGATCATTTACGTCCCTTGTACTACTCGTTCGGAGAGCAAGAAAACAGCTTTCAATTTCACTGCGATCCGTTGGTGATAAAAATGCACTACTGTGATTCCTAGATTTCAGATAGCTCAGGGAATCAGGATTATGTACACTGCTAACTAAAGACACGAAGTAATTATTAAAAGTATCTGCTAGTTCTTTTCCCGAAAGTTTCTGATTTCGGACTAAGATTTCAAGCTCCCCGGGTTCCTGTTCTGTACGGTTTAGAACTTTATTTCTTTCCACATGAGGTCGCTTCGATTTTGTACATTACCAGAAAATAATTTTTCCATGTATTCCTTCTTGGTTTCTCGAAGAAATGAAGTTACATTGTTGCGATATGATTTAAATCTGGCTAAGTCGTCGGAAGACCTTGTTCGAAGAAACCGTTTAAAAAGATTATTTTTCTTTTGAATCATATTTAGGCAACGACGATTTATCCAGGGCTTGCGCGCTTTACTAGGCCTCTTAGTTGTTTTATAAGGGAAACATTTATTGTACAAAAATTTTAGTGTGTTTATAAATGCGTCATATGCTTTGCTAGGGTCAGTTATTTTGTAGACGTGGTTCCAGTCGACTTTTCGTATTTCATTACTGAAATTTTCGATAGTTTGTTTTGTTATGCACTGGTATGTCATATAGGAAGGCTTACTCTTTCGAAATGCCGTTGGCAACTCGACAAAAAAAAAATTGGCAGGTGATAACTAACTTGCGCTAGTACCACTCCAGACTTGATAAATTCCTTTGACACATTGCTACAGAAAACATCAATGGATGTCTGTGTTAACGGTCGCGTTTCTTCATTTATGAAGTTGTTAAGGGCGTAACATTCGAACAACCTGTTTGCTTCTTGTGACTCAGGAGATGAGGACGAAAAGTGAATATTAAGGTCACCACTTAGTATTAGCTTTAAGTCATTTTCGGTTACCCAAGATAACATTAGATCTAAAAAGGAAAAAAGGACTGAGATGTTCCCAGCTGGGGGACGGTATACAGCAGAAAATACATTACTGCCAGATTTCAAAGAAAGTATCTCATAATTTTCGTTCGTTTTTGAGAATTCTGGAATAAGGCAGCATTGGAAACATTTCTTAGCAGCTATCAACACACCTCCGCCCTTTTTATTAAGGCGAGATTGGAGATAAATATCGTACTGCGGCAGTTTCAGTGGCACCGTATCTTTTTTATACCACGTTTCGGTTATCATAATGACATCAAAATCAAAGGTAAAAGCATCCAAAAGGGCAACAACTTCATCTTCTTTGTTACAGAGTGACTGTGCGTTCAGATGAAAAAAAGTTGAGGCTTTTTTGTTTTTTGCGTACAAAGATGAAGCATCATCATGTGTTAAGAAGCCGGATACCACATTAGTAACAAAAAGAATGCATGGGAGGGGACGCCTAGTTTATCTTGTCTAAGTCTTTTAGGCAAGAGATCCTGACCACATCCGAACTTTCGTTCCTTCTAGCTAGAATGTGGCCATGACGTGTCCAGACGAATTTCCAGCCTTTCTCCTTTTTACGCGAAATTGCCATTCCTAGCAGCTTTTTCAGGGCAGGACACAAGTGCTCATTTATGTAAATGGAAGTTTGTCCGGGGTGGCCAAGGTCGCTTGTAGTCATATTGGTTTTTTTCGCCTTTGTTAGAACGGTGTCCCGCTTCAAGCGGTTGCGAAACTGCACAATGATGTTCGAGATTGTGGTATTCTTGGTAGGAACACGGTGACAAGCATCAATGTCATCGAGCGCTATGGACTCATTGATCACTTCACCAACCGCTGTAATGTGTCTTGAAGGTTCTCCCGCTCAGTTTCGGGAAAACCCTTAATTTCAATGTTTTTATTTCTGGAAAACTGCTCTAGAACAGTGCATCGCTGTTCAAAGTCTTCTACAAGCTTCTTGAGTCCATCACGCTCGGATGACAGTGTAGCATTTTCAGCTCTGAGTACCTTGTTTTCTTCCTTAAGCGCTGTAAACTCAGCAGGTATGTCATCAAATTTTTTGGAGCAGAATTCAACACTGTTGGATAATTCGCGGCACTCTTTCCGAACATCCCTCTCGACTGAGCTACGCAACGAAGCAATTTCCTTTCGGAATTCTATTTGGAGTTCTTCACGTAGCTTCTCGACATCAATAGGCATATTTCACAGGCAACGTCAGCTTGGCAGCGACAGCAGCAAAAGGTACTATAATACTATAAACGTAAAAAGGAGCAATAACCACAGACCTGTGGGTGACAAGAAAAAGCGTGCGGTCGGTCAGGCTTTGTCCCGCTGCCCCTGTCGCTGCCAAGTGAGGTAGACGCTGGTCCGATGGTGCTTATGTAGTTGATGCCCCCTGGTGGTGGTTCCCTGTCGTTGCAGTCCTCGGCGATGAGCAGAAATAACTTGCGAGACGTAGGCACCGCAGGCGTTGCCGTGACGTCACAAAAAGTTCTTTTCCAAAGGATAAAAATCCTGGCACGTGGATTACGGCACAGCACAGCAGATCAGGGGTATCTGTGGGTGACAAGAAAAAGCGTGCGGTCGGTCAGGCTTTGTCCCGCTGCCCCTGTCGCTGCCAAGTGAGGTAGACGCTGGTCCGATGGCGCTTATGTAGTTGATGGCCCCTGGTGGTGGTTCCCTGTCGTTGCAGTCCTCGGCGATGAGCAGAAATAACTTGCGAGACGTAGGCACCGCAGGCGTTGCCGTGACGTCACAAAAAGCTCTTTTCCCAAGGATAAAATCCTGGCACGTGGATTACGGCGCAGCACAGCAGATCAGGGGTATCTGTGGGCGACAAGAAAAAGCGTGCGGTCGGTCAGGCTTTGTCCTGCTGCCCCTGTCGCTGCCAAGTGAGGTAGACGCTGGTCCGATGGCGCTTATGTAGTTTATGGCCCCTGGTGGTGGTTCCCTGTCGTTGCAGTCCTCGGCGATGAGCAGAAATAACTTGCGAGACGTAGGCACCGCAGGCGTTGCCGTGACGTCACAAAAAGTTCTTTTCCAAAGGATAAAAATCCTGGCACGTGGATTGCGGCACAGCCCAGCAGATCAGGGGTATCTGTGGGTGACAAGAAAAAGCGTGCGGTCGGTCAGGCTTTGTCCCGCTGCCCCTGTCGCTGCCATACCATGAAACCTATATAACTTACCTTCACTCCTGTCTTTCTTTCATTGTGAACAAGGCCCCCGAAAGCCGGGGCCGAAACGTCATCTTTTTAACGATTGGTCGGCGCTTGAAGATTTTCCGCCATGAACATACCCGACCAGACGGGTTTCCGTCGAACCCTGGATTTCATTGTTCCCTTGCTAGACCGCTGAACAGTACTTTGGTTTTCTGCATGTTAATTTTTAAACCCTCCGTTTTGCTTAGTCTTCCTAACTCACTAATAGTGATTTGCAATCAGAAAGACACTGTCATCAACGAATCGCAGATAATTTACGTATTCTTCATTAACTCTTAACTAATTAATTCGCCAACTGTTCCTCATTGAGGCCTCGGAATACCTCCTGTAAGCGGGCGGTGAATAGCATTGGCGAAATCGCGTCTCCTTGCCTGACGTCCTTTCTTATTGGAGCTTCATTGCGGACTTTATGGCGGAATATAGTAGCTCTGTTGTTCCTATATATTTTTTTCCAGTATTTTGACACAAGGCTCTTCTACATCCTGATTCCGCAACGCATGTATAACTGCGGAAGCTTCCACTGAGTCAAATGCTTTCTCGTAATTCCTGAAGGCTGTATATGGGGGTTGGTTGTAGTCGGCGAATGTCTCTATCACCTGATCGATAGTGTGAATATGATCTATTATGGAATATGTTTTACGAAAATCATTTGCTTGATTAAAGCCTAAGGTTGCCATGACTCTAATAGCGATTGCCTTAGTAAATACCTTGTAGGCAACGGACAGTAAGCTGATCGGTCTAATTTTTCCAAGTCCTTGGCCTCTCCTTCCTTAATTATTAAGATTATGTTTGCGTTCTTCCAAGCTTCTGCTACGGTCGAGGTCATAAGGCATTGCGTATACAGGGTGGCTAGTTTTTCTAGTGCAATCTCCCCTCCGTCCTTCAACAAATTTGCTGTTACCTGAGCCTCACCAGCTCTTTTCCCCTTTGCATTGCTCCTAAGCCTTTCTTTACTTCCTCTTTCGCTACTGGCGGGATGATGCATTGCTACTGCCTCTTGTATAGGTGTGTGTAGAACTGTTCGGTTACATGAACTATCTTATTCATATTGCTAATGACATTGCCCTCCTTGTCTCTTAGCGCATACATCTGGATTTTACCTATACCTAGTTTCCTCTTCACCGCTTTTAGGCTACCTCCGTTCTTTAGAGCATGCTCGATTCTCTCCATATTAAGCTTCCTTACGTTGGCTATCTTGCGCTTGTTTATAAACTCTTATTTATTGCTCTGCTAGTTCTATTTTGTCTGTAGTGTTAGGCGTCCTCATGCTTTGACGCTTCTTAATCAGATCTTTCGTCTCCTGAGATAGTTTGCTGGTATCCGTCGAACTGTCCTACCACCTTATTCTACGGCTCAGTCAGTAATGATAGCTGTCAGATTATACTTCATTGTATGAACATCAGAATCGTCTTCCTCAGTTAAAGCTGAGTATCTGTACTGCAGCGATATCTTGAATTCCTCTATTTTCCCTCTTACCGCAGGCTCGTTAATGGACTTCCTCCTCACTACGTTTTTCCGTTCATTCTTCAAGTCTAAGCTAATTCGAGACCTTACCATTTTGTTGTCACTACAAGGCACCTTTCCGAGGACGTCCAACGATGTCAGGTTGATCTCATGGTATGAAGTCGATTTCATATTTAGTCTCGCCATTGGAGCTCTTGCAGGCCCACTTCCTGTTCTCTCTTTCCCGGAAGAAGGCATTCATGCCCGTAAGTTATTACTATTGGCGAACCCTACTAATAGCTCTCCTTTGCTATTCCTAGAACATATCCCATAGTCACCTGCCACGTGATCGCCAGCCTACTTCTTGCCCACCTTCGCATTCAAGTCGCTCATCAGCATATCGTACTGTGATTTTACTTTGTTAATTGCTGATTCAATGTCTTCATAGAAGCCTTCAACGGACTGCTCATTATGACTGGATGCTGGCGGCTAGGCCTGCGCCACCTTGAGCTTCTACCTCTTATTAAGCCTTCTTATCAAGCTTCTAATCAACATCGTTACAAAGATACTGCCTAACTTGTACCCCACTGAACGTTTTCTAAAGCCTGTACTGAAGGCTTTGCAGCCAAATATATGCTTAATATTTGCATCATCAGTATTTTTATGTTTGTTTTTCAGTTCTAACTTCGAATAATTGTTTTTTTACGATCTATTCCTATTTTTGCTTTAATCTGTACATAGAACACTCACAAAAGCAATGGAGCATGTTTACAGCGCACTGGAATAGTTGTGTCAGGACCGCAGCACTGAAGTTTGGTCAGTATGATACCATGCGGCACTTCAAAATTGGTGACAAAGGTGCGCTAGATGATTTGACCTGGTCCGATAAAACAGAAAGCGTGTCTGACAGGTGACCAGCAGAGTATCTGGAAATCTCTCTTTCGGCCCTCTGGTCTCGCAGAAACCCACACACAAAAACCAGTAAGCTGCCACAAGAGCAAAATCAAGGAAGAGGAAGACTAGGGAAGAGCTGAGCTAAAAATGTGGTGGGCGCCGGGGCTTTGATTGTTAGCAATTGCAGCTATTCCCAACCTTTCTCGTTTCTGCGACACTCATTGTCATTCCTCCTGACGCGAGCAATCCTAGCTTTATCCCTCTAAGAATTTTTGCACCGAAACTCTGTACACTTCTTTATTACGCATCTAGCTGTGCCATGAACCACAAAAATAAAATCATATAATTTTTTTACTACTGCTGCATTTTTGCTCCAAAGTACGTGCAAATGCAAAAACCCCTGCTTTTGATGAGATGACACATCCGCTTTTTACAAGCCCTGAGGGCTCTCCACTCCGCGGGTGGAGTGATGTGGCGACACACTCTGCGCACATTTCCGCGCAGCCTCCACGTTGTTATCATCCGACCCAGCGCAACACGGCCACGCGCTGGACTGCGTTACCGATAAAACACAGCGCCACCGCTGCGTCACAGAGGCACGCGTCAGCAACGGCGGCTACAAAAACAGCAAAGGAGTAAGCCGGGCTAGTTGGTACATTCTTTTCATGGAAACAGCGCTTTCATGGAAACGGTACAAAAACAGGCTGCCCGGCTGGGAACAGCGGCTGTTTTCCTTCCGCTACCCGAACGAGCGTAGCGTGGTTATACTCGTCAGCTGCCGTCGCTATAAACAGTTGTTACGTTTTATATTGGGATTCGTCCTTCGACAGAATGGCATCCCAGAAGGAAATTAACCTGTGCTTAACCTGTCACAAATAGGCCAAAGTGGTTTCGAGAAGTAATTGGGCTGGGGAGGTGAAATTACTGGGAGATGTACTGCTAGTGTGCACTTGTAGCGTGTTTCGTCTTTGTTATTGTTCCCACCATTACGGTCTTGGTATCCTCTGATTCGAGGTTAAAACGTATTACTTGCCCAGAAGGTGGCATGGTCGCCCATAAAATGGACCACAAAGAAAACTGTTAAAGGTAATCGGTTCACTAGCAAGAAGGGTAGTGAGAAACCGGCACGACGAAACCAAGCCTCACGAAACTTAGAGGATCGGTGATGAATGCTTCGATGTAGACGGGGCAGGTATCACTGGCTACAGTCTAATCGACTTCACACTTCTCCGCCTCCAGATGATGCTGAAGTAAAAAGTGCAATAAGAGAGAAATATTTTCGAAGAAGCTATTGACTGGCGAAAGGGTTTGCATGCTCTATAAATGTCACCTGCAGCGGCTGTGATGCTCAGGTCGAGACATCCAGGCGAACCGTTGCCAATGTCTATGAGGTAAATCAAAGGTTCGTTTATGCCCTTGGTACCTGCTGAAAAAGATTGGATCTGGTGGAATCATGTGTGATTTGTAATTTGCCTTCGGCAGAATGGACGAAGAGCGTACTGACGGGCAGAGCTCTACGACTCTTCCGAAAGCAAGGAAGACTACGGATAAAAAGGAACACTAAAGTGTTTTGGAAACACCTGCAAGAAAGTCAGTAGTGAAATGTACTTTGCTGGCGGATTTTGGGCAGACACAAGCAGAACAGAAAGCAAGATGAAAACATAAGCAGTATGCGAACACAAAACTTCATTTTTAATAATAATAATAATAATTGGTTTTTGGGGAAAGGAAATGGCGCAGTATCTGTCTCATATATCGTTGGACACCTGAACCGCGCCGTAAGGGAAGGGATAAGGAAGGGAGTGAAAGAAGAAAGGAAGAAGGAGGTACCGTAGTGGAGGGCTCCGGAATAATTTCGACCACCTGGGGATCTTTAACGTGCACTGACATGGCACAGCACACGGGCGCCTTAGCATTTTTCCTCCATAAAACGCAACCGCTGCGGTCGGGTTCGATCCCGGGAACTCCGGATCAGTAGCCGAGCGCCCTAACCACTGAGCCACCGCGGCGGGGCTAAACTTCATTTTTCTAAAATTGCGTTTTTTTATGGATTCCTCAAATTCAATGTACTATTTCTTAAAATACTATCCATCCGATTCGAGTGAACGTTGCACAAATGTACTACAAACAGTAGCAAATATTTTGATCTAAAAAAGCACTGATAAAGTCAATGATATTATTGAAAAAATAATACTACAAGACAACCCCGCCCCTGTTGCTCTGTGCATGCATTGATATTTATTGGCAACAAACTCTAAAATAGATCTGATATCTCTTTACTTAAGATATAACCTAGAGGTATTTAGAATAACACTGCTCAATATCATCACACTTCTCTTTGTGCTGGCAGAGAAAAGGTACCTTGAATAATTAAGGTAACATAAAATTTTGGGAGAGGGCCACAGACACAAAGTATCTCCTGTTGTACCCAGGCGAATTTTGTGAGCACGTGAAATTTAATGCGAATATCTGCACCTCTTTCTAAAATATTACGTTATAACTAACATGTACCATTTACCCTACCATACGTCCATAAACGGTGGTACAACACTGGTGCCAGATCTGCAACTTAACACAGATAGCTAACCAACACACCATGCAGCCATTTCAGAAACCAAGAACGGCTTTTAACAAAACACATTTTGCATTCTCATTCCATTGCTGTAGCATTTTTTTTAAATCAAGCCCACTGAGCGGCCCCAACACAAAATCGATTGAGGTGCGATTTCTTTCACTGGCCATACCATCGCCTGCACTCATCGGTGGTGTTCTTTCTATGCCAGTTCCCTCAACTCCCTTTCAATGGAAGCGCAAGGCCTACCTGTGTACCCCGCTGCGCACAGGCATTCGTATCCAGCCACGAGGTCCAGGCACGTGCCCCCAGAGAGGCAGGGTGCGCTGCGGCAGTCGTCGTAGTCCGTGGCGCAGTCGTAGCCCGTGTAACCATTGGCGCAGTAGCAGCGCTGGGTTCCCTTATCCTGTGGGACACACATCCCGTGAAGGCAGAAATCGCAGCTCCCGGGCTGCTCCGCCATGAGCGTCAGAGACGCGAGAGCGAGGAGCAGACAGGGGTGAACAGCCATCGCCTTTCCGTTCCGGGGGGCTTCCTGCGCATTAGTGCAATTATCGCAGCGTTTGCGGGACTGCTTCCTCCAGTCGAAGGCTTGAAGAGCAGCATCCGCCGCCAGCACCGACCTAAGCATCGAGCAGTGTTTGATGCCTTATTTTTGCCCATGATTATGGACTGTTTTCCAGCATGTACTGTCGGGCAAAGTTGGACTCTTCGGACACTCATGGTCAGGCATAAGTAATTAGGCGCCATTCAGTGCTTTTTGTAAAGCAGCACGCCTAAATTGACCCCAGCCTCATCACTAAGCCATTCTGGTTCAGAAGACTGCAAGAGCAGGTGGAGCTATCGTCTCCACCGAGATCCTTCCTTCGGAAGTACAAATTGGCCCCCATAGACATTCGTTCCTCAGCGCATCTCATCCACACACTGCGACCTATTACTAGCGTTAAAACACACACAGAGGACAGAGAGCAGAGACACACAGAACAGACGCTAGACTTCAACTGCCGTTTATTGCACACGTATGAGAAGAAATCAATACGCTAATCTGCGCATGCTCGAAACACAATAAATATTTGATTAACACGATCGCTGGTTATCGCCGACATATAGAGTACAAAAGAAAAAGAAAAAGTAAATTCACAATAGATTGACGCACGTGCTTTTTTCCAGGTATGCAATTACTTTACTCGTGAGGGCTATTGAAGGGGTGCTCATGGATTTCTCTCCTGCTTTATTGATACAAAAAGCCTATAACATTTCCCTATCTACGTGCTTGTCGAACCGCTTCAGCACGCGAGTGCTGCGAAAAAGGGGGGTGCACTCTTCCTCCTCTATTTAGCCATGTTTCATTGTTTTGCACTTGCGGCAATGGGCCTTGCGGCAATGGGCACTTACCGTGTTTCTGCCATGTGTTTCTGCTGTCTGTGCTTTGTGTGTATTTTAACGCTAGTAATAAGTCGCAGTCTGTGGATGAAAAGCACCAACTAGCCCAACTTAATTCTTTACTCAGCGCATCTATGACCTTCTTTGCCTATGTGCGTGGACTCGCACTAAGATGACATCAGGAAACATCTAATCAGGGCGCTGTAGCACCATCAAGCCAAGGGTCAGCACTTTTTAAGATGTTATAGCAAAGCTTCCTGACACAGACGCAGAAAAGAGAAGCTCGAGCGCCCCGTCTAGAAATCTCCCTCCACTGAGCAGCACTTGCACCACACCTCTGTTCTTCTGCCTGCAAAAGCTCGACACGCCACAAGGCCCCATCATACACTTGGCAGCAGCAGTAGCGGCAAGAGCAATACAGCAACTCCTAAAACGTTCATTTACTTTTGCTATATCAATAGATTGCATCACCGTAGGTGGCCTGCTCACTTCACTAGGCAATCAACCAACGGCTATTAACCGGGAACATCACGTGAACCACGTCCCCTGTCCTGTTGTGTACAAACGCTCGACACACCGAAGCCCGCCTTGATACAGTTGACAAAAAGCGGTGGCGGAAACAGCAAGAGAGCAACACCTAAAGCCTGCATTTAATTCAGCACGACGCCGCCGAGGATACGGTCATGAACTTGCCCTTTGCAATGCAGGCTATCCTGTGGAGCATAACGCTCGTCTTCAACGCCAGCGACAGCGATTTCCCGGCTGACCACAGCAACGGATCTGCTTGGAACCTACGGGCAAAGAATTATCCTGCAGCTGAGGCCACTTCCCGCCCGCCATTTGCAGCACTCTACCAACCACCTGTCTGGCAACCTAACCCCGCTATCTGCGCGGGAGGCGTTACTCGACTACTTGAAAAGCCACCGACACCTTGGAATCAGTTGGGGCACGACGCCGCAGAGGATACGGTCATGAACATGCCCTTTGCTATGCAGGCTATCCTGTGGAGCATAACGCTCGTCTTCAACGCCAGTGACAACAATTTCCCGGCTGACCACAGCAACGGATCTGCTTGGAACCTACGGGCAAAGAATTATCCTGCAGCTGAGGCCACTTCCCGCCCGCCATTTGCAGCACTCTACCAACCACCTGTCTGGCAACCTAACCCCGCTATCTGCGCGGGAGGCGTTTCTCGACTACTAGAAAAGCCACCGACACCTTGGAATCAGTTGGGGCACGACGCCGCAGAGGATACGGTCATGAACATGCCCTTTGCAATGCAGGTCAGTTACTTTCCGCACGCTGCGTGCGTACGCACTAGTGATCCGTTCTTTCTCGCGGTGTCGTGCCCCCCAGACACGAGTGATTTTTGCCGTCGTCTATTATGTTATGTATGTTGGTCCTCGCTCAATGCGTGTTCTGTATACTTACGGCTTGTCGTGTCTGGTGATGTGGAACTCAATCCCGGACCCGACGAAAATGTCGCAGGTGTCTCACTTGAAACAATTGCTGAGGCAATAGCCCGATTAGAAGTCGCACAAAATTCCGTACTCTCAGAACTTACACTTATCCGCTCAGCTCAGACAAACATCGAGAACATTGTGAGCAGCCTTTCTTTGCGGGTAGACGCCTTGGAAAAAGCAGAAAATCAGAGGTCAAGCAATGTAGACTCAGATTGTGTGCAAAAACTGACAGCGCAAGTTAAACGGTTGAACGACAAATGCGATGACGCGGAAAACCGTCTTCGCCGATCAAACCTGCTGTTCTTTGGAATTCCCGATGCCAGTGACGAAGCATGGACACGGTCTGAGTCGCATGTAATCTCTGGCTGTTCAAAGGAACTAGACATAACTATCAGTTAGAATGCGATTGAACGCGCTCACAGACTTCGCCGTTTCAAACCCGGAAAGAACCGCCCCATCATTGCCGCATTTTGCTAACTTTAAAGATAAGACAAATATTTTGTCCGCTACCCCAAAGCTAACAAATTCAGCCTACTCAATTCGAGAAGACTACTCAGCACGTGTCCGATTAGCCCGTCAAAAGCTATACAATTTTGCTCATGAGCATGGTGGAAAGTACAAGATCCGCTTCGATAAACTTGTCATGAACGAAAAGCAGTTTTTCTACGATGCCGAGTCTGATTCCGTTTTAGAGACCAAGACATAGCGGTTATCGCCGGCGGCTACGCCTGCGCTTTCCCCTCGTCCTCCCTGTTCAAAAGGTCGGAATAGAAAACCTGCTTATAAGACCATGGCAGGTATGCTCGCAAACATCCGCAGTTATTTATCAAAAAGAGAAGGCATAGAATCCCTCTTGCATGATAACAACACCGACATCGCCATTTTTACTGAATCATGGCTAAGTTCCGACATCGAAAACCGCGAGCTACTTCGTGATGAAAAAGTATTCACCATTCATAGGCTTGACAGGGAGGGGAGCAGGGGACGTAGAGTGCTTGATTTTATAAAATCTAGTATACCCTCATTTCCTGTCAAACTTAATTGCAGTCACGAAATAATGTGTGTCCGAATATCCCTACCGTCAATTACAGTCATTATTACTGCTTGCTACCGCGCGCCTGATTGTGATCGCTCTTTTATTGGCGAGCTTATCAGTGTGCTTTTGAACTTGCATTCCCTCTTTCCAAACGCTGAACACGTGGTTTGTGGAGAATTCAATTTCCCAGACATTGAATGGAATCATCTGCATGCACCTTCTCAACAGTCGAACGAATTTCTTGATATGACTCTCTCATTTAACCTTACCCAAACAGTTAAAACAGCAACCCGTGGAAAAAAAAAACATTCTTGACCTTATCTTTGCCTCAGATCCCGAACTCATCCAGTCATTGTCATGTGTTGATTTCCTGAGTGATCATAAAATGTTGCTTTTCGATCTCTCGATTTCAATTCCCGTCAGTGAACCTTCCATAAAATACATCCGCAGTTACAAGAAAGCCGATTTCGCTAAGATCAACATCGAGCTGAGCCAGTTCTTTTCGCACTTCCGATTATCGCCATGTAGTCGAACAGTGGATTATAACTGGCTACTTTATAAAAACAATCTATTAGCACTCGTTGACACGTACGTTACCCTCATTCGTATACGTGGTGATGCTCGAAGACCGTGGTATACTAGCGCGCTAAGAAGACTATCACAAAGAAAACAACGCCTTTACCGTGAGGCAAAAAATTCGAATTTTCCTTCAAAATGGAAAAAATACTTTGCATGTCTTCACCAATATATAGGTTTGTTACGGAGCACTAAAAAAAAGTTCTTCCACCAGGACCTGATGAATATTATTCACACATACCCGAAGAAGTTTTGGACCTTACTGACACCAAGCACCAGTCGTTCACAAAGCATCACCTTGGTCAACCTAGATGGATCATCTGTTCCCACTGAACACCGTTCAGACGTCATGAATTCACATTTTTTGTCAGTTTTCACCCACGAACCTCCCTTGAACATACCAACATTTCCAGACTCAAATTTTTCTCAGATGCCCCCAGTTTGCATTACAACAGATGGTATTACAAAATTAATTGACAATCTTAAAACATCGAGCGCACCTGGGCCTGATGGAATACCCGCGAAATTACTTAAAAGTACCAAGGACATTTCCAATCAACTCCTGAAAGTAATCTTTGAACAGTCTATATCAACGGGTGAACTACCTAAAGATTGGAAAATAAGTAAAGTTGTGCCGGTGTTTTAAGGCTGGTAACCGATCAGACCCATCCAATTATCGCCCCATTTCCGTGACATGCATTGCCTGTAAACTTCTCGAACACATAATATACTCAAGTCGCATCGCATCTCGATCATAACTCTTTCTTTTTCACTAAACAGCATGGTTTCCGCTCCGGTCACTCCTGCGAAACTCAGCTTTTTGAATTGACTACTGATCTTCACTTAAATCTGGACTCTTCATTTCAAACTGACATCATTGTTTTAGACTTTTCTAAGGCTTTCGATCGCGTACCCCACCATCGTCTCATGTCTAAACTTTCCGGTCTGTCCATTGACCCTCTAATTGTAGCATGGATACACTGTTTTCTAATAGATCGTTCTCAGTACACGGTAATAGACAACCATTGTTCAGGTCCTACTAAAGTGCTGTCTGGTGTACCACAAGGTTCGGTCCATGGCCCTCTTCTTTTCCTCACCTTCATTAATGATCTTCCTTCTGGTATTTCTTCCACAATTCGCCTCTTTGCAGATGATTGCATTCTTTATCGCCGCATTGCTAATAACAGGGACCAATTATTACTCCAGAACGACTTGAACGTAATTGAACGATGGTGCTCTGAGTGGCTTATGTCGCTAAACATTTCAAAATGCCAATACATGCAAGTATCTCGCAAACATTCCAGCCTCACTTACGCTTATTCATTGCTTTCAAACACATTAACAAACGTGCAATCCTACCGATACCTCGGAGTCATCATTTCCAGCAATTTAACCTGGTCCGAACACATCTTGAATTTAGCGGCCAATTCATCCAAATCACTCGGCTTCATCAGACGATCGTTATACTTGGCTCCTCCTTCTGTCCGTAAATTGGCATATGAAACCTTCATCCGTAGTAAACTTGAATATGCATCTTCTATATGGAACCCTCATCAGGCGTACTTAATTAACACCCTAGAAGCTATTTAGAACCGCGCAGCACGTTACATAACCTCAAATTATGACAGATACTACAGCATCACCAGGATTAAATCAACACTCAATCTGCTACCACTTGAGAACCGTCGAAAAATATCACGACTTTGCCTTCTTCATAAATTGTATTAACACTTTCCTTACCTCCGTGACTCATTACTCCTACCTCCCATCCGAACATCGCGTCGCCTCTTCAATTCCCTGAGTGTTCAGCGTTTACATGGCTCTACAATAGCCTTCAATAAATCATTTCTACCTACAGCAATGCAAAATTGGAACCAAATACCAGATCACATCGTAAACAAGCGTGACGCTAGTAAATTTAGAGACGCACTAATCGAACATTACATCAAATGAAAAAAACAACCTCATGCTTTGATTTTTACCATTTATTTTTTCTTGTTACTATTCACTATTTAGCCTATCCGCCACCATGTATTGATTAGAACTGCATTTTAACATTTCACAGTGTATTCCAGATCCTTTTGCATTGTGTTGTATTTTACTGTATTAACATTGTTATTCTCTTTACTTTGTATTTCAACTGTCCCCCCCCCCCTTTATGTAATGCCGGAAAAGGGCCTTTAAGGGTACAAAAAATGAATGAATGAATGAAGTATCAACGGATTGCCACGCCGCTGATGGCCTGCTCACGTCACTCGGCAATCTACCGAACGCTATTTCCCGGGAGCATCACGTGCACCATGGCGCCTGTCTTCTTGCCTACAAAAGCCCGACACACCACGGGACCCCTCCATACGCTTGGCAGCAGCGGTACCGGCAACAACAATATAACAACTCCTAACCCCTGCATTTACTCTTGCTGTATCAATGAATTGCATCGCCGTAGGTTGCCTGCCCACGTAACTGGCAAAAATACTGAGGGCTAATTCCCGGGGGCATCACATCCACCACGCCCGCCGTCCTTTTGCCTACAAACGCCCGACACACCGCAGGGCCCCTTCATACGCTTGGCAGCAGCGGTGACGGCAATACCAATAGAACAACACCTAAAACCTTCATATTGTCACAGAGTGGTGACTGCAGCCCGGAGAGCAGAAATGGTGCGAAAATGGTGTCTAAGAAACTTTTTCTTTGGGCTGACTTGCGCCCACAATGAACGGAATCACTCGGCGGAGACGTAGCAACAATCGTGCTCGGCGGTCATCGAACAGAATGCCCGCCGCTGACGGCCGTGCTCAATTTAAAGCCGATAGCGAACTTTCCTGATAAAGCGTGCAAAGGTACTAGAACGTTATGGAACAATGTAGAATCAGCTCTGCCTGGATGCGATCAATCGACATAAATCTAGTCACGTCTTGCATCGCAAGACGTGACAAAGCGATACAGCGGCATGCCAGTTATTTGAAGAATGAGAACTGCAAAGATTCGTGGCAATATACTTTTGCTGTATAAATGGCTTGCATGGCTCTAGGTGGTCTGCTCACATCACTGGGCTATCTACCAACCGCTATTTCCCGGGAGTGTCAGAGGCACCACGCCCCTCGTTTTTCTGCCTACAAAAGCCCGACACACCGCAGAGCCCAATCATACACTTGGCAAGAGCGGTGGCGGAACCAGAAATAGAGCAACACTTAAAATCTTAATGTACTGTTGCTGTATTGACGGAACGCTAGGCCGCAGGTGCCCTCCTCAGGTCGCTGGGCAATCTACCGCGGGCTATTTCCCAAGAGCATCACGTAGACCTCGCCCCTGTCCTTTTGCCTACAAGAGCCCAAACACCGCAGGGCCCCTTGATACACTTGGCAGCAGCGTGGCGGCAACAGCAAGAGAACTAAACCTAAAGCCTGCATTTAATTTTGCAATATCAGCAGGTGGTCTGCTCACGTCACTGGGGAATCTACCGACCGCTTTTTCCCGGGAGCATCATTAGCACGAGGCCCCCTCTCCTTCTGCCTACAAAAGCCCGACATACGCAGGGCCCCTTCATATCCTTGGCAAGAGCGGTGGCGGATATAAGATCAACACCTAAAACCTGCATTTACAGTTGCTGTATGAACGTATTGCCAGGCCGTAGATGTCCTGCTCACGTCGCTGGGCAGTCTACAGACGGCTATTTCCTGGGAGCACCACGTACACAACGTCCCCTGTCTTTTTGCATGAACAGCCCGACACTGCACGGCCCCTTCATACGCTTCGCCGCAGCGGTCGGCAACAGCAATAGACTAACTCTTACAGCCTGCAATTACTGTTACTGCATGAGTGAATTGCCTCCCCGTACGTGGCCTGCTCACGTCACTGGACAATCTACCAATGGCTATTTCCCGAGAGCACCACGTGCATCACCCTCCTGTCTTTTTGCCTACGAAAGCCCGACACACCACAGGGCCCCTTCACACCCTCGGCAGCAGCGGTCGGCAAGAGCAATAGTCGAACTCTTACAAACTTAAATTACTGTTGCTGTATGAATGAATTGCATCGCCGTACGTGGCCTGCTCACGTCACTGCACAATCTACCGATGGCTCTTTCCTGAGAGCATCACGTCTTCGCCCTCCGGTCTTTTTGCCTACGAAAGCCCGACACACCACAGGGCCCCTTCATACCATTGGCAGCAGCGGTGGCAGATATAGCAATACAACAACACCTAGAACCTGAATTTACATTTGGTGTATGAAAGGACTGCCAGGCCGTAGGGGACCTGTTCACGTCACTGGGCAATCTATCGACGGCTATTTCTCGACAGCATCACGTGCACTGCGCCCCCTGTTGTTTTGCCCCTAACAGCCCGACACACAGTAGGGCCCCTTCATAAGCTTGGGAGCAGCTATAGCGGTAGCGGCAAGTGAACAATACCTAAAACCTGCATTTACTGCTGCTGCATCAATAAATTGCATGCCTGTACGTGGCCTCGTCAAGTCTGTGGGCAATCTGTCGCCGAGTATTTCCCAGGAGCAGCACGTACACATTGCCCCCTTGTCTTCTTGCCTAAAAACCTCGACGCACAGCAGGGTTCCTTCATACCCTTCGCAGCAGCGGTGGCAGCAACAGCTATAGAAATATAGAAAAACTCTTAAAACATTCATTTACTCTTGCTGAATTGATGGATTGCATCGGTGTAGGTGGCCTGCAGATGTCACTGTACAATCTAACGATGGCTATTTCGCGGGAGCGTCAGGTGCATCGCGCGCACTGTCTTCTCCTATAGAAGTTCGACACACCACAGAGCCCCTTCATACGCTTAGAAGCAGCGGTGGCGGCAATAGCAATTGAAAAACACCTAAAACTTGCATTTACTGCTATTGTATCAATGGATTCCATGACTGTAGGTGGCCTGCTCAGGTCACTTGGCAGTCTACCGACAGCTATATCCCGGGAATCACGTACACCACTCGCCCTGTCCGTACAAAAACCCGACGTACAAAAACCCGACGCACTGTAGGGATCTTTCACATGTTTGGCAGCGGTGGCGGCAAAAACAGAACATCTTAAGCCTGAGTTTACTCTTGCAGTACCAATGAATTGCCAGGCCAAAGGTGGCCTGCTCACTTCACTGGGCAATCTACCGATGGCTATATACCAGGGCATCCCCTGCACCACGCCCCCTGTCCTTTTTCCTACTTTTAAAAGCCCGACACACCGCAGGGCCCCTTCATGCGCTTGCAACAGCGTCTGCGAACACAGCAACAGAACACCTAAAGCCTGCATTTGCTCTTGCAGTGTCAATAGAGGGAGATGAAAAGGAAGAAGGAAGGTAGGTATGTTAACCCGAAGGGTGTCCCGTTTGGCTACCCTGCAATGGGTAGGAGGGATGAGAGGATTGAAAAGAGAAATTGAGAAGAGGTGAGGAGCACACTCAAAGTTTTTCATTCAAGCAAGTAAGTTTCACGTATGGTATAGTACGCCTTGAAAGCAGTCAGCTGCTGCAGGCGTGATCCGAGGATCTTATCCTCCGTTAATGGATGATAATCCAGGCGGTCAAAAATACAACACAGCGAGCCTATCTCAAAAGGCTGTCAGCAATCCCAGTCGTTCATGTGTAGTTAATTCGCTGCTGAACTAAATTACTGCCCGAGTTCAGCTGAGCCACAAGAACTGGATGTAGCGCATTCAGTAATTGCAGTGCGTTCTGTGCTGCTGGCGTGCGCACGCTGGAAAGCACAGCACGGATGAGATTCATGAATGACGTGAGCATTTCAATTACTTGTATATCTTGGCCACAGTCCAGATAGTGGCTTTTGTCTGGAGAGGTCGTGGGCGCTGGACACTGCGCTGTCGGCAACGTCGCTGACCCAGTAGGCATGGAAGGCTTTTGTAGCGGTGGCCAAATAATATCAAAAGCAGGAGCGCCGGCATCACCAGACGCCGGACTTCCTCGAATTAGTGTGGTTGCTGGAGAAGTCCGGCACGCTGCAGTAGCGCTTGAGGTGCCCGTAGGTGCCCTGCTCACGTTAGTGGGCAACTACTGACGGCCATTTCCCGGGATCATCACATGCACCTTGTTCCCGGTCCTTTTGCCTACAAAAGCTCGACACACCGCAGGGCCCCTTCATACACTTGGCAGCAGCGGTGGTGTTAACAGCAATAGAACAACACCTAAAGCCTGCATATACAGTTTCTTTATGGCTGGATTGCCAGGACATAGCTGGTCTTCTCACGTCACTGGGCAATCTACCGAGGGCTTTTTCTCGGAAGTATCACGTGCACCACGCCCCCTGTCCTTTTGCCTGCAAAAGCCCGACAAACCTCTGGGCCCCTAAAAAATTCAGAGGCACATTGTGTTTATCTAAAGTCCGGTGAGGCGAAAGGCTTTAGCGCGGTGTTGTTGCTTGTGTCACTGATGTGAGGTTAAGATGGTGATTAAGTACGCAACTCTTTCTGAATCCTAAATGCTGGAGACGCGGGAGGGCGTTTTGGAGGCATCTGTCTGATCCTATGCCTTTCCACAAACACTCTCCAGCGTCCTAGACAAGGAGAACTGCATATGCATTGACAGGAAGTAGTGTAGTCGTTACCACGGTCGGCTGCGTAATGGAAGGATGATGGTTCGAACCCTGTCGTGCACGAAGTTTTTTTTCTTATCGAGTTGAAGAGCGTAACACACGGACGGACGGACGCGAGCATGAGCCATTAAAGGCTTTCGCCCTAATACACATGGCAGCATCGGTGGCGGCAACAGCAAGAAAACACCTAAAGGCTGAATCTACGTTTGCTATATCTATGAATTGCGTGGCTACAGTTCGCCTGCTCACATGACTGCGCAATCTAATGTCGGCTATTTCCCAGGAGCATCACCTGCACCACGCACCCTGTAATTTTGCCTACAGAAGCTCGAAACACCGTAGGGCCCCTTCGTACACTTGGTTGCAGCGGTAGCAGCAACAGCAATAGAACATCTAAAGCCTGCATTTACTGTGTCTCTATGAGAGAGAGAAAACCTTTAATAGAAAAGCAAAGAATTTAGCCGACGTGTAAAAATTGCTAGCATGCTACTCTGCGTGAAGATGGGAATGTGGGAAACAAAGACTGAAGGAGAGCGTTGTGGGGGAACGGTTAACTATACGACGAAATAAAAGAGGGATAACATAAAATGCGGCCACTAATGCCTACTAAGGTGCATCGCCGAGAAGTTATATAACATATGAATTGACGAAGTGCATAGTCTGATATATAGTAGCGAAGAGAAAGTGTAAGTGCGATTCCCGCGTGTCGACGACGAAGCTTCTGCTGGCAGACCTGCCTGTTCCTGTGTTCTCGTGCTCTTGCTATCACAACCTGTGTTCGCCGCCGGCCTCTACGTCAAGCAAGCCGTGACATTTGGTGGAGGTGCTGGGTGACGCATCTCATGCTACGCCCCCCGCCTCGCAATTCGAGCCCGGTACTAAGTCCTGGACGTCGGGTTTTCCTGGAGCCCTCCAGAGAAACAGACTCGCGCTAGCTGACGTCAGCAAGGCCAAGCGCCGGAATTCGGACTCTTGCCCCAGGGATCGAGGACATCTAGGACCAACGCCACCATGTCGTCCCAGTCACAACAAACCGACTCCGCGATTGCGCCGAGGATCGTCTACGTTCCTGTCACCCCAAGATCTGTCGCCCCGTTCCGTGGCGATTGACTTGAAGACGTTTAAGACTGGGCATCCTGACCTATTTGAAGCCGAAAAAATAAATAGGTCAGGATGCTCGTGTGTAAACACACCTTCCATTCTCCTCTCAGATAAAGAGCTCGTTTTTCAAAGAAATTGATACGGTTCGCACGTGTGATTACTGTTTTCTGGTGTATAAATGTGATGGTTCAGGAGAATAAAATTTGTTGGAAGTTAGCGCTCGTGGTTTTCGTCTCTCGTCTCTTGTGTCCTCGTCTTTTGCTGCGCTACAGTGTATTGGAACTATGTACCAACAAGCCCAAAAAGCCACGCTACTGAACTATATTTCTAGTTCAACGGGCCCGCTTTTTAATGTTCACCAGAATCCCTGTGCTACAGTTTCACTCATAGCGCTTGCAACATGTCGTGCACGCACAATGTCGTTTTGCATTCGCAACAGGTTGCTGCCTGAATTCGTGAGGCGGTTGGTTGGAGGATTCGTCCCATCGGCTGGTCACGGCATGAGGGCGTGCAAGCTTGCTAAATCCGAGTGGTACAGGCAAGCCCGGCTTCACAGGCAGTGCCTCGAGGCTCAGCTTCTCTCGATTGGCGAAAGTCAGGCAGCCTGGCGAACTCTTCGGGAATACCAGCGTATCACTGCTCAAGCTACCGAATGCTTGTGGGCTCAACATCTGCCACAACTTCGGGCCGACCTTGCGAGCAGGACGAAGACAGCCCGGAGCACCGTCCACACCTTGGAGGTCCTGGATCTACCGGATGACGTGTCAAGGGTTCTATCGTTAGCACCAAAGTTTGCTGTGGAGCCCAAGCCGTCCGCTGCACAACTACTTGCGATGGTACGCCAATTATGGCAGCGTGCAACGCAACTGGAACACGACCGCTGCATTTCAGAAGGAGTCGACGTTTTGCAGTGCTCAAAGCCAGGATCTTCCAAGCTACCCCTCAAGCGCGTCGAGTCCTTCATCAAGGAACAGGACCTGGTCGTGCTGCCTGCTGACAAAGAAGGCGGCTTTGCGATTCTATCCTGTGTACAAGTCCAAGGCTGACGAAGCCGTGTCTTCTGTATTTAACTGCCGCAACAAAGTAATGATGTCAAAAGTAAAAGCTAAAGCGAAGAAGCTATGCAACAAGTTAAACCTTACCAAGCTGGCTAAAGAAATAGGCGATGCACGAAAAGATTTTTTAGGCGTGTTTTTCAGTGCAAAAACCCATAAACCGGAAAAACCATTCAGGGTGATCATCTCTGAAACTGGCACATGGCAAAAAACGGTTTCAATGTACTTACAAAGCAAACTTAACCTTTTACCGCTTGACGACACCTTTATGGTTAAGAAATCTGACGAAATTTTAAATTTTGTTCGGTCGCGCTCTGATAACAGCATGGTTGCATTTTCAGTGGATGTTAAGGATCTATATTACTCGCTGCCGAACGACAAGGTGCTGTGCTGTGTAGAGGCGTGCATAGATGAGTTCGGGTGTGTTGCTTTCCAGAATGCGGCGGGTGTGTCGGCGAGCAGTTTTTTTAGAAATTTTAGCTATTTACTTGCAGTCAACGTTCATTAACTGGGAAGGAAAACCCTACCTTCAGAAAGACGGGATATGCATCGGGTCGTGCATAGCGCCAATTCTGAGTAATCTGTTTTTAACAAAACTTGACAAGGCTGTTTCCAGCCACCTTGACAGCTTGGGCGTAATCAAGGTCTTTAGATTTGTTGATGACTTTTTTATTCTTGTTAAGTGTGACCAAGGCTCACTTGAGTCAAAGGCTCATAGCATTTTAACTACCATGACAGAACATTTTAAACCGCTTGTTT
Organism: Amblyomma americanum; assembly: GCF_052857255.1. Classification (NCBI taxonomy): domain Eukaryota; kingdom Metazoa; phylum Arthropoda; class Arachnida; order Ixodida; family Ixodidae; genus Amblyomma; species Amblyomma americanum. The sequence goes on along the minus strand of NC_135500.1, from coordinate 4,211,398 downwards.
TAACATGTGAATTGCCCATCCATAACTCCATTAGATTTTTAGATATTAACTTCACCTTTCACGCTCATCACATATGCTGGGCCTACCAGCCGCGAAGCAACAAGCCGATGCTGCCATATCACTCCGCTCATTCAAAACTGATAAAAAGAGGTATTGTCAATTTATGTTTTCGAAAGCTCTCCAGAAATATTGTCCGCACATGATGACCGATAGTTTTCAAGAGCAGTCCAAGAGGTTTACTAATGCCGGATACCCCTCCCATGTTCAAGTTTCTGTTGCAGAAAAACTTGTTAAGAGAATGAAACCAGAAAATCAATGTAATCCAAACCCAGTTCCTCGTGAACGGAAAAAACTTTGTTGTATTACCTTATCTACACAAGATTTCCCACTATTTAAAAAGAATTGGTCAGCGAGCGAATGCGACCGTCGTGTTCTCGGCGCCGAAAAAACTTGCAACGTTGTGCAAACTGGGAAAAACCAACACCAACAAAGCGCGCGAATGCGCAACTAGGCACCAGAAGCCCTACGTCACGTGCGATGAAGGTGTTGTATATCAAATTCCCTTGTCATGCGGGAAACACTATATCGGCCAGACGGGGAGATGTCTGAACGAGCGCCTAATGGAACACGCTCGCAACGTCAGAAACGGGCAAGGCGGATCGCTGGTTGACCACATTCTCGCATGCAAGTCAAAACCCTGTAAGCCGTTCTTTGATAAAAGTCTTGTAATAGGAAAAAGTACAGAAAGGTTAACGCGCGAAATCATTGAAGTAGAAAAGATAAATATGTCAGGATGCTCGTGTGTAAGCACACCTTCCATTCTCCTCTCAGATAAAGAGCTCGTTTTTCTAAGAAATCGATACTGTTCGCACATGTGATTACTGTTTTCTGGTGTATAAATGTGATGCTTCAGGAGAATAAAATTTGTTGGAAGTTAGCGCTCGTGGTGTTCGTCTCTCGTCTCTTGTGCCCTCGTCTTTTGCTGCGCTACAGTGTATTGGAATTATCATAGCCACCGACTACCTAACCAGGTACGCCGAGTCCCGAGCACTTCCGTCAGGAGGGCTGCTGAGGCAGCTCAGTTTTTTATTTTGTGTATGGTGCTCCGTCACGGTGCCCCTGCCGTTTTGATCACTGACTGGGGTGCCGCGTTTCTGGCAAAGCTCACACAGGAGATCCTCCGTCTCAGCTGCACCAGCCACCGCCGAACTGCGGCGTACCACTCGCAAACCAATGGGCTGACGGAGAGGCTGAACAAGACAATGGCTGACATGATCGCCATGTATATGGAAGTCGCCCATCGCAGTTGGAACGAGGTACTGCCCTACGTTACATTCGCGTATAATGCCGTTGTCCAGGAGACGACAGGTATGTCCCCTTTCCAACTGGTGCATGGCAGACTGGTCACTACGATGCTTGACGCTATGTGGCCACACCAGCCGTCTGTCGCATAGTCGATGATTCCCGTCTAGTCTGTGAGCGCGCGGAGGAAACTCGGCAACTCGCTCGACTCCGCCTCCAGTACCAACAGCATACAGACGCTCGTCGGTACAACCTCCGTCGACGTGACGTCCATTTTTACCCTTGGGACAAGGTCTGGGTGTGGACGCCTGTACACGGTCGAGAAACCAAATGTAAAGTACTACGTGTGTCACGCATTTCTATACTCCCCACCTCTTATCATCTAGATATCATCGAACTAGAACAAGTGTCTTCATACCGCTATTTAGGCGTTCACATAGCAAGTGATCTAACTTTGTCTTTTCACATCAATTCAATGATTAACAACGCCAACCGTGCCCTCGGCTACCTTCGCCGTAACTTTCTCTCTGCCCCCACTTCCTTGAAACTTCTCTATAAATCTGTAGTTCGTAGTAAGTTGGAATATGCTGCGTCCATTTGGGATCCCTTCACGGAAAACTTGATCAGTTCCCTCGAATGAATTCAGAATAACTCGGCACGTTTCATCCTTCAGAACTATAACCGTACCGCTAGCGTAACCTCTATGAAGAATACATTACAGTTACCATCTCTTGCTAGCCGTCGAAAACACGCTCGCCTTTGCCTAATGCATAAAATAATGTATCATAACCCCAGACTGCACCGCGATCTTATACTTCCTCCATCATATGCTTCATCACGAGTTGATCATGCGCATAAAATCGGCATTCCTTTCTTTAAAACAAAATGCGCAGCTGAGTCTTTCCTTCCACGAACAGCAAAGGACTGGAAGCACCTTCCCTGAAGTACAGCCTCCATCATCGACCATCAGCGTTTTTGTTCTGCCTTAGCTATCATTGTATAATTAGAAATCAAACCCCTTGTACTAAACCCCTGTATACATCCACTCCCCTCTTCAATGCCCTCGGGCCTTGAGGGTAGAATAAATGAAATGAAATGAAATGAGGTGTCTCCGAGAAACTCATGAAGCGCTACTTTGGCCCGTATAAGCTTCTTCGCCGCATCGGAGACCTGCACTACGAGGTGCTGCCCGAAGGAATGCGGCCGTAATCTCGTCGTTCGCTCCGCCTTGAAACTGTGCACGTTATCCGGCTTAAGGCGTATTACGCGCGATAATCGCGCGCATTTCCCACTGCCTTCTACATCGGCCAGCAGGATTTCTGGCGCCCTGTGTGGTTTTCCGCCAAGTGGTTTTGTTCTCAGGTTAGCATCGGGACGATGCTTCTTTATAGGGGGAGGTAGTGTAGTGAAGAGAATGTTGAAGCGCGATTGCCACGTGCCGACGACGACGCTGCTGCTGGCGGACCTGCCTGTTCCTTTGTTCTTGTGCTCTTGCTATCACCACCTGTGCTCGCTGCCGGCCTCTACGTCAAGCAAGCTGAGACAATATGAGATAACAAAGTTCACTGCAAGAATGCATGAGAAGAACATGCAAGATGGGATTAAACTTGTCGAGATGTCCAATTTCCTTTAAATATACAAACAAAAGGTTGATTGCATGTCGCTGTTGCCTGGGACAGGCTAAAGAACCTAAAACACTGTCCATTGTTAGAGGCACAGGGAAGAGCTTTTCCATGCACGGTTCGTAGTATGAACGCACCGTCAGCATATTCAGGGCACTCAAGCAAGAAATGTTCTACAAATTCGATCAAGCCGCAGTTGTCACAAAGTGGACTGTTCGTTTTACTGAAACGTTATCGCAAGCCCTTTGTAAATGTAGCGTTGCTGTGAATTGGTAACGCGTCCCTGGCTTTCCGAAGGTGGTAAACAGACAAGACAAACGCTGCCTACGTCACCGAAGGCACTTTACACAGTCACACATGGAGGCACATGGAAACGCGCACAAAAGAAACATCGGGGCAAACATTTTACATATAGAAAAAGGGAAAATAAAACCATACAAAACATCAGACACACACTGTAAACATGTCTGTAATATAAAGGTGAACATGTACACACTGAACACATACCCGGCAAACGAAAGGAGAAAAACAACCCAAAAACACTTCACAACCCATCCGTTTGCACAGGTCAAAATTGCAAACACACCGGATAGTAGCACTGTACATTGGGCATAACCCTCCGGTAAGTTATAAACGACTCATGCAATCCGCGCCTACGTTTTAGGAGCCCTTGATGTACTGTACACGAAAGGTATGCCCTTGTAATGTTAGGAACCAAAGCAGTACCCTGCTGTTCATGTGCTTAGCCTTTGTTAATTATTGCAAGGGTTGGTGGGCAGTCTGAAAGATGAAGAATTTCCCATACAAGAATATTTGAAATTTCTCAACAGCCCAGACTATCGCCAAACGCTCGCGTTCAACGCTGAGTAGCGAGATTCGCGAGGTAACAACTGTCTACTCGCATATGAGACCAGATGAAAGATTCCATCATGGTCCTGCAGGAGAACGGCGCCTACGCTAACCTCGGAAACATCTGTGCGAAGCACGAACTGCTTACTGAGAATTAGAGCTCTTAATACGGGCCTGGAAGTCAACGCGTTCATGAGCTCGTCAAAAGCGGCTTGCCGCTGTAATGCCAAGAGACGAGGTTGCATTCATTTTTGCGTGTCATCTCCATGAGCGGTTGCACTTTGTCGGCATAGCCAGGGATGAAATCTCGGTAGTATCCGGCAAGCCCTAAGAAGGAACGCAAGTTGTTCTTCGTCTTTGGAAGAGGTACGTTGACAAGCTTTTCCACCAACGTTTCAAACGATCGGATGGTCTCTTCCCTAAGCTGGTGTCCAAGAAATAAGTTGTTAGTGGCACCGATTTCACTCTTGTGCAGCTTGATCGTGAGGCCGGCCTCGAGCACCCTGCTAAATAGCCTGTTTAAAGTCCAATTGTGTTCTTCCCAGGAACAGGTCGCTACGAGAACATCGTCGATGCTATGAACGACATTGTATATGCCCTGTAGCAGAATGCGCATCAGGGGAGTAAAGATAGCCGGTGCTTTCTTAATTACAAATGGACCTTTCCACTGCATTAGCAGTTTATTGTGGCTACTCGGCAAAAGAATGAGGCCATGATCTCCAACCCTTAACTGCCGCTTCTTGCTGTTCCTGTCATAGTATCTCTACTTAGACTGCTGGGAACGCAACAGATTTTGATTTGCCGCTCTCACAGTTTGCTCGAGGCGTTCTCTTAGGTCGAGAATGTAACCATAGGTCGTCTTCGTGTCTTCTCCAGCTCTTCCCTTGCCCAAAGCTCTCTGAGGACTTCGGGCGGTCCTCGCACATGTCGACCAAATATCAACTTAACCGGAGAAAACTCCAGACTCGCAGACTCGCCTGCGGCACCTCTGTGTATGCGAAGATAAGCGGAGCGATATTAAGATCCCATGTTTTGGGCTGCTCCCGACTGAGCTTCCGCAGCATCTGCTTGATTGTGCCGGTAAATTTCTCCACCATCCCATTGCACATTAGATGGTAAGGGTTCGTACTGAGATGTTTCATCGCCAAGAGATCATTGAGCTCTCTCATCATCTCGGAAGTGAAACAAGAGCCTTGATCACAGAGGATCTCTCTCGGAAAACCTAGTCGCAGAAACATCTCCACCAAACTTTCTACCACAGTCGCTGAATCTATCTTTGGCAGAGCCACGGCGTCGGGATACTGCGTGGCAAAATCGACGAGAGTGAGAATATGTCTATTCACTTTCACTGATGTGGGCGACAGCAGACCGACATTATCGACAGCGACCCGATCAAATAAAGTGCCGATAAGAGGAATGCGTCCCAACGGACCCCTCCCTACTTTGCCTTTTGGGCACGTCCTTTGGCAAGTGTCGCACGACCTGACATACCTCTTAATATTCTGCTGCACTCCCGGCAAGTAGAATTGTTCCAGAACTCGATCTGCAGTCTTCTTAATTCCCTGATGCGGGCTATCGTGGGCAAGGCTTAACACCTGCGATTTACAACCAAGGGAACGAAGCAGCGCAAAAACATGCAATCATACAAGAAGGACAAGACACGACACGAGCGCTAGTGTCGTGTCTTGTCCTTCTTGTGTGATTGCATGTTTTTGCGCTGCTCCGATCCCTTGGTTAAAAAATGCACCAACTAGCCCAAAAAGAAGTTTTACTACCGATTTACAAGGCTTTGGAAGTACTATATGTTGAGCCACTCTGCCGGAAGCGAGATGATAGAGGCGGTACAGTAAACCATTTTCAAAAGAATACCAGTGCGAAGCGCCGTGCTTGCCATAGAACACTTTTCCTACTTTCACCCAACACGCCTTGAATGACTAATCGTCTCGTTGCTCGGCTTCTATCATTTCTTTGGTGAACCTTATGGTACCAGTGCTGAAAGCAGTACTTTCTCTCCTTTGTGCAAAATCTTCCTTTCTCGCCAGCACCACTTTTGAGTCCTCGTCCTCACCATTTTCACTGGCGACATCGTCACTGATTATGCCACGACATAATTTAGCAACGCCCTCCAATTTCTTTCAATTAATGTCTGGATTTTGCGGCTCACGCGCCTACTGCATATTTCCAATTATGGCATCGTATAGCGGTGTCTTCATGCATTTCATAGGGCCGTGCCAGTGAAACAAGGGAAAGCAGTATAGACTTCTGCCTCGGGAGCTTCCAGACTACTGCCATCAACAAGGAACACCGTAGATGTCGAGCCAGTGAGAGCTCAATCAGGAACTAGGACCCTCCGCACCACCACTGTATTGCTCTTCGTGTCCCGTAAAACACGTACGGGTTGACCTCGGAGCTCGCCCTCTAGTACAGGCATATGTTGGGTGTCTGCGGAATTTTTCCGAACAAGTCCGACCCCCACCTTATCCCCAGCTGGTTCAAGCCTATGTGGTGTTGTGGACACAGTTTCAGGCGCAACAATCTCTGGCTGAACACAACAGGACGACTGCTTCTGTTTTTCGTGATCTCTTGAGCAGGAACTTACATCATGCCCTGTTTTTCGACAATAAACGCAGTAAAGCTGTTTTGGCTTAGATCAACAATCCGCAGCCTTACGTCCAGGTCGATTAAAAATGAGGCATCTTCCTGACTGTCTACCTGATGGAACATTCTCCTCCATCGGAATGCCCACCTCGAATGATTCTTTGCACGAAGACGAAGTTTCTTTGCCGCTCGGCTTGTAGAAAGTTGTCTGCCGCCTCAGTCATTTTGTCCAGCGTCTTGTACTCTCCCGTATGAAAATCCCCAGACGACTATGACAATTCCTCACGAACTGTTCGGCCTTCACCAACTCACGCGGATCATTTTACGTGTGGCCGTTCTCGACATTTCGACCCATTGATCGAAAAGACTGAGCAAGCGTGCTGCGTATTGCTTGCCTGTTTCTTTATCTAGCGGCTTACTTTCAAGAAACCTTTCGAGATAACCGTCTGCTGTGAATCAACATGTTGGAGCAGGGCTAACGTTGCCTTATCATAATCCATTGAATCTGCGGAAGACAATCGACCGAACACACGGAGAGCCTCCTGACAAAAGACAAACTGAGTGCTGTAGCCCATTTTTCCTTGGGCGAGCTGTGCCCTTCTGCGATGTGCTCAAAACGTTTGAGGTATGCATCTAAGTCATCCCTGCGATCGTCGAAAGGTGGAGTCAATTTGTGCGGGCTGCTGAGGGCCCCGGTGCGGGTTCTAGATTACTCCCACCAGCTTGTGCGGGCCTTAATTGGAGCTGCAATCTACGCTCTTCAGCTTCTGCTAGCGACTTTGCATGCTCGCGTTGAGCTTCTGCTAACAACCTTGCATGCTCGTGTTCGGCTTGCGCTTTACGCTCTTCAGCCTCTGCCTGAGTCTTTTCATGCTCGCGTTGTGTCTTGGCGTGCTAGCGTCCGGCAGCACGTGCAACGGGTTCCTTCTCCAGCTCAGCGGCCACCCACGAGGGCAGTTGGGCATCTTTCAACCCAACTCTTTGCTTAATTTAATTAATTCCTTTAGCGCGCTCATCAGTTCCTTCTTCTTAAAAAAAATCCCTCAGTATAAGTTACACGGTTTCGTCCTGTCGCGAGGACGCCAATTGTCGCGAATTGTGAACGCGTCCCCGACTTTCCGAAGGGAAACACTATCGCGTGCAAGTTCGAAAAGAGAGACCAAGAGAACATAAATATATAGTGAGGCAATAAAAAGAATAAAAATAAAAGCGCCTCTGCCTGTGCCACAAGTATAACAGGCTTAAGACCAAGAGAACAAAAAGATCAAACAAAACAAAACGAGCCCATATTTATACTTTAAAGAAAAAGGGCCAACAAGAAAGCGATACACCAAGAAACACCCGCCGCGGTGGCTCAGTGGTTAGGGCGCTCGACTACTGATCCGGAGTTCCCGGGTTCGAACTCGACCACGGCGGCTGCGTTTTTATGGAGGCAAAACGCCAAGGCGCCCGTGTGCTGTGCGATGTCGGTGCACGTTAAAGATCCCCAGGTGGTCGAAATTATTCCGGAGCCCTCCACTACGGCACCTCTTTCTCCCTTTCTTCTTTCACTCCCTCCTTTATCCCTTCCCTTACGGCGCGGTTCAGGTGTCCAACGATATATGAGACAGATACTGCGCCATTTCCTTTCCCCCCAAAAAACCAATTATTAACACCAAGAAACACACACACACAACACGCGTACAACACTAGAGAATAAAAGGAAAGAGTTCACCAGGTACTGAGCATCCCAGGTGAAGCGGGGATGCCTTGCAGACAGGGCGAACGCGGGTCGATGTAGTGCGACGCGTCGCTGGCGATGCATTGAAGGAAGCGGCGGAAGGGAGCCAGGTGGTAGTAGGAGAGGAGAGGAACACACTGATACGATGGTGGTTTCCCATCAAGAGCCTGAAGAACTTGGCAACAGCAGGAAACCGTAGCCAGGTCCCGTCGACGTGTCACGAAACGCCAGAAGCTTAAAGCAGGCTACCCAAGGTTGCCTTTAGGCAGCACGGACCCTTAGTCCATCAGCTGCCACCTCCACACTTGCAAGGAACGCAGTGGGCTTGCGTCGGTGATCCAATGGAGATCACGGCAGCATGGACCCAACGTCCGACGGCTGCCACCTCCACGCTTGAACGACCCGAGCTCCGCTGCCCTGTCTTCCTTTACATCTCGGTTTTCTGACACGTCAGCTCTTCGCTCCTCGTGCTCACCATGCTCTTTGTCGCCGCCGCCTCGCACACACCCTTCACACGCGGACACGCGCAACGCTGGGCTGTCAAGCGCAGCGCTCCGCTGTCCTACGCTCCTAGTCGGCGCACCGCGTTCAAAAATCCTCCGAGGATTTTTTGTATACCTCACAAGCGTTCAGGCGAAGTCAGTGGTAAAGTGGTTCCAGGTGGTGAAGAATTCTGGGTGGGAGTCTTGATCTGAGATGTGTGTCGAGTGAGTAAAGAAACTGGTAATGATGTGTCGGCAAGCTCCAGATCCAATGCATTTCTTCTGAAGCAAATATTTTCGCCATTTGGGACACATCAAATTTTTCCTAAGGTCCGAACGTACCTCCGATGTTGGTGGCCTTTACAAACCGCTTGATCTGGTTTTTCATTGGCCAAAATGCCACAGTCTGCTGGTATCCACTGCAATGCTATGTAGTGGCCTGCAGCAATAGCCAAGTTATGTAGTGTAGTGTGACTAGTTGAACCATCGGTGAAGATGTATGTTGCGTATATTCGTCGGTTAAGTAGGCGAGAGTAGATTGTAAAAGCGCTGCCTGAGGCACACGATTTTTGCGTGCACACCCGGAACAAACTTCTTCATCTTTCGAGGCGAGAGTGCCCAGGGAAAAAAGGTCAGAGACAGTAGTTTATGTGGGTGATTAATAGTAGAGACGGCCAAGCGCTGCACAGCTTGGCCAAAGCCAGAGTTAGAGTGAGTTAGGTGAACACGGTGTAGGAACTGCTTTTTCCCTTGGAGGACATGGCGGAGATGGGTACGCATAATTTCCTGGGAGGCAATCACATCCAGCGGGAGACAGCCTGCTTTCGCTACTGTTCCTGATGCAGAGGACCACTTTGGAAGACCAAGACATATCCCCAGGCAGTTGTTTTAAGTGGCCTCTAAGGTCTTCTAGCTTGTTGGAGATAATCTCCGAAGCACCGGTAGACCGTAGCGCAAGGTTCATTAAACGTGGCTTTTTCCAGCAGAACCAATAACCAGCAGTTGCTGCCCCACCATGTTCCCGCCGTGGATCTGAAAACTTGCAGTGCTGCACTGATCCACTCGCGCAGTTGTTTGATCTGAGGTGACCGCGAGAGATTACTCTGTATGACAAAAGCTAGGAATCCCTGTGATCGTACATGAGGTAGTGACCGCCCACCTAGGCGGAGTGGATATCGAGCCATCGTTTTTCTGCTAAAAGCCATGACAACACTCTTTTCCAGAAAGAGACGAAGGCCTCGGGGAGCCAGGTACATTGAGGTATGCAGTAACGCTCTCTGAAGGCGTTGCTGGGTAAATAGCACGAGCGTGACGCGCTCCACACGCAGATATCATCTGCATAGATCGTTATGTGTACTCGTCGCGGAAGGTTTTTTGTTAACTCTATGATGGTAATGTTGAACAGGAGAGGGATCAGCAACGCTCCTGGTGGTACACCCCTCTGCACTGCGTGAATTAGTGGTGGGCGATTTGGAATGCTCGTAAAAATTTGCCGTTATTTCAAATAGTATCCAATCCACTTGTACAACCTTTCTCCGAGGCCAAAACTGGCTAAGGTAGCGAGAATTTCATGGTAAGAAACAGAGTCCAAAGCGGTCTTGATGTCGAGAAATGCGGCTGTCGATATATAGGTACTCTTCAAGTGATGAGACGGGGGCAATAACATTTTCAGTCACAGACCTGTTTTGACAAAACCCATTCATTTATTGGGGGTATTCATTGCGGCTTTCGAGGAACCACGTGATGCGTTTGGAGGTCATCCGCTCCATGGGCTTACCTACGCAGCTCAGTAGAGCCATGCGCTGGAAGGACGCGTAGCTTGTTGGCTGCTTGCAAGATTTCAAAGCAGGCACAATTTTCGCCGGCTTCCATTCCGTGGGGACCTCACCAGTCATCCAAGAAGAATTATACTATTCCAGAATTCGAAGAAGGGAGTTATGGGGTAGCTTTGCGATGACATCATAGGTCACTGCGTCATAACCCGGAGAGGTGCGTATGTTAGATTCCGCAATAGCTGTGCATAGCTCTTCAGTTGGGAAAGGCGCGTCCAGCGCTGTCACCGACGCCTCTGGGATGCGTGACTGGCCACCTTCAGAGAGTGTCGAGACCCTGACCCCGCTGACAGTAGTCTGCAGTATTCTTCTGAGACTTCTTTTAGGGATTTACGTTCATACCGAGAGAGGGCAGCGAAGGGGTGAAGCTGTAGGAGTGGACTGGGCATACCTTTAACGATGTGCCAAATTTTGGTTACTGGTTGGCGCGCATTGAGCGTAGAACAAAAGTTACGCCATCTCGACTTAGTTTATCCAGGCAGCGCCAGATGTGGCGTTGTGCCCGTCGACTTGCAGGAATGTCTTCAATGTTTTTTGCGAGCAAAGGTTTCCTTCTAGCTCTCCTACGAATAGCGAACAGCCTTTGAACCAGCTCATCATGTGTAGGGAGCCTATCATTTTTAGCTGTAATTCTTTGTGCTGTGTGCTATGTGCTAAACGCTGTGCTATGTAGACGAGAAGTAGTAATAAACTTTTCGCGCTGTCTTACACCTGTGGCATGAAATGGCACACTGTACTCGTGTATTATGTGGCATGCTAGTCTTCGATAGGCTTTCACAGCTAATGCTAGTGCTCTCGGGAGACGTTGAGCTTAACCCGCGACCATACGAATTTTCTTACTCTTCAGCGACTAAAAGAATGTCACTCAATTATGCGTTCCGAATCTCACCAGCTGAAAACAACTCAAACCTGTCATTAAGAACTACTGACTACACTATCAAACTGAGTAGCTGCACTCAAATCAGGAGATCTAAAAACACCCTCACTCTCAAAACAGAGCGCCTATTTTAAGTAACATTTTTCTCTCAGCCGTTGATGAAGTTTTGGACACTGTTCTGGACAAATGGAAAGTTCTGAAGGTATTTAGGTATGTCGATGATTTTCTGGTCGTCTTATACCAACAGGACCCATCGACATACCCTGACACCATGAATGATATTCTAGAAGTATTTAGACAGCAAAGCCATGGATTGGAATTTACCTGTGAACATCCCGAAGGCCAAAAGTTGCAGTAAGCGCTTGTCCGTGTCACTTCTTACGGCTTGTCTCTGTTGGCGCTTCTTTTCTTAGTAACATGCACCAACTAGCCCAGCAAAAAGTTCTACTTGAATACCTTTCTTATACAGTGGGCACTTCGTTACGTGTTTCCTCTCCTACGGCACAACTGTCTGCCCTCGTCGCAAACATCACATGGTCAACTTGCCGTGCCAGGTACATCGCATTCTGTCTCAAGAAGGGCCTGGTTCCAGGTGAATTCGTCGCTCTTTTCGGTGCCGTTCGGCCTTCCTACGGCCACGTAAAGCGGATGTGTAGGATCTTACGATCGGAATTGTGGAGGTAAGTGCGGCTCTAATACGACTGTCTACGTGTCGCATGTAACACTAGAAACCGTGATTGGATCGCCGAGGAAACGTTCCGGGCATACAGGAAGCTCGCAGCTCAGGCTGTAGAATTCTGGTGGTGCCATATTCTAAATAACACACCTAAGGCATCTGACAAGAAGGACTGCAGTGCTGAAGTCAAGGTACTGGGGCAGGCGCAAGTCACGGAAGAAGTGAGCCGGTTTCTGGCGAAAGGACCGAAGTTAAGACTTGCACCTAGGACTGTGGCTCACGAGCTTCTGCCATTGAACAGGCGTGTGTCTGGGAAGGCTTCGCCGGAGAACCGTGAGAGATGCCTGTTGGACGGAGTAGACGCTCTGTCAAGGACAGCTTCGGAAAAATCTCCAGGGGGCCAAAAAGAGTTCAACACCGTCGTCACTTTTTTCAAGGACAGAGGTCTGCGGTTATTACAAGCAGACAAAGAAAGAGGTTTCGCGGTGGTACCACCGGGATGCTACAAAGAAAACACCTGCGCTGCAGTGGAAAAGAATTTCGCCGTGACAAGTCTCAAGCCGGGAAAAGTGAGATCTCGAGCAGTCACCCTCTGTAGGAACCTGGATTTGGAAAAGATTGCAAATGCTATAAGTAAGTGCAAGGAAAAGACTCTAAGCATGTTTTTCACTGCCAAGACTCATAAGGTAGATGTACCGTTCTGTTGCATTGTGAGCGAGCGTGAGTCTTGGCAACGCTTTATTAGCCAATTCCTATTAAAACATCTGAATTCACTTGTTGTAGAGTATCCCTTTGCAACGAAGAAGTCAACTGATGTAATAGACTTTCCTCAGACTTGTGGAACTATAGGCAGCGTTTTCTCGGTCGATGTTAAGGATCTTTTTTATTCTATTCCCCACAAAGAATTATTCCTAGCCGTTCAGTATTGTATCGAGAAATAAGGTGCGGTGTGATTTCAAAATGCAGTGTGAATGTCAATAGACATTTTTCTAACGTTGTTGGAATTCTACCTAAGCGCCACGGTGGCCGAATTTGAAAATCGGGTCTACATTCAAAAGAAAGGTATTTGCATAGGTTCTTGTGTGGCGCCTATTTTAAGTAACATTTTTCTCTCAGCCGTTGATGAAGTTCTGGACACTGTTCTGGACAAAGGGAAAGTTCTGAAGGTATTTAGGTACGCCGATGATTTTCTAGTCGTCTTAAAAAAACAGGACCCATCGACATACCCTGACACCATGAATGATATTCTAGAAGTATTTAGACAGCAAAGCCATAGATAGGAATTTACCTTTGAACATCCCGAAGGCAAAAAGTTGCAGTAGGCGCTTGTTCGTGTAAACTTCTTACGTCTTGTCTCTGTTGGCGCTTCTTTTCTTAGTAACCCAATAAATATAGCAGCTCCCTATTAGTTAAGAAGTTCCAATCAATCCTGGTCACGTAACCAGTTAAACTTTCCTCTACCCTTCTCTGATAGTGGTGGCCGTATTGGGCTGATCGGTTGCTCGTCGCGAGCGGTGAATGATGATGGCACGCTGGTCGGTGATAGAAAATACACGGCAGTTAGCAGTACGAAGAGCCTTCAGGTCTTCGTCAGCTTGTCTGGCGACACGTTGCCGGTTGGGGCCGCAATTCCAACTTCTTAACAGAAAACTTATTTATTAAAGATGGGATTGAAATACAAGGCAGGTGAGAATAAGGCAGTTGAAAAAAAGGCTGTTTAAAAGCGGCCGAGACTGAGACTCGGCGCGCTGCTTGTAAACTCTGTTTGTAGCGGGTTTTAACCCCTTCGATAATTGGGCGGAGCTTTACTAAACCAGGTCTCGCCCAATTTGAACCAATAGCAGTGCAATAGCACTAGCACCGTACATACAAGTGGGCGGAGGCCAGGGCTCACCAGAGACGACCCAGTGGACCCCGCACTCCCTGTAACGTGCAGGCTGCGTGGTTTCGCGTACGGAGCTCTCTGCATGTGCATTCCATTGAGGCGCCACGCATCGGCTTTGCCGTCTCCGCTGACAGCAAAAGGAATTTCTTCAGCGGGAAAAGGTCGTCGGACCCCTGCGACTCTGACAAAACAGTTCAGGGTCCTTCTCCCGCTTTCCCACGGCTTTGGGCAGCGTCCGGAACGCGCGATGCACTGTCACCGTTCTGCCCCTCGTGCACTGCTGGTCAGCAGGGGATGAGTCGGCGCCAGGGCCGAAAGGATAAGCGCGGGTAGCCGGCATCGAGGCACCCTATGCGCGGGCGTCGGGCCTCTCAGCAAACCCCCTCTATTTCCCAGGGAGATGACCACTCCCGGGAAAAGGTGCGGGGGGGAGGGGAACTGCCCATCGGCGCCGTGAGCTTCTAACTTCACACTGCTTATGTCATTTTTATCGTAGCTTTATTGTCTTCCAACTGAAGCTAAACTATATAACCCAAATAAAACACAAACAATAATTTTTGCTCAAGAGGAGTACATTTAAGCTATTTTTGGCGTTGTTTCTGTCTAGAAAATGAAAACAGATCGTTTTACATGCATAATTTTATTTCGCTTCATTCCTACATGCTCGTATAAAATAGAGAAAAAGCATTGGCTTCCTACCTCGTACCGTTTTCAAGATAATAGTGCCGTCGTAACAAAAAATCTGATTTTGAGATAAATGAGGTTAAAGTAAAAGTAACTTCACTAAGAAGTTTTTGCTTTGGCAACATTCGCTTACCTATTTATCCCATAAGCGCAATGAAATCATATTTTTGTTTTCTTACCGCACATTTAGTTTTGTAGGCTTTTTTTTCCTTGCTGTGCTACTCATCTTAAGGAGGAAATTTGACGCTGGTCAACTTCTCTCAGCTGTCACAGAGTATCAAGACTTCAAGTTATCTCAAACGCCCCTAGAACCTTGGCTCTTGCTATGTTGCCGCCTTTGAATACTATGAAAGCATCCACTGTTGATATTCTTAGTGCTTATAGTACAAAAGTGGCATTTTTTGGAGCTTCCTCCCAGACTGAAGTTTATTGAATTGAACTTTTTTTGCATCGTATCACATGACACCGTAATCGCGCGGAAAAAAAAGGCTGCCACAATCTGGAAGACGTTGAAGTAATGAGCGTTAGCTTTATTGGCCATGCGTAAAACGAAAGTCTTTCCGCATATAGCGGGGCCAGTGAAAAAAAACCCCTGAGCGGTTCGCAAAAATAACATAACACTCCACGTAGCGGAGCGATCGACGCCTAGCGCCATCTATCAGACAGGTTACAATGCACGTCTACCCGTTGTCCAGTTACACCCTCTCAAGATACGTCCCAAACGGAATTTTTTTGCTTGGAGGGCCAAGGTGAGCTTAGAATTCGGCTCTCGGTGCGATATGGTAACGCTTCTTTTAGTTCTTGCATGCATACAATGTTTAGCTATTATTTATTCGTGGTTTTATTGCTATACCACAACCCATAGGGCTTTATTTGCCTACAAAGTTCGGTACACAACTGGCCCCTGATGGGTGCCTCTTGTGGGACTATATGTAGCGGGACGAATGTATGCATACATATCAGTCCCGTAACGGGACAGTTTTCGAACACGTTATAGGCTATATTTTGGGAGGAGGGTTGAAGAGGTTTGAGGAGGAAAGGGATGGGAGGACACAACCACTTTTATGGCCGCCATCTCGGATTCGAGAAACCGAAACTATGCCGCCATTTCTAATCTGGCGTCAAACTCACATAGTTCCACCTGTATCCACCATATTGAACCATGGCATCTTCATTGGCACGCGGCAGGTGGTTGTTTCTGCTAATGCAATTGCCGATGGCCCTACAAGTTCCAATGCAAGATGTGCTGTTTTCTCGTTGCTGCCACAGATGGCGCTGTGATCTCAGGGTGGTAGCAGACCCCGCGAAATCTCGAAACGTGAAAAGTAAGGGCTAACGCTCTTAAAAGTTGTCTCAACGACAACTTGAGAAAGCCGGATGCTCGCATAATGACTTCACGCAGGAGTGTCAAAACAGCGCAGTGCAAAAACATATTAAAACAGCAATAACAGTGGCAGCGTGTTCACAAGTAATATAGGTTCGCATACGCCGCAAGAGCGTCAAACGCAAACAGCCAAATCTGGCCAAGTATTGAAAGCAAAAATGCAAAAATCAATTTACAGAGAATGCCCATAACAAAGTTCAAAAACAAACCGAACAAAGCAGCATACGCTCTTGAAATCTCACTGTTGCAGGAGTTGCTATTATTGGCACGTATTTTGTTTGTTTACAAGCCAATGCCAGCTTCAGTCATGCCTTTGGCAGGGGAGGGAAGCGCTATAAACATGAACAAAATGAAGACCATAAAAATAATTACAAGGACTCCAAGAACAGCACTAGAAATACCAGAAGAAATGTTTCATTCAAGACGGGTGAAGACAAACCTGCCAGTCCAAAAAACAATTAAACATTTCTTAATGCGGACAAGTTTCTCAGAAAATGCCAGAAGTATGTAATGAATAACAAACGAAAATTGACAGGGACGGAGGAAACCAACCGACCTGCCCTCTAATATTCAATGCAAATTGCGACTCTTTGCGGACGATTGTGTCATCTATAATGCAATAAGTAACCCAACCGATAACCTCACTTTGCAACTGGACCTTGACGTTATTGCATCATGGTGTGAAAAGTGGCAGATGCCTTTAAATCTTACTAAGTGCAAATCGTTGTCCTTCACTCACAAACACACCTTGACGAATCACACTTACAGCATTTCATCAGTCCCTATAACCGTTGCAAAATCTTACAAATATCTAGGTGTACATCTCACATCAACACTTTCTTGGGTCACCCACATTAGAACCATTTGCTCCGACACTTCACGCACACTTGGCTACCTGAGAAGGAATCTGAAATCTGCATCCCCTAACATAAAACAACTCGCGTATGAAACATTTGTGCGGCCAAAATTAGAGTATGCATCATCCATCTGGCACCCATGGCAATCGTATCTCACCATCGAATTGGAATCAATTCAAAATCGTGCAGCTCGGTTCATCACTTCATGTTACTCAAGAGAAGCCAGTGTCACCGCCCTCAAGCAGTCCCTCCGTCTCTCAACACTGGAATCACGCCGCGTCGTTTCCCGCCTATGCTTACTTCATACATATTATCATAACACAAGATCACGGCACGCTCTATTAACCGCCCCACTACGAACGTCCTCCCGGCTTAGTCACGGTAACCAGATAGCACGCATCAGTGGCCACACGTCAGCTTACAACAACTCATTTTTCCCCAACGCAATAGCACTATGGAATTCACTGCCTAACGACATCGCTGCATGCACTGATCACAAAACATTCCGCGAGAAAATAAAAATTCACCTCACATAAATCTTGATCACTTCTGCGCTCTTTTGTAGCGAGTATTGCTTGACATATCTTTGTTAAATGATGTATCACTTTCTGGAAAACCCTGATATGACTACAACCCCTTTTATGTTTGTTTGTATGTTTGTTCTTTTTATTGTTATGCATGTTCCCATCATCGCCGTTGGAAACCAATATGCCCCCCCTTATGTAATGCCTTCGGGCCTTTAAGGGATCAAAAAATGAAATGAAATGAAATGAAGTAACAATGGGAAAGAAAACGAAAACGCAACATAGATAGCAATGCGCAGAAACGTCTTCGCAATGCTATTGATAAGCTGATTATTTTGAAGCTGGCTGCATTAAGGTAAATCTTCTGGTCATCAAGCCAAATAAGCAACCTTGAAAGTCTGTTTTATATGATTTGTTGTCCATAGGTAGTGTTGAATGCTTTTACTCGCTATAATTCGCTATATCGGGTGGTGAAAATGGGGGTAGTTTGCAGATTGGCAAATGTTGCCAAAGAACCAGATTCGATAATGAAGTTGCGCTTGAAGTTTGTCCAAATTTGGTACTTCTGTAGCTTCGCGACTGGCATTACTTCATAGTTAAGGAACAGTTCTTGGGTGCTAAAGCATGTTGCCACATTTTCAACGTTCATAAACAGCGTTTTTGTAGCAAAAAATGTTTTTGAAGCTTCCTTGAGTTGTGTGTGGACACCCAAACTTAATTGCAATCATTAATTCTAGAAGAGAATAAAGTACTATGATTCAGCATCATTATCGTTTGTGGCAGTAGGTATCAATGCTGCTAAACGAGTCCTATTATGTGTGATAGCTGAGTGGAACCGTATGTACAAGCGCATTCCAGAAGACATTCTCTTGAAAGACAACACCTGGCGCCGTAAATGTAAGTATGAGCTCGATAGGCAGGGATTTTAATAAGATTTATTGATTGACTATATAGCCGTTTTACTTTACTATAGCCGTTTTACACAAGAACAAGGATGACGAAAGGGCGGAGGTTTTCAGCGCCCCGCCCCGTCGTCCTCCTTGTTTTTGTGTGCCATTCGTGCGCTGTGTGCTACAAGCATGGAAACAAACCAACTCGCCCAACAGCAAATGACATTCATCGAACCGGGGAATTCTGAAAGGGAAAAAAAACGGCCAATAATAGTTAGAATGGACCTTTTCACGGCAAAATAAAGCGTGCTTGGATGAGGCCATAAATTGAAAAACACAGATTACGTTATAAGACAGGACTTTGCATTCGGCACTCTAATCCCTTGCTCGAAATTGATAGAATCTTAGAGGAACTGAGGATTGGGCGAGTTGGTGGTGATCCGTCGTATTATGGGCCTGTCACGCTAGGCCAACAGTCGGCCGATTTGGTCTGCCAAAATCATGTCATCGTGGTGTCTGGCTCTATGTCACACTGCGCCGACTAAAGCAGTCGGCCGACTGTCGGCGTCGGCGCCAGGTCTCCCACAAGACGGCAGTTGGCCGATTGTCCGCCGTCTTAGTGCAAATAATTATGTTAAAGAATTGAAGGCGTCTAAAAAGAAATTTTTTTCTTCTGATCTGCTATCAATATTACAGTCAAACCCAGGTAAATTCTGGCGAATTCTCTCCCCCAAAAGCCATACTAAGCAGTTCGAACTCTCAGGAGATGATGACCAACCGGTCGAGTTAGATCAATGCGCGACGGCTCTTAACAAGTATTTTTCATCAGTGTTTTCTTCCACTAACGCTATTGTTCCTTCCATGCATGACTTTCCAGTGACTTCAATGCCAGAAATAGAAATTAATGCCGATGGAATAGCCAACTTAATTAACTCCCTCAAACTATCGTCGTCAGCTGTATGTGACCAAATTAGCACCAAAATGTTAAAGAATACTACCGCAATATCAAGTAAAATACTATACCTGTTGTTCTCACAGTCCCTAAGTACCGGCGAAGTTCCTCACGATTGGAAAAAAGCAAAAATAATTCCTATTTACAAATCAGGAGATCGGTCAAAACCAAACAACTATCGACCAATTTCGCTCACCAGCATCCCGTCCAAACTCCTTGAGCACGTAATAGCAACAAATTTAATCGCTCATCTTGAATCACTAAATTACTTTTACCCGCACCAACATGGCTTTCGAAAACTACTATCATGCGAAACACAGCTCGCCGAATTCACTCACGACATCCTTCAGTACATGGACAATCACCTACATATTGATGCCATCTTTCTCGACTTTTCCAAGGCATTCGACCGTGTTCCGCATAATGATCTGCTAGCTAAACTTGCTTTACTTGGAATCCCGCAAACATTACTTATCTGGCTCGAGCACTTTCTTAAAGGGCGCGTGCAATTTACATTCGCCAACTGTTGCTGCTCATCGCATACTGACGTCACATCAGGTGTCCCTCAGGGCGCAGGGTTATCACCGTTGTTATTCTTAATCTACATAAATGATCTCCCATCTAACACAATAACCAAACTTCGACTTTTTGCGGATGACTGCGTCGTTTATAACATCATCCATGCCCCTGAAGACACCATTAAGCTACAAAATGATATAGACACAATTGCATCATGGTGTGAAAAATGGCACATGCCACTTAACCTAGACAAATGCCAACTCATGTCCTTTTCTCGTAAACAAACCTCTATTAACTGCACATACCATATTAATTCAACTCCCATTGCCCGAACTTCCTCTTACAAATACCTTGGCGTTCACCTGACATCATCCTTATCATGGGTCACTCATATTAATTCAATATGCTCCCAGGCCTGCGACGGAACCTAACATCAGCACCACCTGAAATCAGACAACTAGCTTATCAGACATACGTACGCCCAAAGCTTGAATACGCCTCATCCATCTGGAACCCTTCACAAACATACCTTACAAATGAATTAGAAGCCGTTCAAAATCGAGCTGCACGGTTCATCATGTCACAGTACTCGCGTGATAGTAGTGTCACTGCACTAAAACGAGCCCTTTCCCTCCCAAGTCTCCAATCACGTCGCATCGTATCACGCCTATGCCTCCTTCATTCCTTTTTCTACCGCCCTATTAACAGGCATCCTTTGCTGCAGCCGCCATCAAGAATATCCCCTCGCCTAAACCACACTCATCCCATAGCTCCCATTAAAGGCCGCACATCAGCTATGAATGTTTCATTCTTCCCAGATGCAATAGCCCGATGGAATGCCCTGCCTGATAATATTGCTTCTTGCACAGATCGAGCAATTTTATGCACTGAATTAGCGAATCACCTGTGTCTTACGTGATGTATTCGGCTTCATCAAATAATCTGATCCTGTGTTACTATCTCCTTTAATGTTTTTAATTTTAATGTTTTAATTTTATTGTTTTGCTTTGTTTCGTTTCATTGCTTTTTGGTTTTGTTTTTGTTGAGCTGGTACCATGTGTTGTACACACTGTTCTTGCCCCCGCCTTATGTAATGCCCACGGGCCCTTAAGGCTTCAATAAATGAAATGAAATGAAACTCCCATGTCACACTAGCGAGACAGCGTGCGAGACCTCCCGCCGACTTGGCCCTTTCTCGTTCTCACTCTTCTTTTGTCATTTCCTGCTTTGCGAAATTTATGGGCTGGGACTTTTCCTTTTTAACTCTTTTAAATAAATCCCACTATAGTAAAACGAACTCATTAACAATCGTGATTATGAATCTAGGTTGAGTGCAGCCCAGTACTGAGCGGCACATATTGCTGGGTCAGAAAGGCATGGGTCGAAAAATAAATCCCCTCGTTCGCGGGTAAACAGGGCGGGAAAGATTATTTAAGGCTATAATAATAAAAAGGAAAAACATTTTCAAACACGCGGATTCGAACTAGAAACCTCTGGCGTGCGAAGCTACTGCTATGGACCTCCTTCACCCCGCGACGTCACGAAGATGCGGTGGCGCTGATGTTAGCAGCGACTTTCGCATGGTAGGCAAAACAGGTTCCGCTTGCCCGTGCCTACCGCAGCTGCCGCAGCTACCGGCGGCTGCTTCAAGCCTGTGCACTGCAGAAGCAGCATGTATTGACCAGCTGCGTCACTGCTAGATCCGCGTAGTAGCATAAAAAATATTAAATTAGCCTCGATAGGTTTCTCGCGCATAAATGCCGCATTCGGGAACTGGCTAACAGGCATTGGGCCACGGTAGTAAAGCGCGAAGTCTGGGAGTCGATAGGCACTGCCACTCAATGCACTTAATAGCATGCAAGTTACTGCGTTCATTCACCTGAACTTCAGGATAGTAGGCTGATAATTGCTCAAGGAAAAAAAAGACATGTGCAGCTGCACACGTACTTATCACCAAGCTTGAGCCGGAGTGCACGGGGCGCCGACAGGTTCACTCGCCCCC
Source organism: Amblyomma americanum (assembly GCF_052857255.1). Lineage (NCBI taxonomy): Eukaryota > Metazoa > Arthropoda > Arachnida > Ixodida > Ixodidae > Amblyomma > Amblyomma americanum. The sequence goes on along the minus strand of NC_135500.1, from coordinate 4,189,743 downwards.
AAGGAATGCGTTTTTTTTAATAGCACACCATGTTTTAATGGCGCGTTTTATGACATTTAATATTTACTTGAAACTGTTTCTTGATATGACGACGTAATTATTTCATTCGAGTAGAAAGATGTCTGGTTAAGTTGTGTCAATCTTGCGCGGTCGCGTTGGTGTGCTTAGAATAGCGTACCTTAAGTGTGCTAAACGCCATATACTTTTTCATTGCATCATGCATGTGTCATGTTTCATGAGGTAGTACATGATCGCGAAGCTTGTTTGGAAAGAAGCAGCCGCAGGCGTCCTACTGACAGACACGTGGCGAGATTGAGAGGGGACGCGGCAATGAAAAGTGTTTTCGTTATTCATGCATGCAATATGTAACTAAACTTGGTGCAAATATGAAATTCCTACGCTAGTTTCAGCAATTTCTTTTATTTAGAGCTATACCTGGTGCAGTTCTGGGTAATTATAATTAACAGCGTCGTCAAGTCTCCCCAAGGTCTCAAATAATTGAGTAGATAGTGCGCAGTTTTTTTATGCCAGTATGTACATAAACCCCTGTTCTGTACGATGACGCGATTAGATCTTTTTCTATATGATCAGTACTTACGCATGCATAGTTACATGAAAACGTTTCTTACAAGAAATAACTAACAGTACTTACTGCACGTGTAGGGAAAAAAAATCGAGAGATTTGTTACGCTCCTCAACGTCTCAGGAATAGTTTGCGACAAATGGAATCATTTGATTTTCATGCGAATTACGAAGGTGAGTGATCCAGTCGCAGAAAATGTGAGAGGTCACAAAACGAACCTTAAAGTTTATTCCCTCGTTTATGGCATCTTCGCTTTCGCTTTGGTCGAAGAAATGCGGCACTGATATCAAAGAAATCACCTCACAATTTTTGACGAGCACACTTCTAAAAAGCGTAATTTATAAATTTGTACTCAATATTTTGCTATAATTTTTCGTCACGAAACTAGACCTCAGGGCCAGGAAAGAAAATAATTCTAGAAATCAAAAATTTTCACCAAATCGACCAGCTTAACAAGAGGACAAGTCGGCCTGGCTGGTGCGTGGTCATGCGGCTAAAAACAGCGCTAAGCAAGACAGGAGATCAGGGACACGACGCTGTCCCCACTTTTCGCACAGCGCGACACGTACGTATGTCAGCAGACGATGAGCGCATGTCTGCTCCGACGAAACAAGGCCAGCGCTTCCCCTCACTATTGTCCTAGTGCAGAGTGCAAAACTAGTGCAGTGACACTAGTGCAGAGTGTCAAAACTTGTTTTACTCAATGCCTAGCGCATAAATAAACGGCAGGAACGCTTTCTACATGTTTACTACTAACCATATATACAATACAGTGGCAAACTATTGCTCTTTATAGGCCGCACGTGGCCAACGCGAGCTCGTGTACTTCAACAAATTACTAAGTTGGAAGCATCGACCATTGCTATGATTCGCAGAAACTGGAAACGTGCCTACAAGCCTTGAAAACCCGCGCTCAATACCTATCCGCGACGCCACTCCCCGACCTTTTGCCTACCACGAGCTCGCTAGCGACTGCAGCGCCACCTCGTTTGTTTACAAACATGGAGGAGGTCCATACCCACGACGCCATGGAGAGCACAGCAATCCGCTTCCTTCCTGATAAGCGCTCCGCAGTGTGGCACTCGCGACAAGTAAAGCAAGCGACCCATGTGGGAACACTCGGCCGGCGCACTGCACCGGTCGCTGCTTGCGAATTGCAGCCCCACTGCAAGGAGGGATACACGGAGCAGCAAGCATCGCTGCGCCGCTCGACTCAGGCACTCGAGCTCAAAGCATACGCTTTGCCACCCGCAGCCGTCTGATTACTGCTTGGCTTGGTGTCGAAGTTCGCACCAGAAAAGGCAAAATACCCATATTATCAGAAACACCGCCTGCTATACACGAGCAGCGACAAAGCACGCTTGCGCTAGTAGCGAACTTTCGGCAACGGCACCGCCCGCGGTCGCGCCAGGTGACGAACTGCGCTGCTGCCTGGCGCAGCGGACGCCTCTTCGCAAGTAGCCTGCGCTATTGATATCGCTTTGCTGTTAACAGTGTAATCGCACCATAAACTAAAATTATGGTCAATTTCCACGACGCCTTCGGCTGCGGAGCTAGCGGACCGCTGCGGGCGAAAGGCGAGCCGGACCGCAACGGCGGGGCAGCGGCAGCTTGCGAGGCGATTCTGGCGAGAAATTTTGCTCTTATCAAAGTTGCTGCTTTTACCAGCAGCTCGGTGTTGATCAACGATCCTCAGAAATGATACATTTGTCACATTTTTCTGTCTTAGCGCTTATTGCTTACGTCAAAAACAATCTTAAGCTGATTTTTATTACGGCGGCGGACGGGATCCTGGCTGGCCTGCCGGCGAGCAGGCTCGGTTTACTTCACGTTCGCCCCAAAAAAGACAAAACAGCCATGCTATCAGAAAGGCCGCCTGCTATATTCGAGCAACGACAGCATGCCTGCGCAACAGCCGCGCTTTCCGCAATGACGCCGCCTGCGGGAGCGCCAAGGCAACGAACTGCGCTGCTAACCGGCTCCCGTACTCGTCGCTAAGCCTAGCTGGTTTCACATCGATGCCGCAGCTCAGGGCGCTTTGGAACAAGCCAGCGCAGTAATAAAGGAACTTCTATAGTCATCCCTTTACTGCCAACCTGTCCCATAATAAAATAAATTTGTGCTCGATTTCCTCGACGGCTTCAGCAGCGGATCTAGCAGACGTCAGGCGAGCCGCACGAAGCAGCAGCAGCAGCAGCAGCAGCAGCGGGCGGCTATAGGATGAAATTTGGTTGTACCGCAGTTGTCACTTCAACCAGCACCTTGGCATTGGCCAACGATCCTCAGTAATGACACCTTTTTGGACATTCATCTATCCCAGAGCTTGTTTGAACGTAAACAAACAGTACTATAGCGGAATCGTGTTCGTGTCTCGTGAATGTTTTTGCTCGGGGACCGATCTCGCGACGACACGGTTGGCAGACTGGTTTTGTAGGCGTCGCGGGCGTCAAAGCATATCACACTACGAAGACATCTGGTCGTCGGACGCGTTGGTGTCGTTGTCGGCCTAGTGTGACAGCTTGGTCTGCCACAGACAAGGTCTGCTGACCGCGTTGGCCGATCTTTGGTGTCTTTGTCGGGTCTGCGTCGGCAGCGTGTCGGGCTAGTGTGACAGGGCCCGTAGAAACCAACGCTAGAAAACGCATACAGAGGGCCAGACGAGACACATGGAAGGCGCTGAACTTACAATTGAATTTTATTCGATAGCAAGAAGTCAATTTATACAATACACATGCACGTGTAAGGTTTTCTTGTCAATCACAGATCTACTGCAATCACCCACATGTGATAAAACAAAAAAAAAACATATTTCCAAGGCACGTGCGTTATCGTCAACCCCGCTACCCAAAATGAAGCAAGCTCATTTCCCTGCTTGACAAGTTGATCGACGTTTTGCTCACGCATCCATCGCCCTTTCTGAGAATGTGGAATGCCTCAGTGATCTCTCTTGTGCGTTGGTCATCAGGTACAAACAGCACCGTCGTGTCAACAAAAAACGGAGTACAATTACACGCAAAGCAGTGTTGTGCTACATTTCTAGTTTCTTTGCTGCTGGCGGAATTGGCATGCTCTGTGAGGCGAACATTGATACACCGCCCGGTCTGGCCGATGCATATACGCTCGCAAGACAAAAGGATAAGATATACCACACCTTTCTTACAGGTAACAAATTTGTTCCCATGCTTCATATTGCAATGTTTCTTACTAATCTTCCCCTCACGTTTCATCTGTACTGCGCAGCTCCTACTTTTCCCAGTTTATTGGGAGCAGAAAAAACCAGGCTTACTCCGTATCGGGCTCCTACTCTTTTAAGCCGGTGCAACAGGGCGTGGAGGTACAACATAACCGCCAACTTCTTTTCTTTTGGACCAGAGCTGAGTTCTGAGGGGAGCGCGGATGTCTGCAGCGTTTTAGACACTTTTTCCGCACAGGACACAATAAGAGCATATGGGTAACCTGCATCCCTGCACCTGCTGACCTGTGCGATGAGGTTGGATCCCATTGTATGGGGGCAAGATATTTCAAGGCTATACCAACGCGGTTCTTAACAATACCAGTTTTCACAAGATTAGAATAGAAATAACTGTAGTTGATCATAGGTTTCTGCCTCCGAGGGGACTACTCGCAACAGACATGCTCAGGATCAAATGTTAATTTCAAATACAGAAACTGCAAAGATCTTTGATGAGGAACTTCATGCGTAAACTCCAGTCCTGACCCATTGCGGAAAAAACATCCAGAACGTGAGAAATGCTCGGGAATGGAGACGTGCCTGGTACCAAAATATCTTCGACATAGCGGAAAATGCGAGTGTTACTTCCGTCTAGCTCTTCCTCAACAAATCTGTCAACCCTGCCTAGAAAATTTTATTAATATTGGGGGTTACTCTGGAACCTATGCAGACCCCCGATTTTTGCAAACAAACCTGACCATCCCCCTCTGCATACGTGTTGCAAGGTAAAAAACCAACAGTTTCATGAAGGACGCGGTACTAATGCCACAACTGTTTTGAAAACCGCATTCATTATTCTCACCTGTGATGCACTCTTGAACATAATGCATAAGTTGAACATACGGAAGTGAATACAAAAAATCAACGACATCACTACTAAAACCCAGGCAAGTGGCAGGATTCTCTCTCAGGATGAGGTTTGCAAGGGCTTCCGAGTTGGGAATAAGGAACGGCTCATTAACCTTAAGGGCCGAAAGGTGCTTGGAAACAAAGGTGGAAACAATTATCTGCCATGAGTTGTGCTCAGACACGATAGTTCTGAACGGTACGTTTGGTTTAGGGGTTTTGGCTGCGAATAAAATTTCTAGTAGAGAAGATTCAGCCCCTTCACCTTTCTTGCCAAACACTCGAGACTAAAACTCTGAAGTAATGCTAATGCCTTCTGCTTGCACCGAGATGGACTGGCTTTAACTGCTCTAAAATTCTTTAGCACCGCGTCATGTGCTCTCTTAAAAAACGCATTCTCAAAGAGTACTGCAAAAAATCCCTCTTTATCTGCTTGCATGACGCGCAACCGATTTTCACATAAATAGTTAACTAACGAACGGAATTTGTTACGTTGACCATTCGTACTGCCGCCACCGGCAACAGCATCAATGCACTCAGACACACATCTGGGTCTCTCCGCAACGGGGGCTTTAGACGCAACGTGACACGCGAAGGACAATTTTTCAACACCTTTCATACCAGGTTCCAGGCAATACTTCGGTCCTAGACGTAAAGTCGTGATATGATCTGGAGCCAAGTCGATGTCGCCGAGGAAAAGAAGCTTTCCTTCCGATGCAGGTCGTTTAGAAGGCTTGCGAAGAGAAGGGCGGACGGCATTCCATAAGAAGTCGGTAAGGCCCGATTCTTCAAGGATGTGCTACGGACGAAATGCGGCTGCCGTAATCCTCACCAGAACCTGCGGTGCTTTCGTGATTGGTGTAGGACCACTGAGAAAAAAGGCGAATGACGCGCAACGAAAGAAGCCACCCTTCATCATCGGTGACAGCTTTCACCAAAATGCTGAATATTGTGGCTAAACATCATCTGCTGGATGGTTTTGTTCGTCAAAGACGCCAACGTAGTCACATAGTCGTACTAACAGAAACATGGCTTAACAAAATGCTCCAGGGCTTCGAAATGTTACCTTCCGAATTCAATTTCACCATTATCGCAAATACAGGATTACCCGTAAATGGGTAGGAGTCTCATTAGTCATTTGTATTACCCTGCCATCTTCCCATATCTGTCATGACGATAACTTAGATATAGCCTGGGCATGACTGCAGAAAGGCTCGGAAAAGGTAGTGCTAGGTGTCTGCTAGACTTCACGACAGCTACCCATTATTCTCAGATTTTTGCGGCATGAGCTATTGCACATTAGGAATGAGTTTCGAAAAGCTCCAATGTGTTTATTTGTGACCTCACTTATCCCATAGTTAAGTAATTTTTGTTCTAAGTTCCAAATTGATCACCGGGAAACAACCTACAACTCGAAATAGCCCTCAATTTCATCGACATCATCTGCCTGACTGCGCCCACTACAGGCAAAGGCCTCTCATATGTCTCTCCAATTAACCGTGTCCTTTGCCAGCTGTGCCCACTGTATCCCCGCAAACATTTTAATGCCATCCGCCCACCTAACATTCTGCCGCCCCTTGTTACCCTTGCTTTCTCTTGGAAAACGCTCCGTTACCCTTAAGCACCAGTGTTTATCTTGCCTTCCCATAACATGCCCCTTTCCCCATCTTGATTTCGTCTGGGATGCCATTAAACCACGTTTGGTCTCTCACCCCCTCCGTCCGCTTCCGGTCTATTAACGTCCATTAATTTTCCCAATTTCAACCTCCCTCAATTTCGACCTGCAGCAGATGATAACACATCGTGCCACAGGAGACAACGTCATACACATTCTGTTCACATCTTGCACCGATGACGTAAGATACATAATTGTCCTTGCCGGCCTTACTGACCATAACCTTGTTTACATCAGTATCTCACTGCCATTAAAAAGCGATCACACACTAGCAAACTAAGTAAGAAATACAAAACATATGATTTTTACACTTTTAACAATGATATTGCAAAGACTTTTTCTTCTTCCGCTGCTCCTAAATAATCCGCACACCTAACTCAAACTGGCATCTGTACAAGAATGCTATATGGCAACTGGAAAGTCAGCATGTTCCTACCGTACTAATAAAATCAGATTACCGCCGTCAATCTTTCCGCAAATGTTTCAAATGTCTTTCAGACGAAAAGAAGCGCGTGTATACACAAAACGAAGCAATAGTAATTCAGCTTGGAAAAATCATCGCCCGTACGCCGTACAGTACCCCGCAGAAAAAACCAATGCTAAAATAAGTTTGCTCACACGACATTCAGTCAGTTCTTCGGTCCGAGGCGAACTAATTCTGGTGCATGCTTTCTACTAAGACACAACCTAACTATATCGAGTTTCTGGGCGTTGACGTTAAACTCATGAAAAGCAAGAATGTGCAACTGCGCTGACGAATGACTTCGCATAAGTTCTCTCTGCTGATATTGTTAAAGCTAATCTCATTAAGAGAGTTAACTGCTGGGCGATTACGTATCTTGATATCACATTCATCTCATTTAGCACAAAGGGCCGGACAATAGAGAAAAAAAAGAACGCAAGAGCCTAGTTTTCGTTATCCTATTTTCATTTGTCCGTTCCATAGCGATAAATAAAATAAGCCATCTCACTCTCTGTAGCCATGTACTTCACCTTATCTTCACACAGTCTCCGGAAACCGGGGTTGCCTTTGATGATTAGAAAATGGCTCAAATTATGCCAATTTTACAGCCGATGACCACGAAATCCCGAATAATTATTGCTCCATTTCTGTCCCAAGCGTAGCTTTTAAACAACTTGAGCACATTATTTCCTCCAGTCTACTGACTCTCATTTGTCCGTTCCATAGCGATAAATAAAATAAGCCATCTCACTCTCTGTAGCCATGTACTTCACCTTATCTTCACACAGTCTCCGGAAACCGGGGTTGCCTTTGATGATTAGAAAATGGCTCAAATTATGCCAATTTTACAGCCGATGACCACGAAATCCCGAATAATTATTGCTCCATTTCTGTCCCAAGCGTAGCTTTTAAACAACTTGAGCACATTATTTCCTCCAGTCTACTGACTCTCCTGGAATTTGTTAAATTTTTCTACCCCAATCAACACGGCTTTCTGAAGCAGCCATCATGCGGTATCCAGCGTGCTGAATTCAATGAAGATATTTTAAAGTATTTAGTCGCAGCTATGGCTTAAAAGGTAGAGCATCCGCCTCGCGTGCAAGAGGACCGGGACTCTAATCCCGGTGCCACGCAATTCTGCACAGGTTATAAAAATTTCCGCATGTCGGCGGAGAGAGAGAGAATAATGAACGGAAAGGCAGGGAACTAGGCGACGCCCAGTATGCCACCCAACGTGTGGATCAGACCTGGGGTGCCGTCTGACCTCGGTGACGAGAACTGACGACGCACTCCCTCACGACAAAAGGATTTTGGCCACCCTGCTGTAGTACTAGGCCACAACCTTCCATGAACAAACCAATTAACCCTCGGCCGTCAGTCCCCAACGGCTGCGGAGCTGCGGAGCAACTGACCACGGCGGCGGTCAGACCTGTGACGCAGTGGAGGGTGCTAATAATCTCTACCTCCGGACATGCCGCCACTGGAATCTGAACCTGGCAAAGTTCAACGCTAGAAAATTATCCGGTGAGGCTAGTCTAGAAGTGCTGTTAAAGGAACTAGAGGATATTAAATGGGATGCCCTAGGGCTCACTGAGGTTGGGAGCATATATCGTGGATGAAGCATGTACAATATTAAAAGGTGGGAACATATTGAGCCATCCTGTATTAGCGGACAGATGAGAACTAGGCGTGTGATTCATCAGTCAGGGTATAGCTGGCAACATAGAGGAATTTATAGTATTAACGAGGAGGTGGCAGCTATTGTAATGAGGCTTAAATAAGTGGTGCAAACTGAAGGTGGTGCAGGCCTACGCACCCACATCTAGCTATGATGACCAGATCTTAAAGAGCTACAATGACGGTGAGAAATCGGCAGTGAAGGAGGTAAAATCACAGTCCGCTGTACTAATGGGCGGCTTCAATGGGAAGGTAGTCAAGAAGAAGGGCGGAGACCAGGCGGTAGGCGACAATGGCATAGGCTCCAGGAATAGCAGGAAGAGTTATTAGAAGAGTTCGCAGAAAGAAATAATTTACGGTTCATGAATACCTTCTCCAAGCCAGAACACAGCAAATGGACGGGGGACCGAGAGCCACAATGGTGAGACTAAAAATGAAATAAACTTCAGACTATGCGCTCATCCTGGCGTCATGCAGCATGTGCAGGCCCTCGAAAAGGTGCGTTATAGCGGCCACAGAATGGTAAGGTCACGAATTAGACTAGACCTGAAGACAGAGCAAAAGAAACAAGTGAAGCGGAGGCCTATTAACGAGACAGCGGTTACAGGGAAAGTGGATGAGTTCAGCATATCACTGCAGAACAGATATTCCCCTTTCATTGAGAAAGACGGTCTTACCAATCTTAATCTTAATAACCTCAATATTAATAAGCTCACAGCTACCATTACGGAGTACGCCCTAGAAGTAGGTGGTAGGATAGTTCCACAGAACACTGCCAAGCGATCTCAGTGGACGAAAGGTCGGATTAACAAACAAAGCATGAAAGCGTATAACCCCACAGACAGAGTAGAAATGACAAAGCTATCAAAGTAAAATCATAAGGGCAAGGTAGCCGACAAAAGGAAGTTTAATATGGAGAGAATCCAGCGTGCTCTAAAGAGCGGAGGCAGCCTATAAGTGGTGCCGAGGAAACTAGGCATAGGCAAAAGCCAATGTATTCTTTAAGAGACAAAGAAAGCAATGACTTTAGCAACATTCAGAGGATCGTTAAAGTAGCCGAAGAGTGCTTCATAAATCTATAAAGCAGCCAAGGAAATCAGGACGTTCATTAAAGAGGCAGTAACGCACAGCACTGAGTAATTCCGCCAGTAACGAGAGCGGAAGTAAGGAAAACCTTAGGAGCAATGCAAAAGTGGAACGCGGCTGGTGAGGATCAGGTAACAGCATATCTTTTCAACGACGGAGGGTATATTGTGCTAGAAAAACTAGCCACCCTCTACACGCACTCGCTTATGACTTCGAGCGAACCATAAGTTTGGCAGGACGCTGACACCATCTTAACGCAAAGGGTACTCGACCTTAGACCATATATAAACAATGAATAAGGTGATAGAGAAATCAGCAGATTACAAGCAACTCCTATATACAGCCTTTATTGATTACGAGAAAGCATTTGGTTAGTTGAAACATCAACAGTCATGCAGGCATTCCGGAATCTTGGTGTTGAAGGCCCTTGCGTGAAAATACTGGAAGCTATCTATAGCGTGTAAACAGCTGCCATAGTCCTTCACAAATTCAGTAATACAAATCCAGTAAGAAAGGGTGTCAAACAGGGAGGCACCATATCTCTGACGCCATTCACGGCCAGTTTATAGGCGGTATTCAGAGGCGTGGATTCGGAACAGTTGGGGTTAGATGTTAACGGAGAATATCAAAGTAATCTGCGTTTCAGTGAGGGCATTGCCTTGCTATGCCACTCTAGAGACGAACTGCGAAACATTATCAATGAGTTAAACTGGCACAGCAGTACTGTGGGTAAAAAAAAATAGTATGCAGAAAACTAAAGTAATGCTGAACAGTCTTGGAGAGGAACAGCAGTTTGCATTTGGCAGTGAGGTGCTAGAAGTGGCAAGAGAATACGTCTACTCAGGGCAGGTAGTGGGCGCAGGTCTGAGTGAAGAGAGAAAAATAACTAGAAGAATAAGATTAAGGTGGAGCTCATTTGGCAGGCTGTCTCAGATCGTCAATGGCAGTTTACCAATATCCCTCAAGAGGAAAGTAACAGCTTCATCTCCCCAGTACTCCCCTATGGGCAGGAACGTGGAGAATTATGAAAAGGGTGAGGCTTAAGGAGTACGCACCGAGCTGTGGAAAGAAAAATGCCAAGTTTATCGTTAACAGGCCGGAAGAGGGCAGTGTGGGTGAGGGATCAAACACGGGCTCATGACATCCCAGTCGAAATCAATAGGTAGGAATGGGCCTGCGCCGGGAATGTAATGCGCAGACAAGATAACCAATGGTCGTTTAGAGTAACGGACTGATTCCAAGAGAAGGCAGAGGATGGCCGAAAGTTAGGTGGGCGGATGAGATAAAGAAGTTTCCGGAGATTAGGTGACCACAGCTGGCAAAGGACAGGGTCAATTGAAGATATACCAGAGAGGCCTTTGTTCTGCAGTGGGCCTACACAGGATGATCATAATGATGTGTTTACAGTATTTAGATAACCTTCTTAAGATAGACGCCATCTACTTAGCATTACATGCCCTTCCCAAACCCATTTCTCTTTCTTGATTTCGATTAGGATGTCATTAACCTGCATTTGTTTCCTTACAAACTCTTAGTCAGAAACCGATGGTCGTTAACGGTAACGGAGTGGATACCAAGCGAAGCTTGCGTAGCAGGGGTTGGCAGAAACTTAGGCGGGCGAATAAGATTAGGAAGTTTGCGGTGATGAGGTGGCCACATAGGACAAAGGATAGGGTGAAATGAAGATATATCAGTAAGGCGTTTGTTCTGCAGTAGGTGTAGTCAGGCTGATCATAATGATGATTTTACAGTATTTAGATGACCTTGTAGCGCCCTCTCTTGGGTGGCGCCAGGAACTCGGATAGCACGCGCCAACCGGCGAAGACAATGAGGACGGGACCTGGCCGTGGCTCGTGCAGCCATGGATCGCAGTTCTGTTCTGGTGTCAGTTCTAGCAGTGGTCTTGTTCCTTCTCTCCTGAGGCGTTAAGCCTACATTGGTGACCTAGGAAGAGCAATGACCAATACCGCAGCATCGACGGATCAGGACTCACGTCCGCGGGACGCCTTGTACCTTCAGCTTCGCCTCCCGCCTTTCTGGCCTCAGAACCAGCAAGTTTGGTTCCACCAGATCGAAGCGCAATTTTGCTTTTCCCGCATCTGCTCAGAGACGACGCGCTACTACCATGCCGCCTCGAGCCTTCCTCCTGACGTTGCCGGTGAGCTCTCCGACCTTCCCTCCGCCCCCATGGGTGCTACACCATATCAGCACCTGAAGACCATGGTGCTGGAGAGATTTATGCCGGCGGAACGCAACCGCCTCCAGCAGCTCCTTACAGAGGAACAAAGACCTTGGCGACCGGCGCCCTTCCCAGGTTCGGCGCCGGATGCGACAGCTTCTCGGGGAGCGCGATATTCCCAACCACTCGGCGTTGCTTCGAAAGCTTTTCCTCCAACGCCTTCCCCAGCCCATTCGCCTCGTCCTTGCGGCGGCCGGCAACGTCACCCTCGACCGCCTGGCTGAGCTCGCCGATAATGTTCATGCGGCGACCTCCCCGTCCGTCAGTGCTGTTTTGCCGCCTACAGACCCGGCGGTTTCGCGCCATAAGGTCCGTTTCGATCAGCTTGCCGCCTCAGTAGCCACACTCCGCAGCCCACCCCAAGGGACCCGGCCTCCTCGTCTCGATCATCGCGCTCTTTCGCGCCCACGTCAAGCTCGGGAGTCCCGGCCTTCCGCCTCTCCACTGGTTCCACCGGCGTTCTCGACACCTAGCGACGAAGTGTACACCGCCCTGTTTGTGGCCGGGGCAACGCCCGCCGGGATCACTAACGGCGGCGTGTGGTCCCGCCAGTTGTTCGAGCCGCCTGTTTATGGTAACTGACAAGTTCTCCGGCAGCCGGTTCCTTATGGACACGGGCGCGGAAATCAGCGTGGTTCCACCGAATAAGGCTGATCGTTCCAAGTCATCAAGGCAGTCGCTCCGTGCTGCCAACGCCTCATCTATCACCACGTATGGACTACGATCTCTCACCCTCGACTTCGAGCCTCGCAGCACTTTTCGATGAGTCTTCGTCATCGCAGACGTGGTTCACCCGATCATTGGCTCAGACGTCCTCTCATACATCGACTTGGACGTCAGCGTGCGGCATCTTTGCCTTGCCGACGGTCTGACTCACCTCTTCATCTAGAGAATCATCTCCTACCTTGCTTCCATGGGCACCCGCACACTGATACCTTCCTCTAAGTTCGAAAAAGTGTTGGCGGATTTTCAGGAGCTCACCAAGTCATGCAACCTCACTCAACGCCTAAACATACGGTGACAGACCACATCGTCACCCGAGGTCCACCCGCAGCTGCTCGACCGCGCCGCTTGTTTGGAGACCGTCTAGCTATCGCCCAACGCGGTTTAGGAGTATCACCAAATTCCCATCGAACCCTCCGACATACCTAAGATCGCCATCACGACGCTCTTTGGTTTGTTTGAGTACGTGCGGATGCCTTTACGACTACGCAATTCGGCTCAAACCTTCCAGCGATTCATGGCTGTGGTCACGCCGGGCCTATCGACTGTATTTGCGTGCCTTGATGATTCCGCATCGTCAGCCCTACGCCTGATAATCATGGGCAACACCTACGAGCTTTCTACAAGCGTCTTCAGCAGTACAGCCTGGTTTTGGACGCCTCCAAGCATGTGGTGCATCTGAGCTCGAGTTCTTGGGACATCCCATATCCTTACAGGGTATCCGCCCTCTCGCGTCCCACGTCCCAACCATCGAGAATTATCCCCAGCCAACAACATTTCGCCACTTACGACAATTCCTGGGGCTGGTGAATTTTTCAGGCGGTTTATCCCGCACTGTACAGAGCTGCTTCGCCCACTCACCAACCTCCTCTGGTCAACCGCTGTCTCGTCCTCCGCCATTTCTCGGTCATCAGAAGCCCAGGCCTCCTTTACTGCCTCAAAGCAAGCAGTCGCGAACGCCGTGCTTCTTGTACATCCGCACATCAATGCCCTTGGAAATTGATGGTGGATGCCTCCAGTGTGGCCGCCGGAGCCGTCTTAAAGCAGTACATAAGCTCCGAGTGGAGACCATTGTTTTTTTACTCTCGGAAGCTACTTCCTGCTGAGACCCGCTACAGCGTCTTCGGCCGAGAGTTCCTAGCCAACTACTCCACGATACAGCACTTTCGGCATTTTGTAGAAGGATGCCAGTTACACGTGCTGACCGATCATAAGCCACTGCCATAGTGTTCCGCACCAACTCATCGAAGTACGTGTAACGCGAACTTCGTAAGCTCGCCTATACCTCGGAGTTAACTGCCGACATCCGCGATATGAAAGGCGCCGCCAACACCGTTGCTGATGCCCTCTCTCGTATAGCCGCGGTAGACATTGCATCTCCCACCGTCGATTGGGCCGAATTCTCTTCTGCCCAACAGAATGACCGTGCGCTCGCCGCTTTTCGAGAGAACCCTCGATCTCTCCGACTACGGCTTGTACCCCATCCCTGCTCGCCTGAGACTTTGTGGTGCGATATGTCAACGGACCTTCCCCGTCCTTTTGTTCCGGCTTCAATACATCGCCCCATCTTCCATTCTCTACATGACATATGCCACCCAGGCATTCGGGCTACTCAGCGCCTTCTCATCCAGCGCCATGTTTGGCCCGGCATCAATGCTGATGTGCGCGCTTGTACGCGCCTTTGTCTGCCCTGCCAGACGACCAAGGTCTGTCGTCATATGACGCCTTCCGAAGCCATCTTACCACCTGGCCGTCGTGTCGACCATGTGCATCTCGACATCGTGGGCCCTCTACCCGTATCTCGAGGCTACCGTTATATCCTGACCATGGTCGACAGCTTCACCCCCTGGCCGGAGGCAGTCCCCCTTCCTGACATCACCGCAGAGACTGTTTCCCGCGCCTTAATTTCTGCGTGGGTATCTCGATTTGGTTGTCCTGGCATCTTGACACCCGACCGTGGACGCCAGTTTGAGTCCTCCCTGTTTGCTTCCCTTAATCATATTCTCAGCGCTAGGCATTATCGTACCACTGCATATCACCCGTGTGCCAACGGCATGGTGGAACGCCTTCACCGCCAATTGAAGGCCGCCCTAGCTGCCAGCCAAAATTACGCCACCTGGGTCGACTCCTTGCCCCATGTGTTCTTTGGTCTCAGGGTTCTCATCTGGGAGGACTTACAGTGTTCAGCTGCAGAGCTGGTGTATGGCAGTGCTCTGCGTCTTCCAGCAGACTTCTTTCCATCCCAGCAGCTCCCAGCACACCCCCGGAATTCCTTCAACGAATGCTGGACTGCGTTAAAGACCTCCGGCATACAGTACCACGTCCGTCCCGCCACCATACCATTTTCGGCACCCTGACCTGGCCACTCGATCCACGTTTTTGTGCGCCGCGACGGTATCCGAGCTCCAATAACGCCGGTCTACGACGGACCTTTTCGCATTCTCCGCCGCACCCTCCCTAAAGAACAGCCGTGAAGAGACCGTCTGCCTATACCTCCTAAAGCCGGCTTACGCGCAGACAGCACTGAAAAGACTCGCAGCGCCGCTTGACCTAGTGCTCCAGTGCCATCGCCGGCCCTCCATCTCTTTCGACTTCCAGTCTAGGCGGGGGGCCCTGTATAGCGCTCTCTCTTAGGTGGCGCCGGGAACTCGGACAGCACGCGCCACCCGGCGAACACAATAAATACGGCACCTGACCGTGGCTCGTGCAGCCATGACTCGCAGTTCTGCTCTGTTGTCGGTTCGCAGCAGTGGTCTTGTTCCTTCGCTCCTGAGGCGTTAAGCCTAGAACCTTGTTAAGATAGACGCCATCTACGTAGCATTACATGTCCTTCCCAAACCCATTTTTCTTCCTTGATTTCCAATAGGATGTCATTAACCCGCATTTGTTCCCTTAAAAACTCTGTCAAAACCCGATGGTCGTTAACGGTAACGGAGTGGATACCAAGCGAAGCTTGCGATGCAGGGGGTGGCAGAAACTTTGGCGGGCGGATGAGATCAAGAAGTTTGCGGGGATGAGGTGGCCACAGCTTTCCAAGGACAGGGTTATTTGGAGATATATGAGAGAGGCCTTTGTCCTGCTGTGGCCGTAGTCAGGCTAATCATGATTTTACAGTATTTGGATGACCTTGTTAAAATAGACACCATCTACCGAGCATTATTTGCCCTTCCCAAAAACATTTTTCCTTTTTGATTTCGATTAGGATGTCATTAACCTGCATTTGTTTCCTGACCAAATCTCAGTCAAATGCGGATGGTCGCTAACGATAATGGAGTGGATACCAAGCCAAGGTTTAGGAGCAAGGGGTGGCAGAAACTTATGCAGGCGGATGAGGTGAAAAAGTTTGCAGTGATGAGGTGGCCACATTTGGCAAAAGACAACATTCATTGGAGATATATATTAGAGAGGCCTATGTTCTGCCGCGGGCGTGGTCATGCTGAACAAACTGATTTTTTTACAGTATTGAGATGACCTTGTTAAGATAGACGCCATCTACCTAGCATTACATGTCCTTCCGAAACCCATTTTTCTGTCTTGTTTTCGATTACGATGCCATTATCCGGCGGTTGATCCCTCACCGACCCTTAGTCAAAAACCGACGGTAGTTTATTTATTTATTTATTTATTCAAGTTACCCCTAAAGGCCCTCCAGAAGAGGGTATTACATAGGGGGGGGGGGGGGTACAATCATAAGTAATCGCGATACATTTCAACAAGTAAGTGTAAAAAAAAAACGCTAATTAAAACATAAGGCATCACACAAAGAAAAATTGAACACTAACAAAAACAGCAAACATTTACACATTTCCGTCACAGCAAAGAAGCTCTTGGAATTTTTTATTGTCAGTTTCTGTGGCGATGACTGATGGCAAACTATTCCATTCAGTGATAGTACGGGGAATAAATGAATTGGCATAAGACGATGAATGACAGTTTACGCGTTTAACTTTGAAAGAATGATCACGGCGTGGAAAGAGAGCATCAGGTGACTGAAACAAATCACGGCGAAGGGATGGGTGGTGATAAAGCTTATGGAAAAGGGTTAAGCGAGCAAGTTTACGGCGATATGACAAATCTTCCAGTTCGGCACGTTTTTTTAATGCTGAAAGGCTTGTGAAGGGTGAGTAGTCTGAAAATATGAAACGAACAGCACGGTTTTGCAAGGATTCAATGTTAGTGATAACGTAGGCTTGAATAGGGTCCCAAATGGCCGCAGCATATTCGATTTTAGGGCGTATTAGAGTTATATAAGCAAGCTTTTTAACGTGTATAGGGGCGTATCTGAGGTTACGTTTAAGAAAACCAAGTGAGCGGTTAGCAGATGCTAGGGTGAGGTCGATATGGTGATGCCATGTTAGGTCAAACTGAAGGTGCACCCCAAGGTACTTGTATGTTGATGTTAGTTCCACAGTATTGTCATTTAGAATATAAGTGGTTGGAATGCGAGCTGTACGGCGAGTGAAAGATATTAGTTTAGTTTTAGAAACGTTTATTGCCATTAACCATGATGAGCACCAAGAGCTTACTGCGTTCAGGTCAGATTGTAGAGATTGGCGGTCACTGTCTGTAGTAATGTTACGGTAAATTACGCAGTCGTCAGCGAAAAGGCGAAGTCTAGATGTTACACAGGCAGGTAAATCATTAATATAGATTAGAAAAAGCAAAGGCCCTAGCACGCTTCCTTGTGGTACCCCAGATGTCACATTAGCAGAGGAAGAGTTAGAATTATTAATGGAGGTAAACTGAGTTCTAGATGACAGAAAGTCCTTAATCCAAGCGAGCACGTTAGGGTGTATATTAAGCTGTGCTAGTTTCAGTAGAAGTCTTTGATGAGGAACCCGATCGAAAGCTTTTGAGTAATCCAGGAACACTGCGTCGACCTGAAAGCCCGCGTCAAGTGATAATTGTAAGTCATTAATAAAGCCAGCTAACTGCCAGTTAACGTTAACTGATTGGACACACAGCGAGTCTTGCGTAGCAGGGGTCAGAAGAAAATTAGGCGGGCGGATGAGATTAAGAAGTTTGCGGTGATGAGGTGGCCACAGCTGGCAAAGGAAAGGGTTAATTGGAGATACATGACAGAGGCCTTTGTTCTGCAGCGGGCGTAGCCATGCTGATCATGATGATGATTTTACAGTATTTAGATGACCTTCTTAAGAAAGACGCCACCTACCTAGCATTACATGCCCTTCACAATCCAATTTTTCTCCCTTGATTTCGATTAGGATGTCATTAAGCTGCGTTTGTGACCTGACCAACTCAGTCAAAAACCGATGATCGCTAACAGTAACGGAGTGGATACCAAGCGAAGCTTGCGAATCAAGCGGTGGCAGAAACTTAGGCGGGCGGATGAGATATAGAAGTTTGCGGTGATGAGGTGTCCACAGCTGGCAAAGGACCGCGTTAATTGGAGATATACGATAGGGGCCTTTTTTGTTTTTTTGTTCGAGAAGTGTGCCATGAGGCATAAGTTGAAAAAGGAAGGGGAGGGGGAAGGAATGCACGGGATTGAAAGTTAAAAGGAGTGAAGAACCGTTGCGCTGAGGTAGTCGCACAGGTTGCTAATGAAACGGTTGTCCATAGTCCACTTCGCGTAGTCACTTTCGCGGTTCCACCGCAGGTTCACCTCCCTGAGGAGCCGTTTTCTGATAGCAGCCGTCGCTGGGCACGTCCACAACAAGTGCCGCACATCACAAATGTCCGGTGCAGCGCTACAGTGAGGGCACCTGTCAGGTGCTGGCAGATCTTTGGCACGCCACCGATTACAGACAGACGGTGTCAGAGCCGCCCCTGCCCGAATCCGGCGCACGGATACCTACTCCTGCCGAGTAAGACTACGGGGGAGAGGGTGCGAACACGGAGGAATTAGAGCGCGTGTTCGCTGGCACAGAACTTCGGAATCAGAAACATGGGACAGGAACGGATCTGGGGGAAGAGGGGAAGGTGGCGGATCGTCTAATGTATGAAGATGAGTCGTAGCATCCGCTTGAATGTTATTTGGATCCTGGGCATGGCCGCGAATCCAGTGTATGCGCACAGGACATGGATACTTTGCGCAGAGCGCATGAATTGATTGTGAAATCTGGAACGTTCGTCGAACAGCCTTAAGCTGTGTAAGGGTGGCGCGGGAGCCGGTGTAAATATGAACTGTATTGAATGTTGGAACGAGCGGAAGGGAAGCAATGACATTATAAATGGCTTGAAGTTCCAATGCAAGGGGAGTGCACGTATCCGCAGTATACGTCGCGCGAGAGTTGAGATGCGGGTGAGATGGACTATACACAGCAGTAACTCCCCTCTCTGCAGAATGTGACGCATCCGTGTATAATATACACCCTTCAGGCAGATACGCTGCTGATACCGACGGGGAAACAGTGGGGCGATTGTCAGTGATCTGGAAATCGGACCGCGGTGGAA
The DNA here is from genome assembly GCF_052857255.1 of Amblyomma americanum. Classification (NCBI taxonomy): domain Eukaryota; kingdom Metazoa; phylum Arthropoda; class Arachnida; order Ixodida; family Ixodidae; genus Amblyomma; species Amblyomma americanum. The sequence goes on along the minus strand of NC_135500.1, from coordinate 4,170,802 downwards.
GTGTCTTTAAATGATGACGTTTGAGAGACTGTTTTCGAGCTCTATTTGCCACCCGTTGGTCGATGATTTCAATGAGTGTATTAAGTTGGGCGAACTCCTGTAGCACAGGTATGGGTGTTAAACGAGGCAGATATGTTATGACGCGCATAGCCTCACGATTGATAGCTTCTTGATTTCGATTAGGATGTCACTTGGCAGCAAGGGTTGCGGCAGCGAGCACGCAACTAATTCCGTCCCCATACTTCGTACAGGTTGCAATTCACGCCTGCAGTTATCGACGGCCTGGTGGAATCCAGCAGCATCTGCGGGAGTGACGTCATCTGCTGATTCACGTAACAACTCACGCCCGCTGTTATCTGCATACTCGTGAAGCCAAGCGACATCCACCGGAGTGACCGTATCTATCGGAGCGCCTACAAAAGGGGTTGTCCATGAGCCTGCCCGTCACTTGGCAGCAAGGGTTGCGGCATCGAGCACGCAACTAATTCCGTCCCCATACTTCGTACAGGTTTCTCTCCTACAAACTTGTGAATTTCCTATTTCATCTTTGCCGCTGCCCTGCTGCCACAAGTGCCTGTTGTGTTTATTTGAAGATGCCGTCGTGTGCCGAGCTAGCGAAAGAAATAGCGACACTACATGCCGAAATGAAATCAATGCAAGAAAGTCTTTGCATGTTTAATGGACTGTATGAATCCGTGAAAGTACAGAATGAGACCATTTTTAAGGAAAATAAACTGTTAAAGGATGAAAACGCAAAGCTGTCTCAACGTCTCATGTCTCTAGAGCAGTATTCCCGACTGAACAACGTTGAAGTAAAATGCAATCCCGTCACGGAAGGTGAAAACTGCCTGGCTGTAATACAAACCATTGGTGAAAAGATTGGCTGTCCTATCGTCCCCTCCGACATTGACATTGCTCATCGTGTCCCCGCAAAAAAAGACAAAAAACATTATCGCACGATTCTGTTTTAGGTCGAAGCGAACTGAATTCATTAGTAAAGTTAAAAAGGCTAAGCTCACGACATCAGTCATTGGATTTTCGCGAAACAATGATTCCCCGTTTTTCGTGAATGATCACCTCACGCCAGAGAACAAGCGACTTTTCGCACAAGCTCTCGAATTGAAGAAGACTAAAGGATGGCGATTCCTCTGGACTGAAAACTGCCCAATCAAAGCTAGAAAGGCTGAGAATAGCCGCGTTTATCGCACCTCAGGCGTAAGCGATATGACTATCTTTACATAATCAGTGCGCCTGCACTCCCGTTTTTCCGAAGTAAATCCTCACCATGAAAAGAGGCATGGTTTCATGTGATTAGGTGAAAACGTTGTTACACGACAAATCGCCCAAATTTTCGTTCATTCACTGCAATATTCGAAGTCTGCGCAAACATCATGATGAGCTTTTGAACTTCCTTACTTTACTCAACCATAATGCTTCGTTAATATGCCTGTCTGAAACATGGCTAACACCAGTAGATGGCAATCTATTTGGTCTGCCAGGATATACCAGTGAATATAGTTACCGTGGGGTTCAGCGAAGTGGCGGATCTGCCATTTTTGTGAATTCGTCGATTTCGTACACTCGTCGTCATGATCTTTCGTTCCGCAATTTGCTGTGCGAGTCAGTCTGGCTGGAGTTCGACCGGAATGTTCTGTCCCTCAATAACCGAAATACAATCCTGGCGTCCGTTTATCGTTCCCCGTCATCGTCGTATTCGGACTTTTGTTCGCAGCTAGAAGAAATACTCATCGTCTTAACCAACGAAAACAAGAACATCATCATTTGTGGGGACATTGACATCAACATACTTAATCCCAACTGTCAGTCATGCTCCGATTATACCAACTGCTTATTTAGCGACGGTTTCTCTTCCCTAATTGATGTTCCAACCAGGTGCGACACTTCTGGATCTTGCACACTGATAGATCATACATTTTCCTCATCATCTTCTGATTATACCATTTGAGTAATACATTATTCCATTACTGATCACTATCCTCTGTTCTTCCTCCTGGGTGTCGCAAAACGTACGCAGTGTCACTAATATTCCAAAAATTCTTTCAATGAAACGTTATTATTCCAGAAGGTACAAGGCACTTGTTGGGAGAGCGTTTTTCAGGAGAACTGTACTGACAGGGCGTACTCGATATATTTATCAACAATAACAAATTATATCAATGAGTGCACAACTCATGTGTCCTTTCAGCAAAGATTCTCGTTTCTCAGAAATCCACGGATTACAAATGCGTTGCTGCGCTCTATAATAAAAAAGAATAATGTTCACAAAAAGGTGAGACTGCAGACCCGCCGCGGTGGCTCAGTGGTTAGGGTGCTCGACTACTGATCCGGTGTTCCCGGGTTCGAGCCCGACAGCGGCGGCTGCGTTTTTATGGAGGCGAAACGCTAAGGCGCCCGGGTGCTGTGCGATGTCAGTGCACGTTAAAGATCCCCAGGTGGTCAAAATTAATCCGGAGCCCTCCATTACAGCACCTCCTCTTCCTTTCTTCTTTCACTTCCTCCTTTATCCCTTCCCTTACGGCGCGGTTCGGGTGTCCAACGATATATGAGATAGATACTGCGCGATTTCCTTTCCCCAAAAACCAATTAATAATAATAAGACGTTCACCACAGCTTTGCGAACTAAATTTAAGAATTATAGCAATATCCTTTCTGGTTTCCTTAAACGCGCAAAACGGGACTATTATGAAAGACGGATAATTTAGAACGGAATGAATACCAGACGTAATTGGGAGCTTATTAAAAAATTTCTTAATATTACAGAGTCTAACACGGGCATTAAAAAAATAATTTACGACCACGAGGAATGCATAACCGAGGCTGACATATCAAATGCTTTTAGTGATCATTTTGCCACTTGCCATAACTGGCTATCGCCTAGTGTTTTAGGCTATCTCCCACGTTGATCTCAGTCATTTTTCCTTCGACCGGTTTCTTCCGAAGAAGTTTTAAAGGTAATTTCTTCTCTTAATGTCACTGGACATGGCCTAGATTCTATTCCGCCTTCTACACTAAAACTGGTTGCGGCAGACATATTTGTTTTTGCAGATATCGTTAACAAAACTTTTAGCACAGGCATATTTCCTGATTTGATGAAACATGGTAAAGTAATCCCTGTGTTCAAACAGGGTTCTCGTGAAAACATTAATAACTACCGCCCAATTTGCATTTTTCCGTTTTTTAGTAAGATCATTGAAAAACTTATTTACACTCGTCTAATGAACTATCTCAATAAATTTAATCTTCTTTCTTCATTACAATTTGGTTTTAGGCAGAATTATTCGACGGAATTGGCATTAATTAATTTCACGGATAACATTAAACGCTTTATTGACGAAGGGTTTGTTGCAGGAGCCATATTCATCGATCTAACAAAAGCCTTTGAAAATAGAGCAGCGCGTAACAAAACAGGACACAAGGGAGAGACACGTAACGACATGAGCGCTAACTATCAACTGTTTATTTCTTGCTGTCGCTACGTATAAATACATGAGCCACAACTCGAAACGAAAAACAAAAAGATTGATGAGTCAGCCTTTCGCTGGTTTCCATCGTTCTAGAAACGAGAGCTCTTTAGCTGACAATGCCACTGATGCCACGCTCACACACTTGTTACCTCCACGCAAAATACTACGAACCTCAATAATCTCTCGAACAATCTTATCATTGTGGCGGGTTATGATTTGGCTCTTCTTAAAAAGTGGCATGCACGAATTTGGAAGGTCCTGTTTCTCAGCCTCGACCTTGCAGTGACGACAGTGTTGGCTTAGGTGGCCCGATTTGCTTTCATTAACATTGTAGTCATGTTCTTTTAGCCTTCTATTCACACATCTCCCTGTTTGCCCAATATACTCATGGCCACAAGACAACGGTACGCGATAGACAACACCCTCCTCACAGGTGACAAATCGTTTCTGATCATAAACACCAGGCAGGACAAGGCGATGGTCGAGTTTTCGCCGTGCTTCCCGTCTGCGCGTCATGCCAGGAGAATGATGAAGATCATGCGCTCCGAGCTGTGGAGACAGATTCGGCATCTGCAAAACTACCTGCACGCCTTCTCAGCTTCTCTAGTGCCTGGACAGAGTGGTGAACACCTTTTCCGGACGTTCACTCGTGAAGCTGCAAAAACCACCGCGTTCCTGTGGAACATGTCTTGCAAACCTATGTGCGTTAAAGAAAGCGCCAGTGCACCAGCAACTGGCAACGAACCAAGTAACCTGTATTGGTGAGTGTAATTTGCCCGAAAGGGTTGAAGCTGCACTATCTCGTGGTCCTAAGTTCTGTATTGAACCAAAAGAAGAACCTGTACATTTACTGTCCATGGTCAGGAACGTGGCGGCGGCAGCAAGCTCAGATGAACAGGACCGCTGTATTGCTGAAGGTGTAGAGTGTTTGAGGTATAGTGGTGCACCTTTTGCCCCCAAAATACCAGTTAGATCAACTGTCAACTTTCTGAAGAGCAACGATCTTGCCCTGTTAGTGTCGGACAAAGAGGGAGGCTTCGTGGTAATGCCAAATTCTACGTACCGTCAGAAGGCAAACGAGGCCTTGACAAAAAACTTTGCTGATAGGAAGGTGTCTTTAGCCAAGGTGAAGAAAAAGGCCATCGCTTTATGTGAAGAAATGAACTTGGAAAGATTAAGAAAGAGTATCTCCGCTTCTGATGTAAACTCCCTTAGTGTTTTCTTCACGGTAAAAACCCACAAAGAATCTGCGCCTTTCCGCGCAATCGTTACGGAAAAGGGATCCTGGCAGGGCTCCTTGTCAAGGTTCCTGCAGAAGCACCTTAGTGCAATTTCTTTAGACGACCCTTTTCTGGTAAAAAATTCCACTCAAGTCATTGCATATTTTTCTGGCGTAGAAGCTTCATGCCCAAAAAGATTTGCCTTTTAAATTGATGTTGAAGATGTATTCTACTCAATACCTCATCCCGAGCTGTTTTGCGCGGTCAGAACTTTCATTGAAGACGCCGGGCCTGTGGCTTTTCAGAATATGACAGGGTTATCTACCGACAATTTTCTAGAGCTTTTAAGATTTTATCTTTCATCCACCATTGTCACCTTCAATGATCGTTGCCTCATCCAAAAAGAAGGAGTGTGCATAGGCTCTTGCCTAGCACCGCTTTTAAGCGATATATTTTTATCCACCCTTGACAAGCGCATTCAGGCGTCCCTTTACAACGCCAGCGTGCTGAAAGTTTTTAGATACGTAGACGACTACCTTGTAGTAATGAACGCGACTGAGGCTCGGGATAGGGGTATTGTCGTGGACGACATTATTGACATTTTTGTTTGCAACGCCTTTGGCATGAAGTTCACGCACGAACTGCCGCAGGAAGGGCACATCCAGTATCTAGATGTGTGCTTTATTTTTGAGGAAACGCGCGTGTGCTGGCAGTACAAGCCACGGTCGAGAAAACAAATTATTAACTACAAATCGGCTCATTCTAAGCTCGTGAAGAGAGCTATTGCAAAAAACTGCATCCGCTCTGCTCTAGCCAAGTCGTGTGAGCATCGAGTCCGGGAGAGTGTCCATGCCCAACTAAGGCGTCTGGAGAAGGCAGGTTTCCAGAGAGAAATCGTGGCCTCAGTGGTCGAAAGCCAGATTAGCGAAGTAAAATCTGGTGGACGGCACAGGCAGGTGGATAACACACGCCCGCAACAGCGACCTGTCGTTGTGCCTTACTGGCACAAGGTCTCGCACCGCCTCAAGAAGGTCGGGGACAAGTGCGGCGTCCGTGTAGCGTTTTCAGCTCCGGAGAAGCTGGGACGCCTGTGCCGCCTAGTAAACGAACCCAAAAAGAGGTCTGCCTGCAAAATTAGGCACACCAAAGCCCTCGTCGACTGCAAGGTTGGCGTGGTGTATAACATCCCTCTCGCCTGTGGCAAACGCTACATTGGACAAACCGGGCGCTGTATCAACGAACGCTTGCTAGAGCATCGCAGGACAGTAACTTCGATTAGTGGCGGAGGTCATTTAGCTGACCACATTCGCCGTTGTTCGTATAAGCCAGCATGCAAGGCGTTTTTGGAGGAAACAAGTGTGTTAAGAAAGTTCAGGACTCAGAAAAGCCGGGAAATTTTTGAAGCCCTCTGTATTGCCAATGATAAAGATCACTGCGTCAGTACTCCCTCTATTGTGCTTAGAAGAAAGGAACTAGATTATCTGAAGGCTAACGGTGTTGATCGTGTCAGCTAGGCACAGAAATTGTGGGCGATTTGCATGAAGGCACGTGTGCGATATGGAACCTGTGGCTCTGGTTGATTGCGTTTTGGTTTTCCCGATTTTGTGCTTTTGATATCAGTTACCTGGTGGTCACATGTGTACATATAGGACTGGTTTCTGTGAATAAACTTCAGTTGATGTCCGGCGATTGTGTGTCTGTTCTTCCTTCGTCCGTGTTTTTCGTGCGCCAGAACGATGTATCATAATGTGACTGTGAACCAACTAGCCCAGCTGTCTACGCTTAGAGACAAGATTTCTTTAGAGCATTAGTAAAACACAGGTTCGCGATGCCGCGCTTAACAATCTTAGAGTGGGCAGAACTATAAGGAAGCAGGGACTTGCCCCCTCTCGGCTCATACCGCCAGCATAAGTGTCTTTCTGCTAGAGAAAGCCTTAAATCAAGGAAGCGTAGTGACCCACTCTCAGGTGTCTCATGTGTCAACATGAGAGGTGACAGGCACTGCTCAAAGGAGGAGAGAACACGAGAAACAGTACATGGAAAGGAGCAAACATTGTCAGCAAGTAATACTAAGTAATCGTCTACAAATCTAAAAACTTTTGTGACAACTGAAGGGAGTCGTTAGCAAATTGTTAGTGCCCTGCTTTTTGCTCCCTAGTTTCATTCCTCGCCTTGTACTGCGGTTTAAGGCCCTTTGGCTCTTGTTTTTGTGTTTTTGTTGCAAAATGCCGGTGCCTTGTCTTATCGTTCATCATTGACTTGCACGGCGTAGTTGTTTGTTATTAGCAGTCATCCTTGTGCGCTGTTGCAGCCTCTTCTTTTCGCCTGTAAATATCTTATCCCGCGTATCAATTCCAGCAGTAGCGGCATCATGCGTTCCCTTCCATTTCCTGTATAAATATCCCCTTTCCGCAATAAAAATTCAGTTGAAGTCAGCGCTGTGGTGTCTTGTCTCGCTTCGTCCCCGTCTTTATTCGCGCTGTATTGCATTATGTTAAATTATACACCGTCTACCGAGCATTAGTTCCCCTTCTCCAACCCACTGTTCTTTTTTGGTTTCGATTAGGCGGTCATTAACCTGCGTTTCTTAACTGACCAGCCCTTAGTCAAGAACAGATGTTCGTTAGCGGTAAAGGAGTGGATACCATGCGAATGTTGCGTAGCAGGGGGTGGCAGAAACTTAGGCGGGGGGATAATATTAAGAAGTTTGCAGTGATGAGGCGGCCACAGCTGGCAAAGCACAGGGTTAGTTGGCTATATATAAGAGATGCCTTTGTTCTGCAGTGGGCGTAGTCAGGATGATCATTATGATGATTTCACAGTATTTAGTTGACCTTGTTATGATAGACGCCATCCACCTAGCACTTCATGCCATTCCCGAACCCAATTTCTAGCTTTCTTGATTTCGTTTAGCATGTCATTAACCTCCGTTTATTCCCTGGACAACTCTTGCTCAAAAACCGATGATCGTTAACGGTAACGGAGTGGATACCAAGCGAAGGTTTCTTAGCAGGGTGTGGCAGACACTAGGCGGGTGGATAAGATTAAAATGTTGTGGTGAAGAGTTGGCCACATTTGGCAAAAGAAAGGGTTAATTGATGATATATGAGAGAGGTCCTTTTTCTGCAGTCGGCGTAGTCAGGATGATCATAATGATTATTTTACAGTACATAAATAACCTCCTAAGAATAGACGCCATCTACTTGTCATTATATGCCCTTTCCAAACCCACTTTTCCGTCTTGATTTTCATTAGGATGTCATTAACCTGCGTCTGTTTCCTGACCAACGCTTAGTCAAAAACTACTGATAGTAGTTAAAGGTAATGGAGTGAATACCAAGCCGAGGTTTCGTAGCAAGGAGTGGCAGAAACTTACGCGAGCAGATAAGATTAAGAAGTTTGCGGTGATTAGGTGGCCACAGCTGGCAAGGGAGAGGGTTAATTGGAGATATATGAGAGAGGTCTTTGTCCTTCTGTGGGCATAGTCAGGCTGATCATAATGATGATTTTACACCAATTAGATTACCTTGTTAAAATAGACACCGTATACCGAGCATTACTTGCCGTTCATCAACGCATTTTACTTTTTTGATTTTGGTTAGGATGTCATTAACCTGCGTTTGTTAACAGACCAGCTCTTAGTCGAAAACAGAAGGTCGTTAACGGGAAAGCAGTGGATACCAAGCGAAGGTTGCATACCAGGGAGTGGCAGAAACTTTGGCGGGGAGATGAGATTAGGAAGTTTGCAATGCTGAGGTGGCCACATTTGCCTAAAGGCAGCGTTAATTGGACATATATGAGAGAAGCCTTTGTTCTGCAGCGGGTGTAGTCATGCTGATCAAACTGATTATTTTACAGTATTTAGAAGACTTGCTAAGATAGACGCCCTCTACCTAGCATTGTATGCCCTTCCTAAGCCCATTCTTCTTTCCTGATTTTGATTAGGATGTTATTAACCTCCGTTTATTACCTGACCGACTCTTAGTCAAAAACCGATGGCCGTTAACGGTAACGGAGTGGATACACAGTGAAGCTTGCGTTGCAGGTGGTGGCAGAAACTTAGGCGGGCGGATGAGGTTAGGAAGATTGCGGTGTTGAGGTGGCCACATATTGCAAAAGACAGGGTCAAGTAAAGATATATCAGATAGGTCTTTGTCTTGCTGTGGTCGTGGTCAGGCTGATCATAATGATGGTTTTACAGTATTTAGATTACCGTGTTAAAATATACACCGTCTACCGAGCATTACTTGCCCTTCCCCAACCCATTTTTTTTATATCGATTGGGGTGTCATTAATCTGCGTTTGTTAACTGACCAGCTCTTAGTCAAACAGAGATGGTTGTTAACCGTAAAGGAGCGGATACCAAGCGAAAGATCCGTAGCAGGGGATGGCAGAAACTTAGGAAGGCGGATGAAATTAGTAAGTTTGCGGTGATGAGGTGGCCAGATATGGCAAACGACCGGGGCAATTGAATATATATCAGAGAGGTCTTAGTTCTGCAGTGGGCGTAGTCAGGATGATCATAATGATGATTTTCAGTATTTAGATGACCTTGTTTAGACAGGCGCCATCTACCGAGCATTACATGCCATTCGCAAACCAATTTTTCTTTCTTGATTTCGATTAGGATTTAATTAACCTGCGTTTCTTCCCTGAGCAACTCTTAGTCAAAAAGTCATGGTAGTTAACGGTAACGGAATGGATACCAAGAAAAGATTTCGTAGCAGGGGGCGGAAGAAGCATATGCGGGCGGACGAGGTTAAAAATTTTGCGGTGTTTATGTGGCTACATTTCGCAAAAGAAAACGTTAATTGGAGATATATGAGAGAGGCCTTTGTTCTGCAGCGGGTGTAGTCATGCTGACCAACTTTTAGTCAAAAACTGAAGGTCGTTAATGGCAACGGAGTGGATAACAAGCCAAGGTTGCTAGAAGGGGGTGGCAGAAACTTAGGCGGGCGGATGAGGTTGAGAAGTTTGCAGTTATAAGGTGGCCACATTTGGCAAAGGACACGGTCAATTGGAGATGTATGAGACAGGCCTTTGTTCTGCAGTGGGCGTAGTCCGGATGATCATAATGATCATTTTACAGTATTTTGATGACGTGTTAAAATAGGCGCCATGATTTCTTGATTTTGATTAGGATTTTATTAACCTCCGTTTATTACCTGACCAGCTCATACTCAAAGACAGATGGTCGTCAGCGGTAGACGAGTGGATACAAAGCGAAGGTTGCGTAGCAGGGGTTGGCAGAAACTTAGGCGGGCGGATATTATGAAGAAGTTTGCAGTGATGAGGTGGCCACAGCTGGCAAAGAACAGGGTTAATTGGAGGTATATAAAAGAGGCCTTTCTTCTGCAGTGGGCGTACTCAGGATGATCATATTGGCGATTTTACAGTATTTAGATGGCCTTGTTAAGATAGACGTCATCTACCTAGCATTACATGCCCTTCCCAAGCCCATTTCTCGGTCTTGATTTTGGTTCGGATGCCATTCCCCTGTGGTTGTTCCCTCACCAACACTTAGTCAAGAACTGATGGTCGTTAACGGCAACGGAGTGGATACTTGTTTGAACTCATATTTTCTAGCGCTTAGTGAACACAAGGCATAAGAACACAAACACACAGGACGTACGCCAGTCTTCAACTGTCGTTTATTCGAAAAAACATTCGATATAAGACATCTCAATTGCTGATATTCACACACGCGCAGTAGCAACGCCACGTTGCAAGAACAACAATTATTTTTTGATAGATAAACAGATGGGGTGCTGACACATTTTGAACCTTCTTTATCAATGCACTTAGCTTCGAAAATTTCCCATTCCGATTGCGTTTTTAGTGTTCCTTGAATGCTTGTTTCATGCAAGATTGGTGTGCAGGGTACAGGGTCAGGGTCGCCAGGGTACCGTTCGATGAGTCAGCGTTTGCAGTGCACCGCGAGATTCCCCCCCGCCGATATGGATTCTGTTGCCAAGCGGTGCTCTCTCAGCCTGTCATTAACGCATCTTCCTGATTGCCCAATATAAGCCTTGCCACAAGTGAGCGGGATTTTATAGACAACACCGATTTATGCATGGCACGAACTTGCTTTGGTGGTTCGTAGTGCACATTGGCTTCCTTGCCTCGCTGTTCACGAGTGGGCACAAGCGCACTAGTTTCTTCGGGGCAGTCAAAACAAGATCGATGCCACACTTTTTCGCCACCTTTTTTAGACGGTGCGACACGTTGTGAACATACGGCATAGCCACATGCTTAGTCCGCCGCTGGGGATCGTCACGGTTTTGTTGCCTCCCAGTTCTCACTTCCTTCAGCAGCTTTTCCGCAACAGATGTCAGAGTTTCCCCTGGAACCCCGGCGTTCTCTAGGCGAAGCTTTTGCAGTCTCACACTTGGTGTGATGCAATGCTCGCACGACTTATTGAGAGCAGCGCGGAAGACATTCATGGCAATACCCCTTTTTACAAGTTTCGAGTGCGCCGATTGATAACTCAGAATTTCTTTTTTTGTTCTGTGCTGATACATCCAGCAAACACGTGCCTTTTCAAACCTAATGCATATATCAAGGAACAGCAGCCTCTCGTCGTTTGGGATTACTGTTGTAAAGGCTAGACCCAGGCTACAGGAATTAAAAAACATCAATCACACTTTTCACCACATCGTTCGGTTTGTCAGACTGTGTCAGATTCATTACTACAAGGTAGTCATCAACATATCTAAAAATGCGTTTAACTTTGTCAGTGTTAATCCGTGCGGCAATGCGTTGGTCAATGTATGCTAAAAAGACAGAACTAAAAACGGGGGCGATGCAGGACCCGATGCAAATGCCATCCTGTACATATTCTACACCTTCATGATTTATGACAGTCGATGACAGGTAAAGTGAAACAAGGCTTAAAAAAAGCTTTCAATTGACATGCCAGTAGAATTCTGAAATGACAAAGGGTTTCCACTTTCAATGCAGTCGCGCAACGCAATCAAGATTTCCCCCTGCGGCATCGAGTAAAAAAGCTCTTTTACATCTACTGAAAAGGCAAAATTAACGTGCCTAGAATCTACGTGGTTCTTAAGATAGTCCACTACTTCATTAGAATTACTAACCAGAAACGGGTCCTCAATATTCAAGAGACTTAATTTATCTTGCAAGAATCTAGAAAGGACGCCTTGCCATGACCCTTTCTCCGTTACAATTGTCCTCAGTGGCACATCCTCCATATGCGTTTTCGCGGAGAAGAAAACGCTTGATCCCCCTTCCTTACTGGCACCTATCTTTTTGCCTAAATTATCCAGTCCCTTCTCTTTACATAGCCTTAATGCCTGTTTTTTCGCTTTCTGGCTGGTCACCATCGGAGCTACAAAGTTCTTACTTAATGCCATTTTTATCTTTTCATTGTATACACTGTTTGACATGACCACAAATCCTCCCTCCTTATCCGCTACTAGAAGCTTCAGATTGTTAGTTCTTAGATACTGAATAGCATCTTTGACGGGTTCACTCACG